>NC_079212.1:58785096-59114262 GCF_029633865.1 Lampris incognitus
TACAGTGATACCGTGGTACAGCCCACCGTACAGTGGCACCCTGGTATAATCCACACCATAGTGACACCCTGGTATAATCCAGCCTACACTGACACCCTGATATAATCCACCATACAGTGAGACCCTGGTATAATCCAGTCTTCAGTGACACCGTGTTATAGCCCACCCTACAGTGATACCGTGGTATAATCCAGCCTACATTGAGACTGTGGTATAGCCCAACTTACAATCACACTGTGGTACAGCTGAGCCTACAGTGACACTGTGGTACAGCCCACCCTACAGTGATACCGTGGTACAGCCCACCGTATATTGGCACCCTGGTATAATCCAGCCTACAGTGACACCCTGATATAATCCACCCTACAGTGAGACCCTGGTATAATCCAGTCTTCAGTGACACCGTGGTATAGCCCACCCTACAGTGATAACATGGTATAATCCAGCCTACATTGACACTGTGGTATAGCCCAACCTACAATCACACAGTGGTACAGCCCACCCTACAGTGACACCTTGGTATAGCCCACCCTACAGTGACACCCTGGTATAATCCACCGTACAGTGACACCCTGGTATAAAGCACCCTACAGCGACACCATGGTATAACCCAGCCTACAATGATACCGTGGTATAGCCCACCCTACAGTGACACCCTGGTATAATCCAGCCTACAGTGACACCGTGGTACAACCCACCCTACAGTGACACCGTGTTATAGCCCACCCTACAGTGACATCCTGGTAGAATCCAGCCTGCAGTGACACCCTGGTATAATCCACCCTACAGTGACACCCTGGTATAATACAGCCTACAGTGACACCCTGGTATAATCCACCCTACAGTGACACCCTGGTATAATCCACCCTACAGTGACACCCTGGTATAATACAGCCTACAGTGACACCCTGGTAGAATCCAGCCTAAAGTGGCACCATGGTACAGCCCACCCTACAGCGATACCGTGGTCCAGCCCACCCTACAGTGACACCCTGGTATAATCCAGTCTTCAGTGACACCGTGGTATAATCCAGCCTGCAGTGACACCTTGGTATAATCCACACCACAGTGACACCGTGCTATAGCCCACCCTACAGTGACACCCTGGTATGATCCAGCCTACAGTGACACCATGGTATAGCCCTCCCCACTGTGACACCCTGGTATAATCCAGCCTACATTTAGACTGTGGTATAGCCCAACCTACAGTCACACTGTGGTACATCCCACCCTACAGTGACATCTTGGTATAGCCCTCCCTACAGTGACACCCTGGTATAATCCACCGTACAGTGACACCCTGGTATAAACCACCCTAGAGTGACACCATGGTATAATCCAGCCTACAATGATACCGTGGTATAGCCCACCCTACAGTGACACCCTGTTATAATCCAGCCTACAGTGACACCGTGGTACAACCCACCCTACAGTGACACCGTGTTATAGCCCACCCTACAGTGACACCCTGGTATAATACACCCTACAGTGACACCCTGGTATAATACAGCCTAGAGTGACACCCTGGTATAATCCAGCCTGCAGTGACACCTTGGTATAATCCACACCACAGTGACACCCTCGTATAATCCAGCCTACAGTGACACCATGGTATAGCCCACCCTACAGTGATACCGTGGTATAGCCCACCCTACAGTGACACCAGGGTATAGCCCACCCTACAGTGATACCGTGGTATAGCCCACCCTACAGTATTACCGTGGTACAACCCACCCTACAGTGATACCGTGGTATAGCCCACGCTACAGTAACACCGTGGTATAATCCAGCCTACAGTGACACCGTGGTATAGTCCACCCTACAGTGACACTGTGGTATAGCCCACCCTACAGTGATACCGTGGTATAGCCCACCCTACAGTATTACCGTGGTACAACCCACCCTACAGTGATACCGTGGTCCAGCCCACCCTACAGTGACACCCAGGTTTAATCCAGCCTACAGTGACTCCCTGGTATAATCTACACCACAGTGACACCCTGGTATAATCCAGCCCACGCTACAGTGACAACGTTGTATATCCCACCTTACAGTGACACCCTGGTATGATCCAGCCTACATTGAGACTTTGGTATAGCCCAATTTACAATCACACTGTGGTACAGCTGAGCCTACAGTGACACCGTGGTACAGCCCATCCTACAGTGATACCGTGGTACAACCCACCCTACAGTGACACCCTGGTATAATCCACCCTACAGTGATACTGTGTTATAGCCCACCCTACAATGACACCCTGGTATAATCCAGCCTACAGTGACACCGTGGTATAGCCCACCCTACAGTGATACCGTGGTATAATCCAGCCTACAGTGAGACTGTGGTATAGCCCACCCTACAGTCACAATGTGGTACAGCCCACCCTACAGTGACACCCTCGTATAATCCATCCTACAGTGACACCGTAGTATAGCCCACCCTACAGTAACACCCTGGTATAATCCACCGTACAGTGACACCCTGGTATAAAGCACCCTACAGTGACACCATGGTATAATCCAGCCTACAATGATACCGTGGTACAGCCCACCCTACAGTGACACCCTGGTATAATCCAGCCTACAGTGACACCGTGTTATAGCCCAACCTACAGTGATACCATGGTATAATCCTGCCTACAGTGACACCGTGGTATAGCCCACCCTAGAGTGACACTGTGGTACAACCCACCCTACAGTGATACCGTGGTACAGCCCACCGTACAGTGGCACCCTGGTATAATCCACACCATAGTGACACCCTGGTAAAATCCAGCCTACACTGACACCCTGATATAATCCACCATACAGTGAGACCCTGGTATATTCCAGTCTTCAGTGACACCGTGGTATAGCCCACCCTACAGTGATACCGTGGTATAATCCAGCCTACATTGAGACTGTGGTATAGCCCAATTTACAATCACACTGTGGTACAGCTGAGCCTACAGTGACACTCTGGTACAGCCCACCCTACAGTGATACCGTGGTACAGCCCACCGTACATTGGCACCCTGGTATAATCCAGCCTACAGTGACACCCTGATATAATCCACCCTACAGTTAGACCCTGGTATAATCCAGTCTTCAGTGACACCGTGGTATAGCCCACCCTACAGTGATAACATGGTATAATCCAGCCTACATTGAGACTGTGGCATAGCCCAACCTACAATCACACTGGGGTACAGCCCACCCTACAGTGACACCGTGGTATAGCCCACCCTACAGTGACACCCTGGTATAATCCACCGTACAGTGACACCCTGGTATAAAGCACCCTACAGTGACACCATGGTATAATCCAGCCTACAATGATACCGTGGTATAGCCCACCCTACAGTGACACCCTGGTATAATCCAGCCTACAGTGACACCGTGGTACAACCCACCCTACAGTGACACCGTGTTATAGCCCACCCTACAGTGACACCCTGGTAGAATCCAGCCTAAAGTGGCACCATGGTACAGCCCACCCTACAGCGATACCGTGGTCCAGCACACCCTACAGTGACACCCTGGTATAATCCAGTCTTCAGTGACACCGTGGTATAATCCAGCCTGCAGTGACACCTTGGTATAATCCACACCACAGTGACACCGTGTTATAGCCCACCCTACAGTGACACCCTGGTATGATCCAGCCTACAGTGACACCATGGTATAGCCCTCCCCACTGTGACACCCTGGTATAATCCAGCCTACATTTAGACTGTGGTATAGCCCAACCTACAGTCACACTGTGGTACATCCCACCCTACAGTGACATCGTGGTATAGCCCTCCCTACAGTGACACCCTGGTATAATCCACCGTACAGTGACACCCTGGTATAAACCACCCTAGCGTGACACCATGGTATAATCCAGCCTACAATGATACCGTGGTATAGCCCACCCTACAGTGACACCCTGTTATAATCCAGCCTACAGTGACACCGTGGTACAACCCACCCTACAGTGACACCGTGTTATAGCCCACCCTACAGTGACACCCTGGTATAATACACCCTACAGTGACACCCTGGTATAATACAACCTAGAGTGACACCCTGGTATAATCCAGCCTGCAGTAACACCTTGGTATAATCCACACCACAGTGACACCCTCGTATAATCCAGCCTACAGTGACACCATGGTATAGCCCACCCTACAGTGATACCGTGGTATAGCCCACCCTACAGTGACACCAGGGTATAGCCCACCCTACAGTGATACCGTGGTATAGCCCACCCTACAGTATTACCGTGGTACAACCCACCCTACAGTGATACCGTGGTATAGCCCACGCTACAGTAACACCGTGGTATAATCCAGCCTACAGTGACACCGTGGTATAGTCCACCCTACAGTGACACTGTGGTATAGCCCACCCTACAGTGATACCGTGGTATAGCCCACCCTACAGTATTACCGTGGTACAACCCACCCTACAGTGATACCGTGGTCCAGCCCACCCTACAGTGACACCCAGGTTTAATCCAGCCTACAGTGACTCCCTGGTATAATCTACACCACAGTGACACCCTGGTATAATCCAGCCCACGCTACAGTGACAACGTTGTATATCCCACCCTACAGTGACACCCTGGTATGATCCAGCCTACATTGAGACTGTGGTATAGCCCAACCTACAGACACACTGTGGTACATCCCACCCTACAGTGACATCGTGGTATAGCCCTCCCTACAGTGACACCCTGGTATAATCCACCGTACAGTGACACCCTGGTATAAACCACCCTACAGTGACACCATGGTATAATCCAGCCTACAATGATATCGTGGTATAGCCCACCCTACAGTGACACCCTGGTATAATCCAGCCTACAGTGACACCGTGGTACAACCCACCTTACAGTGACACCGTGGTGTAGCCCACCCTACAGTGACACTGTGGTATAGCCCACCCTACAGTGATACCGTGGTATAGCCCACCCTACAGTATTACCGTGGTACAACCCACCCTACAGTGATACCGTGGTCCAGCCCACCCTACAGTGACACCCAGGTATAATCCAGCCTACAGTGACTCCCTGGTATAATCCACACCACAGTGACACCCTGGTATAATCCAGCCCACCCTACAGTGACAACGTTGTATATCTCACCCTACAGTGACACCCTGGTATGATCCAACCTACAGTGTCAGCGTGGTATAGCCCACCCCACTGTGACACCCTGGTAGAATCCGGCCTACAGTGACACCGTGGTATAGCCCACCCTACAGTGACACCTTGGTATAATCCACCCTACAGTGACACCCTGGTATAAACCACCCTACAGTGACAACATGGTGTAATCCAGCCTACAGTGATACCGTGGTATTGCCCACCCTACAGTGACACCGTGGTATAGCCCACCATACAGTGACAATGTGGTAGAGCCCACCCTACAGTGATACCGTGGTAGAGCAAACCCTACAGTGACACCCTGGTATGATCCAGCCTACAGTGACACCATGGTATAGCCCACCCCACTGTGGCACCCTGGTATAATCCAGCCTACATTGAGACTGTGGTATAGCCCAACCTACAGTCACACTGTGGTACAACCCACCCTACAGTGACACCGTGTTATAGCCCACCCTACAGTGACACCCTTGTATAATCCACCCTACAGTGACACCCTGGTATAATACAGCCTACAGTGACACCCTGGTATAATCCAGCCTGCAGTGATACCTTGGTATAATCCACACCACAGTGACATCCTCGTATAATCCAGCCTACAGTGACACCATGGTATAGCCCACCCTACAGTGATTCCGTGGTACAGCCCACCCTACAGTGACACCATGGTATAGCCCACCCTACAGTGATACCGTGGTATAGCCCACCCTACAGTATTACCGTGGTACAACCCATCCTACAGTGATACCATGGTATAGCCCACGCTACAGTAACACCGTGGTATAATCCAGCCTACAGTGACACCGTGATATAGCCCACCCTACAGTGATACCGTGGTATAATCCAGCCTACAGTGAGACTGTGGTATAGCCCACCCTACAGTCACATTGTGGAACAGCCCACCCTACAGTGACACCCTGGTATAATCCATCCTACAGTGACACCGTGGTATAGCCCACCCTACAGTAACACCCTGGTATAATCCACCGTACAGTGACACCCTGGTATAAAGCACCCTACAGTGACACCATGGTATAATCCAGCCTACAATGATACCGTGGTACAGCCCACCCTACAGTGACACCCTGGTATAATCCAGCCTACAGTGACACCGTGTTATAGCCCAACCTACAGTGATACCATGGTATAATCCTGCCTACAGTGACACCGTGGTATAGCCCACCCTAGAGTGACACTGTGGTACAACCCACCCTACAGTGATACCGTGGTACAGCCCACCGTACAGTGGCACCCTGGTATAATCCACACCATAGTGACACCCTGGTATAATCCAGCCTACACTGACACCCTGATATAATCCACCATACAGTGAGACCCTGGTATAATCCAGTCTTCAGTGACACCGTGGTATAGCCCAACCTACAGTGATAACATGGTATAATCCAGCCTACATTGACACTGTGGTATAGCCCAACCTACAATCACACAGTGGTACAGCCCACCCTACAGTGACACCGTGGTATAGCCCACCCTACAGTGACACCCTGGTATAATCCACCGTACAGTGACACCCTGGTATAAAGCACCCTACAGCGACACCATGGTATAACCCAGCCTACAATGATACCGTGGTATAGCCCACCCTACAGTGACACCCTGGTATAATCCAGCCTACAATGACACCGTGGTACAACCCACCCTACAGTGACACCGTGTTATAGCCCACCCTACAGTGACACCCTGGTAGAATCCAGCCTGCAGTGACACCATGGTATAATCCACACCACAGTGACACCGTGTTATAGCCCACCCTACAGTGACACCCTGGTATGATCCAGCCTACAGTGACACCATGGTATAGCCCTCCCCACTGTGACACCCTGGTATAATCCAGTCTACATTGAGACTGTGGTATAGCCCAACCTACAGTCACACTGTGGTACATCCCACCCTACAGTGACATCGTGGTATAGCCCTCCCTACAGTGACACCCTGGTATAATCCACCGTACAGTGACACCCTGGTATAAACCACCCTACAGTGACACCATGGTATAATCCAGCCTACAATGATACCGTGGTATAGCCCACCCTACAGTGACACCCTGGTATAATCCAGCCTACAGTGACAACGTGGTACAACCCACCCTACAGTGACACCGTGTTATAGCCCACCCTACAGTGACACTGTGGTATAGCCCACCCTACAGTGATACCGTGGTATAGCCCACCCTACAGTATTACCGTGGTACAACCCACCCTACAGTGATACCGTGGTCCAGCCCACCCTACAGTGACACCCAGGTATAATCCAGCCTACAGTGACTCCCTGGTATAATCCACACCACAGTGACACCCTGGTATAATCCAGCCCACCCTACAGTGACAACGTTGTATATCCCACCCTACAGTGACACCCTGGTATGATCCAACCTACAGTGTCAGCGTGGTATAGCCCACCCCACTGTGACACCCTGGTAGAATCCGGCCTACAGTGACACCGTGGTATAGCCCACCCTACAGTGACACCTTGGTATAATCCACCCTACAGTGACACCCTGGTATAAACCACCCTACAGTGACAACATGGTGTAATCCAGCCTACAGTGATACCGTGGTATTGCCCACCCTACAGTGACACCGTGGTATAGCCCACCATACAGTGACAATGTGGTAGAGCCCACCCTACAGTGATACCGTGGTACAGCCCACCCTACAGTGACACCCTGGTATGATCCAGCCTACAGTGACACCATGGTATAGCCCACCCCACTGTGGCACCCTGGTATAATCCAGCCTACATTGAGACTGTGGTATAGCCCAACCTACAGTCACACTGTGGTACAACCCACCCTACAGTGACACAGTGTTATAGCCCACCCTACAGTGACACCCTTGTATAATCCACCCTACAGTGACACCCTGGTATAATACAGCCTACAGTGACACCCTGGTATAATCCAGCCTGCAGTGACACCTTGGTATAATCCACACCACAGTGACATCCTCGTATAATCCAGCCTACAGTGACACCATGGTATAGCCCACCCTACAGTGATTCCGTGGTACAGCCCACCCTACAGTGACACCATGGTATAGCCCACCCTACAGTGATACCGTGGTATAGCCCACCCTACAGTATTACCGTGGTACAACCCATCCTACAGTGATACCATGGTATAGCCCACGCTACAGTAACACCGTGGTATAATCCAGCCTACAGTGACACCGTGATATAGCCCACCCTACAGTGATACCGTGGTATAATCCAGCCTACAGTGAGACTGTGGTATAGCCCACCCTACAGTCACATTGTGGAACAGCCCACCCTACAGTGACACCCTGGTATAATCCATCCTACAGTGACACCGTGGTATAGCCCACCCTACAGTAACACCCTGGTATAATCCACCGTACAGTGACACCCTGGTATAAAGCACCCTACAGTGACACCCTGGTATAATCCAGCCTACAATGATACCGTGGTACAGCCCACCCTACAGTGACACCCTGGTATAATCCAGCCTACAGTGACACCGTGTTATAGCCCAACCTACAGTGATACCATGGTATAATCCTGCCTACAGTGACACCGTGGTATAGCCCACACTAGAGTGACACTGTGGTACAACCCACCCTACAGTGATACCGTGGTACAGCCCACCGTACAGTGGCACCCTGGTATAATCCACACCATAGTGACACCCTGGTATAATCCAGCCTACACTGACACCCTGATATAATCCACCATACAGTGAGACCCTGGTATAATCCAGTCTTCAGTGACACCGTGGTATAGCCCACCCTACAGTGATACCGTGGTATAATCCAGCCTACATTGAGACTGTGGTATAGCCCAACTTACAATCACACTGTGGTACAGCTGAGCCTACAGTGACACTGTGGTACAGCCCACCCTAGAGTGATACCGTGGTACAGCCCACCGTATATTGGCACCCTGGTATAATCCAGCCTACAGTGACACCCTGATATAATCCACCCTACAGTGAGACCCTGGTATAATCCAGTCTTCAGTGACACCGTGGTATAGCCCAACCTACAGTGATAACATGGTATAATCCAGCCTACATTGACACTGTGGTATAGCCCAACCTACAATCACACAGTGGTACAGCCCACCCTACAGTGACACCGTGGTATAGCCCACCCTACAGTGACACCCTGGTATAATCCACCGTACAGTGACACCCTGGTATAAAGCACCCTACAGCGACACCATGGTATAACCCAGCCTACAATGATACCGTGGTATAGCCCACCCTACAGTGACACCCTGGTATAATCCAGCCTACAGTGACACCGTGGTACAACCCACCCTACAGTGACACCGTGTTATAGCCCACCCTACAGTGACACCCTGGTAGAATCCAGCCTGCAGTGACACCTTGGTATAATCCACACCACAGTGACACCGTGTTATAGCCCACCCTACAGTGACACCCTGGTATGATCCAGCCTACAGTGACACCATGGTATAGCCCTCCCCACTGTGACACCCTGGTATAATCCAGTCTACATTGAGACTGTGGTATAGCCCAACCTACAGTCACACTGTGGTACATCCCACCCTACAGTGACATCGTGGTATAGCCCTCCCTACAGTGACACCCTGGTATAATCCACCGTACAGTGACACCCTGGTATAAACCACCCTACAGTGACACCATGGTATAATCCAGCCTACAATGATACCGTGGTATAGCCCACCCTACAGTGACACCCTGGTATAATCCAGCCTACAGTGACAACGTGGTACAACCCACCCTACAGTGACACCGTGTTATAGCCCACCCTACAGTGACACCCTGGTATAATCCACCCTACAGTGACACCCTGGTATAATACAGCCTACAGTGACACCCTGGTATAATCCAGCCTGCAGTGACACCTTGGTATAATCCACACCACAGTGACACCCTCGTATAATCCAGCCTACAGTGACACCATGGTATAGCCCACCCTACAGTGATACCGTGGTATAGCCCACCCTACAGTGACACCATGGTATAGCCCACCCTACAGTGATACCGTGTTATAGCCCACCCTACAGCATTACCGTGGTACAACCCACCCTACAATGATACCGTGGTATAGCCCACCCTACAGTAACACCGTGGTATAATCCAGCCTACAGTGACACCGTGGTATAGTCCACCCTACAGTGACACTGTGGTATAGCCCACACTACAGTGATACCGTGGTATAGCCGACCCTACAGTATTACCGTGGTACAACCCACCCTACAGTGATACCGTGGTCCAGCCAACCCTACAGAGACACCCAGGTATAATCCAGCCTACAGTGACTCCCTGGTATAATCTACACCACAGTGACACCCTGGTATAATCCAGCCCACCCTACAGTGACAACGTTATATATCCCACCCTACAGTGACACCCTGGTATGATCCAGCCTACAGTGACACCATGGTATAGCCTTCCCCACTGTGACACCCTGGTATAATCCAGCCTACATTGAGACTGTGGTATAGCCCAACCTACAGACACACTGTGGTACATCCCACCCTAGAGTGACATCGTGGTATAGCCCTCCCTACAGTGACACCCTGGTATAATCCACCGTACAGTGACACCCTGGTATAAACCACCCTACAGTGACACCATGGTATAATCCAGCCTACAATGATACCGTGGTATAGCCCACCCTACACTGACACCCTGGTATAATCCAGCCTACAGTGACACCGTGGTACAACCCACCCTACAGTGACACATTGTTATAGCCCACCCTACAGTGACACCCTGGTATAATCCACCCTACAGTGACACCCTGGTATAATACAGCCTACAATGACACCCTGGTATAATCCAGCCTGCAGTGACACCTTGGTATAATCCACACCACAGTGACACCCTCGTATAATCCAGCCTACAGTGAAACCATGGTATAGCCCACCCTACAGTGATACCGTGGTATAGCCCACCCTACAGTGACACCATGGTATAGCCCACCCTACAGTGATACCGTGGTATAGCCCACCCTACAGTATTACCGTGGTACAACCCACCCTACAGTGATACCGTGGTATAGCCCACGCTGCAGTAACACCGTGGTATAATCCAGCCTACAGTGACACCGTGGTATAGCCCACCCTACAGTGACACTGTGGTATAGCCCACCCTACAGTGATACCGTGGTATAGCCCACCCTACAGTATTACCGTGGTACAACCCACCCTACAGTGATACCATGGTATAGCCCACGCTACAGTATCACCGTGGTATAATCCAGCCTACAGTGACAGCGTGGTATAGCCCACCCTACAGTGATACCGTGGTATAATCCAGCCTACAGTGAGACTGTGGTATAGCCCACCCTACAGTCACATTGTGGTACAGCCCACCCTACAGTGACACCCTGGTATAATCCATCCTACAGTGACACCGTGGTATAGCCCACCCTACAGTAACACCCTGGTATAATCCACCGTACAGTGACACCCTGGTATAAAGCACCCTACAGTGACACCCTGGTATAATCCAGCCTACAGTGACACCGTGTTATAGCCCAACCTACAGTGATACCATGGTATAATCCTGCCTACAGTGACACCGTGGTATAGCCCACCCTAGAGTGACACTGTGGTACAACCCACCCTACAGTGATACCGTGGTACAGCCCACCGTACAGTGGCACCCTGGTATAATCCACACCATAGTGACACCCTGGCATAATCCAGCCTACACTGACACCCTGATATAATCCACCATACAATGAGACCCTGGTATAATCCAGTCTTCAGTGACACCTTGGTATAGCCCACCCTACAGTGACACCCTCGTATAATCCAGCCTACAGTGACACCATGGTGTAGCCCACCCTACAGTGATACCGTGGTATAGCCCACGCTACAGTAACACCGTGGTATAATCCAGGCTACAGTGACACCGTGGTATAGCCCACCCTACAGTGACAACGTGGTACAGCCCAGCCTACAGTGATGCCGTGGTATAGCCCACCCTACAGTGACACCCAGGTATAATCCAGCCTACAGTGACACCGTGGTATAGCCCGCCCTACAGAGACACTGTGGTACAGCCCACCCTAGAGTGATACCGTGGTACAGCCCACCGTACAGTGGCACCCTGATATAATCCAGCCTGCAATGACACCCTGATATAATCCACCCTACAGTGAGACCATGGTATAATCCAGTCTTCAGTGACACCGTGGTATAGCCCACCCTACAGTGACACCCTGGTATAATCCAGCCTACAGTGACACCGTGGTACAACCCACCCTACAGTGACACCGTGTTATAGCCCACCCTACAGTGACACCCTGGTAAAATCCAGCCTACAGTGACACCATGGTACAGCCCACCCTACAGCGATACCGTGGTCCAGCCCACCCTACAGTGTCACCCAGGTATAATCCAGCCTACAGTGACTCCCTGGTATAATCCACACCACAGTGACACCCTGGTATAATCCAGCCCACCCTACAGTGACAACGTTGTATATCCCACCCTACAGTGACACCCTGGTATAATCCAGCCCACCCTACAGTGACAACGCTGTATATCCCAACCTAAAGTGACACCCTGGTATAATCCAGCCTGCAGTGACACCCTGATATAATCCACCCTACAGTGAGACCCTGGTATAATCCAGTCTTCAGTGACACCGTGGTATAGCCCACCCTACAGTGATACCATGGTATAATCCAGCCTACATTAAGACTGTGGTATAGCCCAACCTACAATCACACTGTGGTACAGCCCACCCTACAGTGACACCGTGGTATACCCCACCCTACATTATTACCGTGGTACAACCCACCCTACAGTGATACCGTGGTATAGCCCACGCTACAGTAACACCGTGGTATAATCCAGTCTACAGTGATACCGTGGTATAGCCCACCCTACAGTGACAACGTGGTACAGCCCACCCTACAGTGACAACGTGGTACAGCCCAGCCTACAGTGATGCCGTGGTATAGCCCACCCCACAGGGACACCATGGTATAATCCAGTCTAGAGTGACACCGTGGTACAGCCCACGCTACAGTGACACCCTGGTATAATCCAGCCTACAGTGACACCCTGATATAATCCACCCTACAGTGACACCCAGGTTTAATCCAGTCTTCAGTGACACCGTGGTATAGCCCACCCTACAGTGATACCGTGGTATAATCCAGCCTACAGTGAGACTGTGGTATAGCCCACCTTACAGTCACACTGTGGTACAGCCCACCCTACAGTGACACCCTGGTATAATCCATCCTACAGTGACACCGTGGTATAGCCCACCCTACAGTGACACTGTGGTATAGCTCACCCTACAGTGATACCGTGGTATAGCCCACCCTACAGTATTACCGTGGTACAATCCACCCTACAGTGATACCTTGGTATAGCCCACGCTAAAGTAACATCGTGGTATAATCCAGCCTACAGTGAAACCGTGGTATAGCCCACCCTACAGTGACAACGTGGTACAGCCCACCCTACAGTGACAACGTGGTACAGCCCAGCCTACAGTGATGCCGTGGTATAGCCCACCCTACAGTTACAATCTGGTATAATACAGCCTACAGTGACACCCTGGTATAATCCAATCTGCAGTGATACCTTGGTATAATCCACACCACAGTGACACCCTCGTATAATCCAGCCTACAGTGACACCATGGTATAGCCCACCCTACAGTGATACCGTGGTATAGCCCACCCTACAGTGACACCATGGTATAGCCCACACTACAGTGATACCGTGGTATAGCCCACCCTACAGTATTACCGTGGTACAACCCACCCTACAGTGATACCATGGTATAGCCCACGCTACAGTAACACCGTGGTATAATCCAGCCTACAGTGACACCGTGGTATAGCCCACCCTACAGTGATACCGTGGTATAACCCAGCCTACAGTGAGACTGTGGTATAGCCCACCCTACAGTCACATTGTGGTACAGCCCACTCTACAGTGACACCCTGGTATAATCCATCCTACAGTGACACCGTGGTATAGCCCACCCTACAGTAACACCCTGGTATAATCCACCATACAGTGACACCCTGGTATAAAGCACCCTACAGTGACACCATGGTATAATCCAGCCTACAATGATACCGTGGTATAGCCCACCCTACAGTGACACCCTGGTATAATCCAGCCTACAGTGACACCGTGTTATAGCCCACCCTACAGTGATACCATGGTATAATCCTGCCTACAGTGACACCGTGGTATAGCCCACCCTAGAGTGACACTGTGGTACAACCCACCCTACAGTGATACCGTGGTACAGCCCACCGTACAGTGGCACCCAGGTATAATACACACCATAGTGACACCCTGGTATAATCCAGCCTACACTGACACCCTGATATAATCCACCATACAGTGAGACCCTGGTATAATCCAGTCTTCAGTGACACCGTGGTATAGCCCACCCTACAGTGATACCGTGGTATAATCCAGCCTACATTGAGACTGTGGTATAGCCCAACTTACAATCACACTGTGGTACAGCTGAGCCTACAGTGACACCGTGGTACAGCCCATCCTACAGTGATACCGTGGTACAACCCACCCTACAGTGACACCATGGTATAATCCACCCTACAGTGATACTGTGGTATAGCCCACCCTACAATGACCCCCTGGTATAATCCAGCCTACAGTGACACCATGGTATAGCCCACCCTACAGTGACACCCTCGTATAATCCAGCCTACAGTGACACCATGGCGTAGCCCACCCTACAGTGATACCGTGGTATAGTCCACCCTACAGTATTACCGTGGTGCAACCCACCCTACAGTGATACCATGGTATAGCCCACGCTACAGTAACACCGTGGTATAATCCAGGCTACAGTGACACCGTGGTATAGCCCACCCTACAGTGACAACGTGGTACAGCCCAGCCTATAGTGATGCCGTGGTATAGCCCACCCTACAGTGACACCCTGGTATAATCCACCCTACAGTGACACCCTGGTATAATACAGCCTACAGTGACACCCTGGTATAATCCAGCCTGCAGTGACACCTTGGTATAATCCACACCACAGTGACACCCTCGTATAATCCAGCCTACAGTGACACCATGGTATAGCCCACCCTACAGTGATACCGTTGTATAGCCCACCCTACAGTGACACCATGGTATAGCCCACCCTACAGTGATACCGTGGTATAGCCCACCCTACAGCATTACCGTGGTACAACCCACCCTACAATGATACCGTGGTAGAGCCCACCCTACAGTAACACCGTGGTATAATCCAGCCTACAGTGACACCGTGGTATAATCCACCCTACAGTGACACTGTGGTATAGCCCACCCTACAGTGATACCGTGGTATAGCCCACCCTACAGTATTACCGTGGTACAACCCACCCTACAGTGATACCGTGGTCCAGCCAACCCTACAGTGACACCCAGGTATAATCCAGCCTACAGTGACTCCCTGGTATAATCTACACCACAGTGACACCCTGGTATAATCCAGCCCACCCTACAGTGACAACGTTGTATATCCCACCCTACAGTGACACCCTGGTATGATCCAGCCTACAGTTACACCATGGTATAGCCTTCCCCACTGTGACACCCTGGTATAATCCAGCCTACATTGAGACTGTGGTATAGCCCAACCTACAGACACACTGTGGTACATCCCACCCTAGAGTGACATCGTGGTATAGCCCTCCCTACAGTGACACCCTGGTATAATCCACCGTACAGTGACACCCTGGTATAAACCACCCTACAGTGACACCATGGTATAATCCAGCCTACAATGATACCGTGGTATAGCCCACCCTACAGTGACACCCTGGTATAATCCAGCCTACAGTGACACCGTGGTACAACCCACCCTACAGTGACACCGTGTTATAGCCCACCCTACAGTGACACCCTGGTATAATCCACCCTACAGTGACACCCTGGTATAATACAGCCTACAATGACACCCTGGTATAATCCAGCCTGCAGTGACACCTTGGTATAATCCACACCACAGTGATACCCTCGTATAATCCAGCCTACAGTGACACCATGGTATAGCCCACCGTACAGTGATACCGTGGTATAGCCCACCCTACAGTGACACCATGGTATAGCCCACCCTACAGTGATACCGTGGTATAGCCCACCCTACAGTATTACCGTGGTACAACCCACCCTACAGTGATACCGTGGTATAGCCCACGCTACAGTAACACCGTGGTATAATCCAGCCTACAGTGACACCGTGGTATAGCCCACCCTACAGTGACACTGTGGTATAGCCCACCCTACAGTGATACCGTGGTATAGCCCACCTACAGTATTACCGTGGTACAACCCACCCTACAGTGATACCGTGGTCCAGCCCACCCGACAGTGACACCCAGGTATAATCCAGCCTACAGTGACTCTCTGGTATAATCCACACCACAGTGACACCCTGGTATAATCCAGCCCACCCTACAGTGACAACGTTGTATATCCCACCCTACAGTGACACCCTGGTATGATCCAACCTACAGTGTCAGCGTGGTATAGCCCACCCCACTGTGGCACACTGGTATTATTCGGCCTACAGTGACACCGTGGTATAGCCCACCCTACAGTGACACCTTGGTATAATCCACCCTACAGTGACACCCTGGTATAAACCACCCTACAGTGACAACATGGTGTAATCCAGCCTACAGTGATACCGTGGTATTGCCCACCCTACAGTGACACCGTGGTATAGCCCACCATACAGTGACAATGTGGTAGAGCCCACCCTACAGTGATACCGTGGTAGAGCCCACCCTACAGTGACACCCTGGTATGATCCAGCCTACAGTGACACCATGGTATAGCCCACCCCACTGTGACACCCTGGTATAATCCAGCCTACATTGAGACTGTGGTATAGCCCAACCTACAGTCACACTGTGGTACAACCCACCCTACAGTGACATCGTGGTATAGCCCTCCCTACAGTGACACCCTGGTATAATACAGCCTACAGTGACACCCTGGTATAATCCAGCCTGCAGTGATACCTTGGTATAATCCACACCACAGTGACACCCTCGTATAATCCAGCCTACAGTGACACCATGGTATAGCCCACCCTACAGCGATACCGTGGTATAGCCCACCCTACAGTGACACCATGGTATAGCCCACCCTACAGTGATACCGTGGTATAAAGCACCCTACAGTGACACCCTGGTATAATCCACCGTACAGTGACACCCTGGTATAAAGCACCCTACAGTGACACCCTGGTATAATGCAGCCTACAGTGACACCGTGTTATAGCCCAACCTACAGTGATACCATGGTATAATCCTGCCTACAGTGACACCGTGGTATAGCCCACACTAGAGTGACACTGTGGTACAACCCACCCTACAGTGATACCGTGGTACAGCCCACCGTACAGTGGCACCCTGGTATAATCCACACCATAGTGACACCCTGGCATAATCCAGCCTACACTGACACCCTGATATAATCCACCATACAGTGAGACCCTGGTATAATCCAGTCTTCAGTGACACCTTGGTATAGCCCACCCTACAGTGATACCGTGGTATAATCAAGCCTACCTTGAGACTGTGGTATAGCCCAACTTACAATCACACTGTGGTACAGCTGAGCCTACAGTGACACCGTGGTACAGCCCATCCTACAGTGATACCGTGGTACAACCCACCCTACAGTGACACCCTAGTATAATCCACCCTACAGTGATACTGTGGTATAGCCCACCCTACAATGACACCCTGGTATAATCCAACCCAACTTGACACCATGGTATAGCCCACCCTACAGTGACACCCTCGTATAATCCAGCCTACAGTGATACCATGGTGTAGCCCACCCTACAGTGATACCGTGGTATAGCCCACCCTACAGTATTACCGTGGTGCAACCCACCCTACAGTGATACCGTGGTATAGCCCACGCTACAGTAACACCGTGGTATAATCCAGGCTACAGTGACACCGTGGTATAGCCCACCCTACAGTGACAACGTGGTACAGCCCAGCCTACAGTGATGCCGTGGTATAGCCCACCCTACAGTGACACCCAGGTATAATCCAGCCTACAGTGACACCGTGGTATAGCCCACCCTACAGTGACAACATGGTATAGCCCACCCTACAGTTATACCGTGGTATAGCCCACCCTACAGTATTACCGTGGTACAACCCACCCTACAGTGATACCGTGGTATAGCCCACGCTACAGTAACACCGTGGTATAATCCAGCCTACAGTGACACCGTGGTATAGCCCACCCTACAGTGACACTGTGGTATAGCCCACCCTACAGTGATACCGTGGTATAGCCCACCCTACAGTATTACCGTGGTACAACCCACCCTACAGTGATACCGTGGTCCAGCCCACCCGACAGTGACACCCAGGTATAATCCAGCCTACAGTGACTCCCTGGTATAATCCACACCACAGTGACACCCTGGTATAATCCAGCCCACCCTACAGTGACAACGTTGTATATCCCACCCTACAGTGACACCCTGGTATGATCCAACCTACAGTGTCAGCGTGGTATAGCCCACCCCACTGTGGCACACTGGTATTATTCGGCCTACAGTGACACCGTGGTATAGCCCACCCTACAGTGACACCTTGGTATAAACCACCCTACAGTGACAACATGGTGTAATCCAGCCTACAGTGATACCGTGGTATTGCCCACCCTACAGTGACACCGTGGTATAGCCCACCATACAGTGACAATGTGGTAGAGCCCACCCTACAGTGATACCGTGGTAGAGCCCACCCTACAGTGACACCCTGGTATGATCCAGCCTACAGTGACACCATGGTATAGCCCAACCCACTGTGACACCCTGGTATAATCCAGCCTACATTGAGACTGTGGTATAGCCCAACATACAGTCACACTGTGGTACAACCCACCCTACAGTGACATCGTGGTATAGCCCTCCCTACAGTGACACCCTGGTATAATACAGCCTACAGTGACACCCTGGTATAATCCAGCCTGCAGTGATACCTTGGTATAATCCACACCACAGTGACACCCTCGTATAATCCAGCCTACAGTGACACCTTGGTATAGCCCACCCTACAGCGATACCGTGGTATAGCCCACCCTACAGTGACACCATGGTATAGCCCACCCTACAGTGATACCGTGGTATAAAGCACCCTACAGTGACACCCTGGTATAATCCACCGTACAGTGACACCCTGGTATAAAGCACCCTACAGTGACACCCTGGTATAATCCAGCCTACAGTGACACCGTGTTATAGCCCAACCTACAGTGATACCATGGTATAATCCTGCCTACAGTGACACCGTGGTATAGCCCACACTAGAGTGACACTGTGGTACAACCCACCCTACAGTGATACCGTGGTACAGCCCACCGTACAGTGGCACCCTGGTATAATCCACACCATAGTGACACCCTGGCATAATCCAGCCTACACTGACACCCTGATATAATCCACCATACAGTGAGACCCTGGTATAATCTAGTCTTCAGTGACACCTTGGTATAGCCCACCCTACAGTGATACCGTGGTATAATCCAGCCTACCTTGAGACTGTGGTATAGCCCAACTTACAATCACACTGTGGTACAGCTGAGCCTACAGTGACACCGTGGTACAGCCCATCCTACAGTGATACCGTGGTACAACCCACCCTACAGTGACACCCTAGTATAATCCACCCTACAGTGATACTGTGGTATAGCCCACCCTACAATGACACCCTGGTATAATCCAGCCTACAGTGACACCATGGTATAGCCCACCCTACAGTGACACCCTCGTATAATCCAGCCTACAGTGATACCATGGTGTAGCCCACCCTACAGTGATACCGTGGTATAGCCCACCCTACAGTATTACCGTGGTGCAACCCACCCTACAGTGATACCGTGGTATAGCCCACGCTACAGTAACACCGTGGTATAATCCAGGCTACAGTGACACCGTGGTATAGCCCACCCTACAGTGACAACGTGGTACAGCCCAGCCTACAGTGATGCCGTGGTATAGCCCACCCTACAGTGACACCCAGGTATAATCCAGCCTACAGTGACACCGTGGTATAGCCCGCCCTACAGTGACACTGTGGTACAGCCCACCCTACAGTGATACCGTGGTACAGCCCACCGTACAGTGACACCCTGGTATAATCCAGCCTACAGTGACACCGTGGTATAGCCCGCCCTACAGTGACACTGTGGTACAGCCCACCCTACAGTGATACCGTGGTACAGCCCACCGTACAGTGGCACCCTGATATAATCCAGCCTGCAGTGACACCCTGATATAATCCACCCTACAGTGAGACCATGGTATAATCCAGTCTTCAGTGACACCGTGGTATAGCCCACCCTACAGTGACACCCTGGTATAATCCAGCCTACAGTGACACCGTGGTACAACCCACCCTACAGTGACACCGTGTTATAGCCCACCCTACAGTGACACCCTGGTAGAATCCAGCCTACAGTGACACCATGGTACAGCCCACCCTACAGCGATACCGTGGTCCAGCCCACCCTACAGTGTCACCCAGGTATAATCCAGCCTACAGTGACTCCCTGGTATAATCCACACCACAGTGACACCCTGGTATAATCCAGCCCACCCTACAGTGACAACGTTGTATATCCCACCCTACAGTGACACCCTGGTATAATCCAGCCCACCCTACAGTGACAACGCTGTATATCCCAACCTAAAGTGACACCCTGGTATAATCCAGCCTGCAGTGACACCCTGATATAATCCACCCTACAGTGAGACCCTGGTATAATCCAGTATTCAGTGACACCGTGGTATAGCCCACCCTACAGTGATACCATGGTATAATCCAGCCTACATTGAGACTGTGGTATAGCCCAACCTACAATCACACTGTGGTACAGCCCACCCTACAGTGACACCGTGGTATAGCCCACCCTACAGTATTACCGTGGTACAACCCACCCTACAGTGATACCGTGGTATAGCCCACGCTACAGTAACACCGTGGTATAATCCAGTCTACAGTGATACCGTGGTATAGCCCACCCTACAGTGACAATGTGGTACAGCCCACCCTACAGTGACAACGTGGTACAGCCCAGCCTACAGTGATGCCGTGGTATAGCCCACCCCACAGGGACACCATGGTATAATCCAGTATAGAGTGACACCGTGGTACAGCCCACGCTACAGTGACACCCTGGTATAATCCAGCCTACAGTGACACCCTGATATAATCCACCCTACAGTGACACCCAGGTATAATCC
The DNA here is from genome assembly GCF_029633865.1 of Lampris incognitus. Classification (NCBI taxonomy): domain Eukaryota; kingdom Metazoa; phylum Chordata; class Actinopteri; order Lampriformes; family Lampridae; genus Lampris; species Lampris incognitus. The sequence goes on from NC_079212.1 coordinate 58,806,488, forward strand.
AGTCTTCAGTGACACCGTGGTATAGCCCACCCTACAGTGATACCGTGGTATAATCCAGCCTACAGTGAGACTGTGGTATAGCCCACCTTACAGTCACACTGTGGTACAGCCCACCCTACAGTGACACCCTGGTATAATCCAGCCTACAGTGACACCGTGGTATAGCCCACCCTACAGTGACACTGTGGTATAGCCCACCCTACAGTGATACCGTGGTGTAGCCCACCCTACAGTATTACCGTGGTACAACCCACCCTACAGTGATACCGTGGTATAGCCCACGCTAAAGTAACATCGTGGTATAATCCAGCCTACAGTGAAACCGTGGTATAGCCCACCCTACAGTGACAACGTGGTACAGCCCACCCTACAGTGACAACGTGGTACAGCCCAGCCTACAGTGATGCCGTGGTATAGCCCACCCTACAGTGACACCCTGGTATAATACAGCCTACAGTGACACCCTGGTATAATCCAGCCTGCAGTGATACCTTGGTATAATCCACACCACAGTGACACCCTCGTATAATCCAGCCTACAGTGACACCATGGTATAGCCCACCCTACAGTGATACCGTGGTATAGCCCACCCTACAGTGACACCATGGTATAGCCCACACTACAGTGATACCGTGGTATAGCCCACCCTACAGTATTACCGTGGTACAACCCACCCTACAGTGATACCATGGTATAGCCCACGCTAAAGTAACATCGTGGTATAATCCAGCCTACAGTGAAACCGTGGTATAGCCCACCCTACAGTGACAACGTGGTACAGCCCACCCTACAGTGACAACGTGGTACAGCCCAGCCTACAGTGATGCCGTGGTATAGCCCACCCTACAGTTACAATCTGGTATAATACAGCCTACAGTGACACCCTGGTATAATCCAGCCTGCAGTGATACCTTGGTATAATCCACACCACAGTGACACCCTCGTATAATCCAGCCTACAGTGACACCATGGTATAGCCCACCCTACAGTGATACCGTGGTATAGCCCACCCTACAGTGACACCATGGTATAGCCCACACTACAGTGATACCGTGGTATAGCCCACCCTACAGTATTACCGTGGTACAACCCACCCTACAGTGATACCATGGTATAGCCCACGCTACAGTAACACCGTGGTATAATCCAGCCTACAGTGACACCCTGGTATAAAGCACCCTACAGTGACACCATGGTATAATCCAGCCTACAATGATACCGTGGTATAGCCCACCCTACAGTGACACCCTGGTATAATCCAGCCTACAGTGACACCGTGTTATAGCCCACCGTACAGTGGCACCCTGGTATAATCCACACCATAGTGACACCCTGGTATAATCCAGCCTACACTGACACCCTGATATAATCCACCATACAGTGAGACCCTGGTATAATCCAGTCTTCAGTGACACCGTGGTATAGCCCACCCTACAGTGATACCGTGGTATAATCCAGCCTACATTGAGACTGTGGTATAGCCCAACTTACAATCACACTGTGGTACAGCTGAGCCTACAGTGACACCGTGGTACAGCCCATTCTACAGTGATACCGTGGTACAACCCACCCTACAGTGACACCATGGTATAATCCACCCTACAGTGATACTGTGGTATAGCCCACCCTACAATGACACCCTGGTATAATCCAGCCTACAGTGACACCATGGTATAGCCCACCCTACAGTGACACCCTCGTATAATCCAGCCTACAGTGACACCATGGCGTAGCCCACCCTACAGTGATACCGTGGTATAGTCCACCCTACAGTATTACCGTGGTGCAACCCACCCTACAGTGATACCGTGGTATAGCCCACGCTACAGTAACACCGTGGTATAATCCAGGCTACAGTGACACCGTGGTATAGCCCACCCTACAGTGACAACGTGGTACAGCCCAGCCTATATTGATGCCGTGGTATAGCCCACCCTACAGTGACACCCAGGTATAATCCAGCCTACAGTGACACCGTGGTATAGCCCGCCCTACAGTGACACTGTGGTACAGCCCACCCTACAGTGATACCGTGGTACAGCCCACCGTACAGTGACACCCTGGTATAATCCAGCCTACAGTGACACCGTGGTATAGCCCGCCCTACAGTGACACTGTGGTACAGCCCACCCTACAGTGATACCGTGGTACAGCCCACCGTACAGTGGCACCCTGATATAATCCAGCCTACAGTGACACCGTGGTACAACCCACCCTACAGTGACACCGTGTTATAGCCCACCCTACAGTGACACCCTGGTAGAATCCAGCCTACAGTGACACCGTGGTCCAGCCCACCCTACAGTGACACCCAGGTATAATCCAGTCTTCAGTGACACCGTGGTATAGCCCACCCTACAGTGATACCGTGGTATAATCCAGCCTACAGTGAGACTGTGGTATAGCCCACCTTACAGTCACACTGTGGTACAGCCCACCCTACAGTGACACCCTGTTATAATCCAGCCTACAGTGACACCGTGGTATAGCCCACCCTACAGTGACACTGTGGTATAGCCCACCCTACAGTGATACCGTGGTATAGCCCACCCTATAGTATTACCGTGGTACAACCCACCCTACAGTGATACCGTGGTATAGCCCACGCTAAACTAACATCGTGGTATAATCCAGCCTACAGTGAAACCGTGGTATAGCCCACCCTACAGTGACAACGTGGTACAGCCCACGCTACAGTGACACCCTGGTATAATCCAGCCTACAGTGACACCCTGATATAATCCACCCTACAGTGACACCCAGGTATAATCCAGTCTTCAGTGACACCGTGGTATAGCCCACCCTACAGTGATACCGTGGTATAATCCAGCCTACAGTGAGACTGTGGTATAGCCCACCTTACAGTCACACTGTGGTACAGCCCACCCTACAGTGACACCCTGGTATAATCCAGCCTACAGTGACACCGTGGTATAGCCCACCCTACAGTGACACTGTGGTATAGCCCACCCTACAGTGATACCGTGGTGTAGCCCACCCTACAGTATTACCGTGGTACAACCCACCCTACAGTGATACCGTGGTATAGCCCACGCTAAAGTAACATCGTGGTATAATCCAGCCTACAGTGAAACCGTGGTATAGCCCACCCTACAGTGACAACGTGGTACAGCCCACCCTACAGTGACAACGTGGTACAGCCCAGCCTACAGTGATGCCGTGGTATAGCCCACCCTACAGTGACACCCTGGTATAATACAGCCTACAGTGACACCCTGGTATAATCCAGCCTGCAGTGATACCTTGGTATAATCCACACCACAGTGACACCCTCGTATAATCCAGCCTACAGTGACACCATGGTATAGCCCACCCTACAGTGATACCGTGGTATAGCCCACCCTACAGTGACACCATGGTATAGCCCACACTACAGTGATACCGTGGTATAGCCCACCCTACAGTATTACCGTGGTACAACCCACCCTACAGTGATACCATGGTATAGCCCACGCTACAGTAACACCGTGGTATAATCCAGCCTACAGTGACACCGTGGTATAGCTCACCCTACAGTGATACCGTGGTATAATCCAGCCTACATTGAGACTGTGGTATAGCCCACCCTACAGTCACATTGTGGTACAGCCCACCCTAAAGTGACACCCTGGTATAATCCATCCTACAGTGACACCGTGGTATAGCCCACCCTACAGTAACACCCTGGTATAATCCACCGTACAGTGACACCCTGGTATAAAGCACCCTACAGTGACACCATGGTATAATCCAGCCTACAATGATACCGTGGTATAGCCCACCCTACAGTGACACCCTGGTATAATCCAGCCTACAGTGACACCGTGTTATAGCCCACCGTACAGTGGCACCCTGGTATAATCCACACCATAGTGACACCCTGGTATAATCCAGCCTACACTGACACCCTGATATAATCCACCATACAGTGAGACCCTGGTATAATCCAGTCTTCAGTGACACCGTGGTATAGCCCACCCTACAGTGATACCGTGGTATAATCCAGCCTACATTGAGACTGTGGTATAGCCCAACTTACAATCACACTGTGGTACAGCTGAGCCTACAGTGACACCGTGGTACAGCCCATTCTACAGTGATACCGTGGTACAACCCACCCTACAGTGACACCATGGTATAATCCACCCTACAGTGATACTGTGGTATAGCCCACCCTACAATGACACCCTGGTATAATCCAGCCTACAGTGACACCATGGTATAGCCCACCCTACAGTGACACCCTCGTATAATCCAGCCTACAGTGACACCATGGCGTAGCCCACCCTACAGTGATACCGTGGTATAGTCCACCCTACAGTATTACCGTGGTGCAACCCACCCTACAGTGATACCGTGGTATAGCCCACGCTACAGTAACACCGTGGTATAATCCAGGCTACAGTGACACCGTGGTATAGCCCACCCTACAGTGACAACGTGGTACAGCCCAGCCTATATTGATGCCGTGGTATAGCCCACCCTACAGTGACACCCAGGTATAATCCAGCCTACAGTGACACCGTGGTATAGCCCGCCCTACAGTGACACTGTGGTACAGCCCACCCTACAGTGATACCGTGGTACAGCCCACCGTACAGTGACACCCTGGTATAATCCAGCCTACAGTGACACCGTGGTATAGCCCGCCCTACAGTGACACTGTGGTACAGCCCACCCTACAGTGATACCGTGGTACAGCCCACCGTACAGTGGCACCCTGATATAATCCAGCCTACAGTGACACCGTGGTACAACCCACCCTACAGTGACACCGTGTTATAGCCCACCCTACAGTGACACCCTGGTAGAATCCAGCCTACAGTGACACCGTGGTCCAGCCCACCCTACAGTGACACCCAGGTATAATCCAGTCTTCAGTGACACCGTGGTATAGCCCACCCTACAGTGATACCGTGGTATAATCCAGCCTACAGTGAGACTGTGGTATAGCCCACCTTACAGTCACACTGTGGTACAGCCCACCCTACAGTGACACCCTGGTATAATCCAGCCTACAGTGACACCGTGGTATAGCCCACCCTACAGTGACACTGTGGTATAGCCCACCCTACAGTGATACCGTGGTATAGCCCACCCTATAGTATTACCGTGGTACAACCCACCCTACAGTGATACCGTGGTATAGCCCACGCTAAACTAACATCGTGGTATAATCCAGCCTACAGTGAAACCGTGGTATAGCCCACCCTACAGTGACAACGTGGTACAGCCCACGATACAGTGACACCCTGGTATAATCCAGCCTACAGTGACACCCTGATATAATCCACCCTACAGTGACACCCAGGTATAATCCAGTCTTCAGTGACACCGTGGTATAGCCCACCCTACAGTGATACCGTGGTATAATCCAGCCTACAGTGAGACTGTGGTATAGCCCACCTTACAGTCACACTGTGGTACAGCCCACCCTACAGTGACACCCTGGTATAATCCAGCCTACAGTGACACCGTGGTATAGCCCACCCTACAGTGACACTGTGGTATAGCCCACCCTACAGTGATACCGTGGTGTAGCCCACCCTACAGTATTACCGTGGTACAACCCACCCTACAGTGATACCGTGGTATAGCCCACGCTAAAGTAACATCGTGGTATAATCCAGCCTACAGTGAAACCGTGGTATAGCCCACCCTACAGTGACAACGTGGTACAGCCCACCCTACAGTGACAACGTGGTACAGCCCAGCCTACAGTGATGCCGTAGTATAGCCCACCCTACAGTTACACCCTGGTATAATACAGCCTACAGTGACACCCTGGTATAATCCAGCCTGCAGTGATACCTTGGTATAATCCACACCACAGTGACACCCTCGTATAATCCAGCCTACAGTGACACCATGGTATAGCCCACCCTACAGTGATACCGTGGTATAGCCCACCCTACAGTGACACCATGGTATAGCCCACACTACAGTGATACCGTGGTATAGCCCACCCTACAGTATTACCGTGGTACAACCCACCCTACAGTGATACCATGGTATAGCCCACGCTACAGTAACACCGTGGTATAATCCAGCCTACAGTGACACCGTGGTATAGCTCACCCTACAGTGATACCGTGGTATAATCCAGCCTACATTGAGACTGTGGTATAGCCCACCCTACAGTCACATTGTGGTACAGCCCACCCTAAAGTGACACCCTGGTATAATCCATCCTACAGTGACACCGTGGTATAGCCCACCCTACAGTAACACCCTGGTATAATCCACCGTACAGTGACACCCTGGTATAAAGCACCCTACAGTGACACCATGGTATAATCCAGCCTACAATGATACCGTGGTATAGCCCACCCTACAGTGACACCCTGGTATAATCCAGCCTACAGTGACACCGTGTTATAGCCCACCGTACAGTGGCACCCTGGTATAATCCACACCATAGTGACACCCTGGTATAATCCAGCCTACACTGACACCCTGATATAATCCACCATACAGTGAGACCCTGGTATAATCCAGTCTTCAGTGACACCGTGGTATAGCCCACCCTACAGTGATACCGTGGTATAATCCAGCCTACATTGAGACTGTGGTATAGCCCAACTTACAATCACACTGTGGTACAGCTGAGCCTACAGTGACACCGTGGTACAGCCCATTCTACAGTGATACCGTGGTACAACCCACCCTACAGTGACACCATGGTATAATCCACCCTACAGTGATACTGTGGTATAGCCCACCCTACAATGACACCCTGGTATAATCCAGCCTACAGTGACACCATGGTATAGCCCACCCTACAGTGACACCCTCGTAAAATCCAGCCTACAGTGACACCATGGCGTAGCCCACCCTACAGTGATACCGTGGTATAGTCCACCCTACAGTATTACCGTGGTGCAACCCACCCTACAGTGATACCGTGGTATAGCCCACGCTACAGTAACACCGTGGTATAATCCAGGCTACAGTGACACCGTGGTATAGCCCACCCTACAGTGACAACGTGGTACAGCCCAGCCTATATTGATGCCGTGGTATAGCCCACCCTACAGTGACACCCAGGTATAATCCAGCCTACAGTGACACCGTGGTATAGCCCGCCCTACAGTGACACTGTGGTACAGCCCACCCTACAGTGATACCGTGGTACAGCCCACCGTACAGTGACACCCTGGTATAATCCAGCCTACAGTGACACCGTGGTATAGCCCGCCCTACAGTGACACTGTGGTACAGCCCACCCTACAGTGATACCGTGGTACAGCCCACCGTACAGTGGCACCCTGATATAATCCAGCCTACAGTGACACCGTGGTACAACCCACCCTACAGTGACACCGTGTTATAGCCCACCCTACAGTGACACCCTGGTAGAATCCAGCCTACAGTGACACCGTGGTCCAGCCCACCCTACAGTGACACCCAGGTATAATCCAGTCTTCAGTGACACCGTGGTATAGCCCACCCTACAGTGATACCGTGGTATAATCCAGCCTACAGTGAGACTGTGGTATAGCCCACCTTACAGTCACACTGTGGTACAGCCCACCCTACAGTGACACCCTGGTATAATCCAGCCTACAGTGACACCGTGGTATAGCCCACCCTACAGTGACACTGTGGTATAGCCCACCCTACAGTGATACCGTGGTATAGCCCACCCTACAGTATTACCGTGGTACAACCCACCCTACAGTGATACCGTGGTATAGCCCACGCTAAAGTAACATCGTGGTATAATCCAGCCTACAGTGAAACCGTGGTATAGCCCACCCTACAGTGACAACGTGGTACAGCCCACCCTACAGTGACAACGTGGTACAGCCCAGCCTACAGTGATGCCGTGGTATAGCCCACCCTACAGTGACACCCTGGTATAATACAGCCTACAGTGACACCCTGGTATAATCCAGCCTGCAGTGATACCTTGGTATAATCCACACCACAGTGACACCCTCGTATAATCCAGCCTACAGTGACACCATGGTATAGCCCACCCTACAGTGATACCGTGGTATAGCCCACCCTACAGTGACACCATGGTATAGCCCACACTACAGTGATACCGTGGTATAGCCCACCCTACAGTATTACCGTGGTACAACCCACCCTACAGTGATACCATGGTATAGCCCACGCTACAGTAACACCGTGGTATAATCCAGCCTACAGTGACACCGTGGTATAGCCCACCCTACAGTGATACCGTGGTATTATCCAGCCTACATTGAGACTGTGGTATAGCCCACCCTACAGTCACATTGTGGTACAGCCCACCCTAAAGTGACACCCTGGTATAATCCATCCTACAGTGACACCGTGGCATAGCCCACCCTACAGTAACACCCTGGTATAATCCACCGTACAGTGACACCCTGGTATAAAGCACCCTACAGTGACACCATGGTATAATCCAGCCTACAATGATACCGTGGTATAGCCCACCCTACAGTGACACCCTGGTATAATCCAGCCTACAGTGACACCGTGTTATAGCCCACCCTACAGTGATACCATGGTATAATCCTGCCTACAGTGACACCGTGGTATAGCCCACCCTAGAGTGACACTGTGGTACAACCCACCCTACAGTGATACCGTGGTACAGCCCACCGTACAGAGGCACCCTGGTATAATCCACACCATAGTGACACCCTGGTATAATCCAGCCTACACTGACACCCTGATATAATCCACCATACAGTGAGACCCTGGTATAATCCAGTCTTCAGTGACACCGTGGTATAGCCCACCCTACAGTGATACCGTGGTATAATCCAGCCTACATTGAGACTGTGGTATAGCCCAATTTACAATCACACTGTGGTACAGCTGAGCCTACAGTGACACCGTGGTACAGCCCATTCTACAGTGATACCGTGGTACAACCCACCCTACAGTGACACCATGGTATAATCCACCCTACAGTGATACTGTGGTATAGCCCACCCTACAATGACACCCTGGTATAATCCAGCCTACAGTGACACCATGGTATAGCCCACCCTACAGTGACACCCTCGTATAATCCAGCCTACAGTGACACCATGGCGTAGCCCACCCTACAGTGATACCGTGGTATAGTCCACCCTACAGTATTACCGTGGTGCAACCCACCCTACAGTGATACCGTGGTATAGCCCACGCTACAGTAACACCGTGGTATAATCCAGGCTACAGTGACACCGTGGTATAGCCCACCCTACAGTGACAACGTGGTACAGCCCAGCCTATATTGATGCCGTGGTATAGCCCACCCTACAGTGACACCCAGGTATAATCCAGCCTACAGTGACACCGTGGTATAGCCCGCCCTACAGTGACACTGTGGTACAGCCCACCCTACAGTGATACCGTGGTACAGCCCACCGTACAGTGACACCCTGGTATAATCCAGCCTACAGTGACACCGTGGTATAGCCCGCCCTACAGTGACACTGTGGTACAGCCCACCCTACAGTGATACCGTGGTACAGCCCACCGTACAGTGGCACCCTGATATAATCCAGCCTACAGTGACACCGTGGTACAACCCACCCTACAGTGACACCGTGTTATAGCCCACCCTACAGTGACACCCTGGTAGAATCCAGCCTACAGTGACACCGTGGTCCAGCCCACCCTACAGTGACACCCAGGTATAATCCAGTCTTCAGTGACACCGTGGTATAGCCCACCCTACAGTGATACCGTGGTATAATCCAGCCTACAGTGAGACTGTGGTATAGCCCACCTTACAGTCACACTGTGGTACAGCCCACCCTACAGTGACACCCTGGTATAATCCAGCCTACAGTGACACCGTGGTATAGCCCACCCTACAGTGACACTGTGGTATAGCCCACCCTACAGTGATACCGTGGTATAGCCCACCCTACAGTATTACCGTGGTACAACCCACCCTACAGTGATACCGTGGTATAGCCCACGCTAAAGTAACATCGTGGTATAATCCAGCCTACAGTGAAACCGTGGTATAGCCCACCCTACAGTGACAACGTGGTACAGCCCACCCTACAGTGACAACGTGGTACAGCCCAGCCTACAGTGATGCCGTGGTATAGCCCACCCTACAGTGACACCCTGGTATAATACAGCCTACAGTGACACCCTGGTATAATCCAGCCTGCAGTGATACCTTGGTATAATCCACACCACAGTGACACCCTCGTATAATCCAGCCTACAGTGACACCATGGTATAGCCCACCCTACAGTGATACCGTGGTATAGCCCACCCTACAGTGACACCATGGTATAGCCCACACTACAGTGATACCGTGGTATAGCCCACCCTACAGTATTACCGTGGTACAACCCACCCTACAGTGATACCATGGTATAGCCCACGCTACAGTAACACCGTGGTATAATCCAGCCTACAGTGACACCGTGGTATAGCCCACCCTACAGTGATACCGTGGTATTATCCAGCCTACATTGAGACTGTGGTATAGCCCACCCTACAGTCACATTGTGGTACAGCCCACCCTAAAGTGACACCCTGGTATAATCCATCCTACAGTGACACCGTGGCATAGCCCACCCTACAGTAACACCCTGGTATAATCCACCGTACAGTGACACCCTGGTATAAAGCACCCTACAGTGACACCATGGTATAATCCAGCCTACAATGATACCGTGGTATAGCCCACCCTACAGTGACACCCTGGTATAATCCAGCCTACAGTGACACCGTGTTATAGCCCACCCTACAGTGATACCATGGTATAATCCTGCCTACAGTGACACCGTGGTATAGCCCACCCTAGAGTGACACTGTGGTACAACCCACCCTACAGTGATACCGTGGTACAGCCCACCGTACAGAGGCACCCTGGTATAATCCACACCATAGTGACACCCTGGTATAATCCAGCCTACACTGACACCCTGATATAATCCACCATACAGTGAGACCCTGGTATAATCCAGTCTTCAGTGACACCGTGGTATAGCCCACCCTACAGTGATACCGTGGTATAATCCAGCCTACATTGAGACTGTGGTATAGCCCAATTTACAATCACACTGTGGTACAGCTGAGCCTACAGTGACACCGTGGTACAGCCCATTCTACAGTGATACCGTGGTACAACCCACCCTACAGTGACACCATGGTATAATCCACCCTACAGTGATACTGTGGTATAGCCCACCCTACAATGACACCCTGGTATAATCCAGCCTACAGTGACACCATGGTATAGCCCACCCTACAGTGACACCCTCGTATAATCCAGCCTACAGTGACACCATGGCGTAGCCCACCCTACAGTGATACCGTGGTATAGTCCACCCTACAGTATTACCGTGGTGCAACCCACCCTACAGTGATACCGTGGTATAGCCCACGCTACAGTAACACCGTGGTATAATCCAGGCTACAGTGACACCGTGGTATAGCCCACCCTACAGTGACAACGTGGTACAGCCCAGCCTATATTGATGCCGTGGTATAGCCCACCCTACAGTGACACCCAGGTATAATCCAGCCTACAGTGACACCGTGGTATAGCCCGCCCTACAGTGACACTGTGGTACAGCCCACCCTACAGTGATACCGTGGTACAGCCCACCGTACAGTGACACCCTGGTATAATCCAGCCTACAGTGACACCGTGGTATAGCCCGCCCTACAGTGACACTGTGGTACAGCCCACCCTACAGTGATACCGTGGTACAGCCCACCGTACAGTGGCACCCTGATATAATCCAGCCTACAGTGACACCGTGGTACAACCCACCCTACAGTGACACCGTGTTATAGCCCACCCTACAGTGACACCCTGGTAGAATCCAGCCTACAGTGACACCATGGTACAGCCCACCCTACAGCGATACCGTGGTCCAGCCCACCCTACAGTGACACCCAGGTATAATCCAGCCTACAGTGACTCCCTGGTATAATCCACACCACAGTGACACCCTGGTATAATCCAGCCCACCCTACAGTGACAACGTTGTATATCCCAACCTAAAGTGACACCCTGGTATAATCCAGCCTGCAGTGACACCCTGATATAATCCACCCTACAGTGAGACCCTGGTATAATCCAGTCTTCAGTGACACCGTGGTATAGCCCACCCTACAGTGATACCATGGTATAATCCAGCCTACATTGAGACTGTGGTATAGCCCAACCTACAATCACACTGTGGTACAGCCCACCCTACAGTGACACCGTGGTATAGCCCACCCTACAGTATTACCGTGGTACAACCCACCCTACAGTGATGCCGTGGTATAGCCGACGCTACAGTAACACCGTGGTATAATCCAGTCTACAGTGATACCGTGGTATAGCCCACCCTACAGTGACAACGTGGTACAGCCCACCCTACAGTGACAACGTGGTACAGCCCAGCCTACAGTGACACCGTGGTATAGCCCACCCTACAGTGACACCCTGGTATAATCCAGCCTACAGTGACACCGTGGTACAACCCACCCTACAGTGACACCGTGTTATAGCCCACCCTACAGTGACACCCTGGTAGAATCCAGCCTACAGTGACACCATGGTACAGCCCACCCTACAGCGATACCGTGGTCCAGCCCACCCTACAGTGACACCCAGGTATAATCCAGCCTACATTGACTCCCTGGTATAATCCACACCAGAGTGACACCCTGGTATAATCCAGCCCACCCTACAGTGACAATGTTGTATATCCCACCCTACAGTGACACCCTGGTATAATCCAGCCCACCCTACCGTGACAACGCTGTATATCCCAACCTAAAGTGACACCCTGGTATAATCCAGCCTGCAGTGACACCCTGATATAATCCACCCTACAGTGAGACCCTGGTATAATCCAGTCTTCAGTGACACCTTGGTATAGCCCACCCTACAGTTATACCATGGTATAATCCAGCCTACATTGAGACTGTGGTATAGCCCAACCTACAATCACACTGTGGTACAGCCCACCCTACAGTGACACCGTGGTATAGCCCACCCTACAGTATTACCGTGGTACAACCCACCCTACAGTGATGCCGTGGTATAGCCCACCCCACAGGGACACCATGGTATAATCCAGTCTAGAGTGACACCGTGGTACAGCCCACGCTACAGTAAAACCCTGGTATAATCCAGCCTACAGTGACGACCTGATATAATCCACCCTACAGTGACACCCTGGTATAAACCAGTCTTCAGTGACACCGTGGTATAGCCCACCCTACAGTGATACCGTGGTATAATCCAGCCTACAGTGAGACTGTGGTATAGCCCACCTTACAGTCACACTGTGGTACAGCCCACCCTACAGTGACACCCTGGTATAATCCAGCCTACAGTGACACCGTGGTATAGCCCACCCTACAGTGACACTGTGGTATAGCCCACCCTACAGTAATACCGTGGTACAACCCACCCTACAGTGATACCGTGGTATATCCAACGCTAAAGTAACATCGTGGTATAATCCAGCCTACAGTGAAACCGTGGTATAGCCCACCCTACAGTGACAACGTGGTACAGCCCACCCTACAGTGACAACGTGGTACAGCCCAGCCTACAGTGATGCCGTGGTATAGCCCACCCTACAGTGACACCCTGGTATAATACAGCCTACAGTGACACCCTGGTATAATCCAGCCTGCAGTGATACCTTGGTATAATCCACACCACAGTGACACCCTCGTATAATCCAGCCTACAGTGACACCATGGTATAGCCCACCCTACAGTGATACCGTGGTATAGCCCACTCTACAGTGACACCATGGTATAGCCCACACTACAGTGATACCGTGGTATAGCCCACCCTACAGTATTACCGTGGTACAACCCACCCTACAGTGATACCATGGTATAGCCCACGCTACAGTAACACCGTTGTATAATCCAGCCTACAGTGACACCGTGGTATAGCCCACCCTACAGTGATACCGTGGTATAATCCAGCCTACAGTGAGACTGTGGTATAGCCCACCCTACAGTCACATTGTGGTACAGCCCACCCTACAGTGACACCCTGGTATAATCCATCCTACAGTGACACCGTGGTATAGCCCACCCTACAGTAACACCCTGATATAATCCACCGTACAGTGACACCCTGGTATAAAGCACCCTACAGTGACACCATGGTATAATCCAGCCTACAATGATACCGTGGTATAGCCCACCCTACAGTGACACCCTGGTATAATCCAGCCTACAGTGACACCGTGTTATAGCCCACCCTACAGTGATACCATGGTACAATCCTGTCTACAGTGACACCGTGGTATAGCCCACCCTAGAGTGACACTGTGGTACAACCCACCCTACAGTGATACCGTGGTACAGCCCACCGTACAGTGGCACCCTGGTATAATCCACACCATAGTGACACCCTGGTATAATCCAGCCTACACTGACACCCTGATATAATCCACCATACAGTGAGACCCTGGTATAATCCAGTCTTCAGTGACACCGTGGTATAGCCCACCCTACAGTGATACCGTGGTATAATCCAGCCTACATTGAGACTGTGGTATAGCCCAACTTACAATCACACTGTGGTACAGCTGAGCCTACAGTGACACCGTGGTACAGCCCATCCTACAGTGATACCGTGGTACAACCCACCCTACAGTGACACCCTGGTATAATCCACCCTACAGTGATACTGTGGTATAGCCCACCCTACAATGACACCCTGGTATAATCCAGCCTACAGTGACACCATGGCATAGCCCACCCTACAGTGACACCCTCGTATAATCCAGTTTACAGTGACACCATGGCGTAGCCCAACCTACAGTGATACCGTGGTATAGCCCACCCTACAGTATTACCGTGGTGCAACCCACCCTACAGTGATACCGTGGTATAGCCCACGCTACAGTAACACCGTGGTATAATCCAGGCTACAGTGACACCGTGGTATAGCCCACCCTAGAGTGACAACGTGGTACAGCCCACCCTACAGTGATACCGTGGTACAGCCCACCCTACAGTGACACCGTGTTATAGCCCACCCTACAGTGACACCCTGGTAGAATCCAGCCTACAGTGACACCATGGTACAGCCCACCCTACAGCGATACTGTGGTCCAGCCCACCCTACAGTGACACCCAGGTATAATCCAGCCTACAGTGACTCCCTGGTATAATCCACACCACAGTGACACCCTGGTATAATCCAGCCCACCCTACAGTGACAACGTTGTATATCCCACCCTACAGTGACACCCTGGTATAATCCAGCCTGCAGTGACACCCTCATATAATCCACCCTACAGTGAGACCCTGGTATAATCCAGTCTTCAGTGACACCGTGGTATAGCCCACCCTACAGTGATACCATGGTATAATCCAGCCTACATTGAGACTGTGGTATAGCCCAACCTACAATCACACTGTGGTACAGCCCACCCTACAGTGACACCGTGGTATAGCCCACCCTACAGTATTACCGTGGTACAACCCACCCTACAGTGATGCCGTGGTATAGCCGACGCTACAGTAACACCGTGGTATAATCCAGTCTACAGTGATACCGTGGTATAGCCCACCCTACAGTGACAACGTGGTACAGCCCACCCTACAGTGACAACGTGGTACAGCCCAGCCTACAGTGATGCCGTGGTATAGCCCACCCCACAGGGACACCATGGTATAATCCAGTCTTCAGTGACACCGTGGTATAGCCCACCCTACAGTGATACCGTGGTATAATCCAGCCTTCAGTGAGACTGTGGTATAGCCCACCTTACAGTCACACTGTGGTACAGCCCACCCTACAGTGACACCCTGGTATAATCCAGCCTACAGTGACACCGTGGTATAGCCCACCCTACAGTGACACTGTGGTATAGCCCACCCTACAGTAATACCGTGGTACAACCCACCCTACAGTGATACCGTGGTATAGCCCACGCTAAAGTAACATCGTGGTATAATCCAGCCTACAGTGAAACCGTGGTATAGCCCACCCTACAGTGACAACGTGGTACAGCCCACCCTACAGTGACAACGTGGTACAGCCCAGCCTACAGTGATGCCGTGGTATAGCCCACCCTACAGTGACACCCTGGTATAATACAGCCTACAGTGACACCCTGGTATAATCCAGCCTGCAGTGATACCTTGGTATAATCCACACCACAGTGACACCCTCGTATAATCCAGCCTACAGTGACACCATGGTATAGCCCACCCTACAGTGATACCGTGGTATAGCCCACTCTACAGTGACACCATGGTATAGCCCACACTACAGTGATACCGTGGTATAGCCCACCCTACAGTATTACCGTGGTACAACCCACCCTACAGTGATACCATGGTATAGCCCACGCTACAGTAACACCGTTGTATAATCCAGCCTACAGTGACACCGTGGTATAGCCCACCCTACAGTGATACCGTGGTATAATCCAGCCTACAGTGAGACTGTGGTATAGCCCACCCTACAGTCACATTGTGGTACAGCCCACCCTACAGTGACACCCTGGTATAATCCATCCTACAGTGACACCGTGGTATAGCCCACCCTACAGTAACGCCCTGGTATAATCCACCGTACAGTGACACCCTGGTATAAAGCACCCTACAGTGACACCATGGTATAATCCAGCCTACAATGATACCGTGGTATAGCCCACCCTACAGTGACACCCTGGTATAATCCAGCCTACAGTGACACCGTGTTATAGCCCACCCTACAGTGATACCATGGTACAATCCTGCCTACAGTGACACCGTGGTATAGCCCACCCTAGAGTGACATTGTGGTACAACCCACCCTACAGTGATACCGTGGTACAGCCCACCGTACAGTGGCACCCTGGTATAATCCACACCATAGTGACACCCTGGTATAATCCAGCCTACACTGACACCCTGATATAATCCACCATACAGTGAGACCCTGGTATAATCCAGTCTTCAGTGACACCGTGGTATAGCCCACCCTACAGTGATACCGTGGTATAATCCAGCCTACATTGAGACTGTGGTATAGCCCAACTTACAATCACACTGTGGTACAGCTGAGCCTACAGTGACACCGTGGTACAGCCCATCCTACAGTGATACCGTGGTACAACCCACCCTACAGTGACACCCTGGTATAATCCACCCTACAGTGATACTGTGGTATAGCCCACCCTACAATGACACCCTGGTATAATCCAGCCTACAGTGACACCATGGCATAGCCCACCCTACAGTGACACCCTCGTATAATCCAGTTTACAGTGACACCATGGCGAAGCCCAACCTACAGTGATACCGTGGTATAGCCCACCCTACAGTATTACCGTGGTGCAACCCACCCTACAGTGATACCGTGGTATAGCCCACGCTACAGTAACACCGTGGTATAATCCAGGCTACAGTGACACCGTGGTATAGCCCACCCTAGAGTGACAACGTGGTACAGCCCACCCTACAGTGATACCGTGGTACAGCCCACCCTACAGTGACACCGTGTTATAGCCCACCCTACAGTGACACCCTGGTAGAATCCAGCCTACAGTGACACCATGGTACAGCCCACCCTACAGCGATACTGTGGTCCAGCCCACCCTACAGTGACACCCAGGTATAATCCAGCCTACAGTGACTCCCTGGTATAATCCACACCACAGTGACACCCTGGTATAATCCAGCCCACCCTACAGTGACAACGTTGTATATCCCACCCTACAGTGACACCCTGGTATAATCCAGCCTGCAGTGACACCCTGATATAATCCACCCTACAGTGAGACCCTGGTATAATCCAGTCTTCTGTGACACCGTGGTATAGCCCACCCTACAGTGATACCATGGTATAATCCAGCCTACATTGAGACTGTGGTATAGCCCAACCTACAATCACACTGTGGTACAGCCCACCCTACAGTGACACCGTGGTATAGCCCACCCTACAGTATTACCGTGGTACAACCCACCCTACAGTGATGCCGTGGTATAGCCGACGCTACAGTAACACCGTGGTATAATCCAGTCTACAGTGATACCGTGGTATAGCCCACCCTACAGTGACAACGTGGTACAGCCCACCCTACAGTGACAACGTGGTACAGCCCAGCCTACAGTGATGCCGTGGTATAGCCCACCCCACAGGGACACCATGGTATAATCCAGTCTAGAGTGACACCGTGGTACAGCCCACGCTACAGTGACACCCTGGTATAATCCAGCCTACAGTGACACCCTGATATAATCCACCCTACAGTGAGACCATGGTATAATCCAGTCTTCAGTGACACCGTGGTATAGCCCACCCTACAGTGACACCCTGGTATAATCCAGCCTACAGTGACACCGTGGTACAACCCACCCTACAGTGACACCGTGTTATAGCCCACCCTACAGTGACACCCTGGTAGAATCCAGCCTACAGTGACACCATGGTACAGCCCACCCTACAGCGACACCGTGGTCCAGCCCACCCTACAGTGACACCCACGTATAATCCAGCCTACAGTGACTCCCTGATATAATCCACCCTACAGTGACACCCTGGTATAATCCAGTCTTCAGTGACACCGTGGTATAGCCCACCCTACAGTGACACCCTGGTATAATCCAGCCTACAGTGACACCGTGGTATAGCCCACCCTACAGTAACACACTGGTATAATCCACCGTACAGTGACACCCTGGTATAAAGCACCCTACAGTGACACCATGGTATAATCCAGCCTACAGTGACAACGTGTTATAGCCCACCCTACAGTGATACAATGGTAAAATCCTGCCTACAGTGACACCGTGGTATAGCCCACCCTAGAGTGACACTGTGGTACAGCCCACCCTACAGTGATACCGTGGTACAGCCCACCGTACAGTGGCACCCTGGTATAATCCACACCATAGTGACACCCTGGTATAATCCAGCCTACACTGACACCCTGATATAATCCACCATACAGTGAGACCCTGGTATAATCCAGTCTTCAGTGACACCGTGGTATAGCCCACCCTACAGTGATACCGTGGTATAATCCAGCCTACAGTGAGACTGTGGTATAGCCCACCTTACAGTCAAAATGTGGTAGAGCCCACCCTACAATGACACCCTGGTATAAGCCAGCCTACAGTGACACCATGGTAGAGCCCACCCTACAGTGACACCCTCGTATAATCCAGCCTACAGTGACACCATGGTGTAGCCCAACCTACAGTGATACCGTGGTATAGCCCACCCTACAGTATTACCGTGGTGCAACCCACCCTACGTTGATACCGTGGTATAGCCCACGCTACAGTAACACCGTGGTATAATCCAGCCTACAGTGACAACGTGGTACAGCCCAGCCTACAGTGATGCCGTGGTATAGCCGAACCTACAGGGATACCATGGTATAATCCAGTCTAGAGTGACACCGTGGTACAGCCCAGCCTACAGTGATGCCGTGGTATAGCCGAACCTACAGTGACACCCTGGTATAATCCAGCCTACAACGACACCCTGATATAATCCACCCTACAGTGACACCCAGGTATAATCCAGTCTTCAGTGACACCGTGGTATAGCCCACCCTACAGTGATACCATGGTATAATCCAGCCTACATTGAGACTGTGGTATAGCCCAACCTACAATCACACTGTGGTACAGCCCACCCTACAGTGACACCGTGGTATAGCCCACCCTACAGTATTACCGTGGTACAACCCACCCTACAGTGATGCCGTGGTATAGCCGACGCTACAGTAACACCGTGGTATAATCCAGTCTACAGTGATACCGTGGTATAGCCCACCCTACAGTGACAACGTGGTACAGCCCACCCTACAGTGACAACGTGGTACAGCCCAGCCTACAGTGATGCCGTGGTATAGCCCACCCCACAGGGACACCATGGTATAATCCAGTCTAGAGTGACACCGTGGTACAGCCCACGCTACAGTGACACCCTGGTATAATCCAGCCTACAGTGACACCCTGATATAATCCACCCTACAGTGAGACCATGGTATAATCCAGTCTTCAGTGACACCGTGGTATAGCCCACCCTACAGTGACACCCTGGTATAATCCAGCCTACAGTGACACCGTGGTACAACCCACCCTACAGTGACACCGTGTTATAGCCCACCCTACAGTGACACCCTGGTAGAATCCAGCCTACAGTGACACCATGGTACAGCCCACCCTACAGCGATACCGTGGTCCAGCCCACCCTACAGTGACACCCAGGTATAATCCAGCCTACAGTGACTCCCTGATATAATCCACCCTACAGTGACACCCTGGTATAATCCAGTCTTCAGTGACACCGTGGTATAGCCCACCCTACAGTGACACCCTGGTATAATCCAGCCTACAGTGACACCGTGGTATAGCCCACCCTACAGTAACACACTGGTATAATCCACCGTACAGTGACACCCTGGTATAAAGCACCCTACAGTGACACCATGGTATAATCCAGCCTACAATGATATCGTGGTATAGCCCTCCCTACAGTGACACCCTGGTATAATCCAGCCTACAGTGACAACGTGTTATAGCCCACCCTACAGTGATACCATGGTAAAATCCTGCCTACAGTGACACCGTGGTATAGCCCACCCTAGAGTGACACTGTGGTACAGCCCACCCTACAGTGATACCGTGGTACAGCCCACCGTACAGTGGCACCCTGGTATAATCCACACCATAGTGACACCCTGGTATAATCCAGCCTACACTGACACCCTGATATAATCCACCATACAGTGAGACCCTGGTATAATCCAGTCTTCAGTGACACCGTGGTATAGCCCACCGTACAGTGATACCGTGGTATAATCCAGCCTACAGTGAGACTGTGGTATAGCCCACCTTACAGTCAAAATGTGGTAGAGCCCACCCTACAGTGACACCCTGGTATAATCCAGCCTACAGTGATACCGTGGTATAGCCCACCCTACAATGACACCCTGGTATAAGCCAGCCTACAGTGACACCATGGTAGAGCCCACCCTACAGTGACACCCTCGTATAATACAGCCTACAGTGACACCATGGTGTAGCCCAACCTACAGTGATACCGTGGTATAGCCCACCCTACAGTATTACCGTGGTGCAACCCACCCTACGTTGATACCGTGGTATAGCCCACGCTACAGTAACACCCTGGTATAATCCAGTCTTCAGTGACACCGTGGTATAGCCCACCCTACAGTGATACCATGGTATAATCCAGCCTACATTGAGACTGTGGTATAACCCAACCTACAATCACACTGTGGTACAGCCCACCCTACAGTGACACCGTGGTATAGCCCACCCTACAGTATTACCGTGGTACAACCCACCCTACAGTGATGCCGTGGTATAGCCGACGCTACAGTAACACCGTGGTATAATCCAGTCTACAGTGATACCGTGGTATAGCCCACCCTACAGTGACAACGTGGTACAGCCCAGCCTACAGTGACAACGTGGTACAGCCCAGCCTACAGTGATGCCGTGGTATAGCCCACCCCACAGGGACACCATGGTATAATCCAGTCTAGAGTGACACCGTGGTACAGCCCACGCTACAGTGACACCCTGGTATAATCCAGCCTACAGTGACACCCTGATATAATCCACCCTACAGTGAGACCATGGTATAATCCAGTCTTCAGTGACACCGTGGTATAGCCCACCCTACAGTGACACCCTGGTATAATCCAGCCTACAGTGACACCGTGGTACAACCCACCCTACAGTGACACCGTGTTATAGCCCACCCTACAGTGACACCCTGGTAGAATCCAGCCTACAGTGACACCATGGTACAGCCCACCCTACAGCGATACCGTGGTCCAGCCCACCCTACAGTGACACCCAGGTATAATCCAGCCTACAGTGACTCCCTGATATAATCCACCCTACAGTGACACCCTGGTATAATCCAGTCTTCAGTGACACCGTGGTATAGCCCACCCTACAGTGACACCCTGGTATAATCCAGCCTACAGTGACACCGTGGTATAGCCCACCCTACAGTAACACACTGGTATAATCCACCGTACAGTGACACCCTGGTATAAAGCACCCTACAGTGACACCATGGTATAATCCAGCCTACAATGATATCGTGGTATAGCCCTCCCTACAGTGACACCCTGGTATAATCCAGCCTACAGTGACAACGTGTTATAGCCCACCCTACAGTGATACCATGGTAAAATCCTGCCTACAGTGACACCGTGGTATAGCCCACCCTAGAGTGACACTGTGGTACAGCCCACCCTACAGTGATACCGTGGTACAGCCCACCGTACAGTGGCACCCTGGTATAATCCACACCATAGTGACACCCTGGTATAATCCAGCCTACACTGACACCCTGATATAATCCACCATACAGTGAGACCCTGGTATAATCCAGTCTTCAGTGACACCGTGGTATAGCCCACCGTACAGTGATACCGTGGTATAATCCAGCCTACAGTGAGACTGTGGTATAGCCCACCTTACAGTCAAAATGTGGTAGAGCCCACCCTACAGTGACACCCTGGTATAATCCAGCCTACAGTGATACCGTGGTATAGCCCACCCTATAATGACACCCTGGTATAAGCCAGCCTACAGTGACACCATGGTAGAGCCCACCCTACAGTGACACCCTCGTATAATCCAGCCTACAGTGACACCATGGTGTAGCCCAACCTACAGTGATACCGTGGTATAGCCCACCCTACAGTATTACCGTGGTGCAACCCACCCTACGTTGATACCGTGGTATAGCCCACGCTACAGTAACACCGTGGTATAATCCAGTCTTCAGTGACACCGTGGTATAGCCCACCCTACAGTGATACCATGGTATAATCCAGCCTACATTGAGACTGTGGTATAGCCCAACCTACAATCACACTGTGGTACAGCCCACCCTACAGTGACACCGTGGTATAGCCCACCCTACAGTATTACCGTGGTACAACCCACCCTACAGTGATGCCGTGGTATAGCCGACGCTACAGTAACACCGTGGTATAATCCAGTCTACAGTGATACCGTGGTATAGCCCACCCTACAGTGACAACGTGGTACAGCCCAGCCTACAGTGACAACGTGGTACAGCCCAGCCTACAGTGATGCCGTGGTATAGCCCACCCCACAGGGACACCATGGTATAATCCAGTCTATAGTGACACCGTGGTACAGCCCACGCTACAGTGACACCCTGGTATAATCCAGCCTACAGTGACACCCTGATATAATCCACCCTACAGTGAGACCATGGTATAATCCAGTCTTCAGTGACACCGTGGTATAGCCCACCCTACAGTGACACCCTGGTATAATCCAGCCTACAGTGACACCGTGGTACAACCCACCCTACAGTGACACCGTGTTATAGCCCACCCTACAGTGACACCCTGGTAGAATCCAGCCTACAGTGACACCATGGTACAGCCAACCCTACAGCGATACCGTGCTCCAGCCCACCCTACAGTGACACCCAGGTATAATCCAGCCTACAGTGACTCCCTGATATAATCCACCCTACAGTGACACCCTGGTATAATCCAGTCTTCAGTGACACCGTGGTATAGCCCACCCTACAGTGACACCCTGGTATAATCCAGCCTACAGTGACACCGTGGTATAGCCCACCCTACAGTAACACACTGGTATAATCCACCGTACAGTGACACCCTGGTATAAAGCACCCTACAGTGACACCATGGTATAATCCAGCCTACAATGATATCGTGGTATAGCCCACCCTACAGTGACACCCTGGTATAATCCAGCCTACAGTGACAACGTGTTATAGCCCACCCTACAGTGATACTATGGTAAAATCCTGCCTACAGTGACACCGTGGTATAGCCCACCCTAGAGTGACACTGTGGTACAGCCCACCCTACAGTGATACCGTGGTACAGCCCACCGTACAGTGGCACCCTGGTATAATCCACACCATAGTGACACCCTGGTATAATCCAGCCTACACTGACACCCTGATATAATCCACCATACAGTGAGACCCTGGTATAATCCAGTCTTCAGTGACACCGTGGTATAGCCCACCCTACAGTGATACCGTGGTATAATCCAGCCTACAGTGAGACTGTGGTATAGCCCACCTTACAGTCAAATTGTGGTAGAGCCCGCCCTACAGTGACACCCTGGTATAATCCAGCCTACAGTGATACCGTGGTATAGCCCACCCTACAATGACACCCTGGTATAAGCCAGCCTACAGTGACACCATGGTAGAGCCCACCCTACAGTGACACCCTCGTATAATCCAGCCTACAGTGACACCATGGTGTAGCCCAACCTACAGTGATACCGTGGTATAGCCCACCCTACAGTATTACCGTGGTGCAACCCACCCTACGTTGATACCGTGGTATAGCCCACGCTACAGTAACACCGTGGTATAATCCAGCCTACAGTGACAACGTGGTACAGCCCAGCCTACAGTGATGCCGTGGTATAGCCCACCCTACAGGGATACCATGGTATAATCCAGTCTAGAGTGACACCGTGGTACAGCCCACGCTACAGTGACACCCTGGTATAATCTAGCCTACAGTGACACCCTGATATAATCCACCCTACAGTGACACCCAGGTATAATCCAGTCTTCAGTGACACCGTGGTATAGCCCACCCTACAGTGATACCGTGGTATAATCCAGCCTACAGTGAGACTGTGGTATAGCCCACCTTACAGTCACACTGTGGTACAGCCCACCCTACAGTGACACCCTGGTATAATCCAGCCTGAAGTGACACCATGGTATAGCCCGCCCTACAGTGACACTGTGGTACAGCCCACCCTACAGTGACAACGTTGTATATCCCACCCTACAGTGACACCCTGGTATGATCCAACCTACAGTGTCAGCGTGGTATAGCCCATCCCACTGTGACACCCTGGTATAATCCGGCCTACAGTGACACCGTGGTATAGCCCACGCTACAGTGACACCCTGGTATAATCTAGCCTACAGTGACACCTTGGTATAATCCACCCTACAGTGACACCCTGGTATAATACAGCCTACAGTGACACCCTGGTATAATCCAGCCTGCAGGGATACCTTGGTATAATCCATACCACAGTGACACCCTCGTATAATCCAGCCTACAGTGACACCATGGTATAGCCCACCCTACAGTGATACCGTGGTATAGCCCACCCTACAGTGACACCATGGTATAGCCCACCCTACAGTGATACCGTGGTATAGCCCACCCTACAGTGACACCATGGTTTAGCCCACCCTACAGTGATACCGTGGTATAGCCCACCCTACAGTGACACCATGGTATAGCCCACCCTACAGTGATACCGTGGTATAGCCCACGCTACAGTAACACCGTGGTATAATCCAGCCTAAAGTGACACCGTGGTATAGCCCACCCTACAGTGATACCGTGGTATAATCCAGCCTACAGTGAGACTGTGGTATAGCCCACCCTACAGTCACATTGTGGTACAGCCCACCCTACAGTGACACCCTGGTATAATCCATCCTACAGTGACACCGTGGTATAGCCCACCCTACAATAACACCCTGGTACAATCCACCGTACAGTGACACCCTGGTATAAAGCACCCTACAGTGACACCATGGTATAATCCAGCCTACAATGATACCGTGGTACAGCCCACCCTACAGTGACACCCTGGTATAATCCAGCCTACATTGACACCGTGTTATAGCCCAACCTACAGTGATACCATGGTATAATCCTGCCTACAGTGACACCGTGGTATAGCCCACCCTAGAGTGACACTGTGGTACAACCCACCCTACAGTGATACCGTGGTACAGCCCACCGTACAGTGGCACCCTGGTATAATCCACACCATAGTGACACCCTGGTATAATCCAGCCTACACTGACACCCTGATATAATCCACCATACAGTGAGACCCTGGTATAATCCAGTCTTCAGTGACACCGTGGTATAGCCCACCCTACAGTGATACCCTGGTATAATCCAGCCTACATTGAGACTGTGGTATAGCCCAACTTACAATCACACTGTGGTACAGCTGAGCCTACAGTGACACTGTGGTACAGCCCACCCTACAGTGATACCGTGGTACAGCCCACCGTACATTGGCACCCTGGTATAATCCAGCCTACAGTGACACGCTGATATAATCCACCCTACAGTGAGACCCTGGTATAATCCAGTCTTCAGTGACACCGTGGTATAGCCCACCCTACAGTGATAACATGGTATAATCCAGCCTACATTGAGACTGTGGTATAGCCCAACCTACAATCACACTGTGGTACAGCCCACCCTACAGTGACACCGTGGTATAGCCCACCCTACAGTGACACCCTGGTATAATCCACCGTACAGTGACACCCTGGTATAAAGCACCCTACAGTGACACCATGGTATAATCCAGCGTACAATGATACCGTGGTATAGCCCACCCAACAGTGACACCCTGGTATAATCCAGCCTACAGTGACACCGTGGTACAACCCACCCTACAGTGACACCGTGTTAGAGCCCACCCTACAGTGACACCCTGGTAGAATCCACCCTACAGTGACACCGTGTTAGAGCCCACCCTACAGTGACACCCAGGTATAATCCAGCCTACAGTGACTCCCTGATATAATCCACCCTACAGTGACACCCTGGTATAATCCAGTCTTCAGTGACACCGTGGTATAGCCCACCCTACAGTGACACCCTGGTATAATCCAGACTACAGTGACACCGTGGTATAGCCCACCCTACAGTAACACACTGGTATAATCCACCGTGCAGTGACACCCTGGTATAAAGCACCCTACAGTGACACCATGGTATAATCCAGCCTACAATGATATCGTGGTATAGCCCACTCTACAGTGACACCCTGGTATAATCCAGCCTACAGTGACAACGTGTTATAGCCCACCCTACAGTGATACCGTGGTACAGCCCACCGTACAGTGGCACCCTGGTATAATCCACACCATAGTGACACCCTGGTATAATCAAGCCTACACTGACACCCTGGTATAATCCAGTCTTCAGTGACACCGTGGTATAGCCCACCCTACAGTGACACCCTGGTATAATCCAGCCTACAGTGACACCGTGGTATAGCCCACCCTACAGTGATACCGTGGTATAATCCAGACTACAGTGAGACTGTGGTATAGCCCACCTTACATTCAAATTGTGGTAGAGCCCACCCTACAGTGACACCATGGTATAATCCAGCCTACAGTGATACCGTGGTATAGCCCTCCCCATTGTGACACCCTGGTATAATCCAGCCTACATTGAGACGGTGGTATAGCCCAACCTACAGTCACACTGTGGTACATCCCACCCTACAGTGACATCGTGGTATAGCCCTCCCTAAAGTGACACCCTGGTATAATCCACCGTACAGTGACACCCTGGTATAAACCACCCTACAGTGACACCATGGTATAATCCAGCCTACAATGATACCGTGGTATAGCCCACCCTACAGTGACACCCTGGTATAATCCAGCCTACAGTGACACCGTGGTACAACCCACCCTACAGTGACACCGTGTTATAGCCCACCCTACAGTGACACCCTGGTATAATCCACCCTACAGTGACACCCTGGTATAATACAGCCTACAGTGACACCCTGGTATAATCCAGCCTGCAGTGACACCTTGGTATAATCCACACCACAGTGACACCCCCGTATAATCCCGCCTACAGTGACACCATGGTATAGCCCACCATACAGTGATACCGTGGTATAGCCCACCCTACAGTGACACCATGGTATAGCCCACCCTACAGTGATACCGTGGTATAGCCCACCCTACAGTAACACCGTGGTATAGTCCACCCTACAGTGACACTGTGGTATAGCCCACCATACAGTGATACCGTGGTATAGCCCACGCTACAGTAACACCGTGGTATAATCCAGCCTACAGTGACACCGTGGTATAGTCCACCCTACAGTGACACTGTGGTATAGCCCACCCTACAGTGATACCGTGGTATAGCCCACCCTACAGTATTACCGTGGTACAACCCACCCTACAGTGATACCGTGGTCCAGCCCACCCTACAGTGACACCCAGGTATAATCCAGCCTACAGTGACTCCCTGGTATAATCTAGCCTACAGTGACACCCTGGTATAATCCAGCCCACCCTACAGTGACAACGTTGTATATCCCACCCTACAGTGACACCCTGGTATGATCCAGCCTACAGTGACACTATGGTATAGCCCAACCTACAGTCACACTGTGGTACAACCCACCCTACAGTGACACCGTGTTATAGCCCACCCTACAGTGACACCCTTGTATAATCCACCCTACAGTGACACCCTGGTATAATACAGCCTACAGTGACACCCTGGTATAATCCAGCCTGCAGTGATACCTTGGTATAATCCACACCACAGTGACACCCTCGTATAATCCAGCCTACAGTGACACCATGGTATAGCCCACCCTACAGTGATACCGTGGTATAGCCCACCCTACAGTGACACCATGGTATAGCCCACCCTACAGTGATACCGTGGTATAGCCCACCCTACAGTATTACCGTGGTACAACCCACCCTACAGTGATACCATGGTATAGCCCACGCTACAGTAACACCGTGGTATATTCCAGCCTACAGTGACACCGTGGTATAGCCCACCCTACAGTGATACCGTGGTATAATCCAGCCTACAGTGAGACTGTGGTATAGCCCACCCTACAGTCACATTGTGGTACAGCCCACCCTACAGTGACACCCTGGTATAATCCATCCTACAGTGACACCGTGGTATAGCCCACCCTACAGTAACACCCTGGTATAATCCACCGTACAGTGACACCCTGGTATAAAGCACCCTACAGTGACACCCTGGTATAATCCAGCCTACAATGATACTGTGGTACAGCCCACCCTACAGTGACACCCTGGTATAATCCAGCCTACAGTGACACCGTGTTATAGCCCAACCTACAGTGATACCATGGTATAATCCTGCCTACAGTGACACCGTGGTATAGCCCACCCTAGAGTGACACTGTGGTACAACCCACCCTACAGTGATACCGTGGTACAGCCCACCGTACAGTGGCACCCTGGTATAATCCACACCATAGTGACACCCTGGCATAATCCAGCCTACACTGACACCCTGATATAATCCACCATACAGTGAGACCCTGGTATAATCCAGTCTTCAGTGACACCTTGGTATAGCCCACCCTACAGTGATACCGTGGTATAATCCAGCCTACATTGAGACTGTGGTATAGCCCAATTTACAATCACACTGTGGTACAGCTGAGCCTACAGTGACACCGTGGTACAGCCCATCCTACAGTGATACCGTGGTACAACACACCCTACAGTGACACCCTGGTATAATCCAGACTACAGTGACACCGTGGTATAGCCCACCCTACAGTAACACACTGGTATAATCCACCGTACAGTGACACCCTGGTATAAAGCACCCTACAGTGACACCATGGTATAATCCAGCCTACAATGATATCGTGGTATAGCCCACTCTACAGTGACACCCTGGTATAATCCAGCCTACAGTGACAACGTGTTATAGCCCACCCTACAGTGATACCGTGGTACAGCCCACCGTACAGTGGCACCCTGGTATAATCCACACCATAGTGACACCCTGGTATAATCCAGCCTACACTGACACCCTGATATAATCCACCATACAGTGAGACCCTGGTATAATCCAGTCTTCAGTGACACCGTGGTATAGCCCACCCTACATTGATACCGTGGTATAATCCAGACTACAGTGAGACTGTGGTATAGCCCACCTTACAGTCAAATTGTGGTAGAGCCCACCCTACAGTGACACCCTGGTATAATCCAGCCTACAGTGATACCGTGGTATAGCCCACCCTACAATGACACCCTGGTATAAGCCAGCCTACAGTGACACCATGGTAGAGCCCACCCTACAGTGACACCCTCGTATAATCCAGCCTACAGTGACACCATGGTGTAGCCCAACCTACAGTGATACCGTGGTATAATCTAGCCTACAGTGACACCCTGGTATGATCCAGCCTACAGTGACACCATGGTATAGCCCTCCCCATTGTGACACCCTGGTATAATCCAGCCTACATTGAGACGGTGGTTTAGCCCAACCTACAGTCACACTGTGGTACATCCCACCCTACAGTGACATCGTGGTATAGCCCTCCCTACAGTGACACCCTGGTATAATCCACCGTACAGTGACACCCTGGTATAAACCACCCTACAGTGACACCATGGTATAATCCAGCCTACAATGATACCGTGGTATAGCCCACCCTACAGTGACACCCTGGTATAATCCAGCCTACAGTGACACCGTGGTACAACCCACCCTACAGTAACACCGTGTTATAGCCCACCCTACAGTGACACCCTGGTATAATCCACCCTACAGTGACACCCTGGTATAATACAGCCTACAGTGATACCCTGGTATAATCCAGCCTGCAGTGACACCTTGGTGTAATCCACACCACAGTGACACCCCCGTATAATCCCGCCTACAGTGACACCATGGTATAGCCCACCATACAGTGATACCGTGATATAGCCCACCCTACAGTGACACCATGGTATAGCCCACCCTACAGTGATACCGTGGTATAGCCCACCCTACAGTATTACCGTGGTACAACCCACCCTACAGTGATACCGTGGTATAGCCCACGCTACAGTAACACCGTGGTATAATCCAGCCTACAGTGACACCGTGGTATAGTCCACCCTACAGTGACACTGTGGTATAGCCCACCCTACAGTGATACCGTGGTATAGCCCACCCTACAGTATTACCGTGGTACAACCCACCCTACAGTGATACCGTGGTCCAGCCCACCCTACAGTGACACCCAGGTATAATCCAGCCTACAGTGACTCCCTGGTATAATCTAGCCTACAGTGACACCCTGGTATAATCCAGCCCACCCTACAGTGACAACGTTGTATATCCCACCCTACAGTGACACCCTGGTATGATCCAGCCTACAGTGACACTATGGTATAGCCCAACCTACAGTCACACTGTGGTACAACCCACCCTACAGTGACACCGTGTTATAGCCCACCCTACAGTGACACCCTTGTATAATCCACCCTACAGTGACACCCTGGTATAATACAGCCTACAGTGACACCCTGGTATAATCCAGCCTGCAGTGATACCTTGGTATAATCCACACCACAGTGACACCCTCGTATAATCCAGCCTACAGTGACACCATGGTATAGCCCACCCTACAGTGATACCGTGGTATAGCCCACCCTACAGTGACACCATGGTATAGCCCACCCTACAGTGATACCGTGGTATAGCCCACCCTACAGTATTACCGTGGTACAACCCACCCTACAGTGATACCATGGTATAGCCCACGCTACAGTAACACCGTGGTATATTCCAGCCTACAGTGACACCGTGGTATAGCCCACCCTACAGTGATACCGTGGTATAATCCAGCCTACAGTGAGACTGTGGTATAGCCCACCCTACAGTCACATTGTGGTACAGCCCACCCTACAGTGACACCCTGGTATAATCCATCCTACAGTGACACCGTGGTATAGCCCACCCTACAGTAACACCCTGGTATAATCCACCGTACAGTGACACCCTGGTATAAAGCACCCTACAGTGACACCCTGGTATAATCCAGCCTACAATGATACCGTGGTACAGCCCACCCTACAGTGACACCCTGGTATAATCCAGCCTACAGTGACACCGTGTTATAGCCCAACCTACAGTGATACCATGGTATAATCCTGCCTACAGTGACACCGTGGTATAGCCCACCCTAGAGTGACACTGTGGTACAACCCACCCTACAGTGATACCGTGGTACAGCCCACCGTACAGTGGCACCCTGGTATAATCCACACCATAGTGACACCCTGGCATAATCCAGCCTACACTGACACCCTGATATAATCCACCATACAGTGAGACCCTGGTATAATCCAGTCTTCAGTGACACCATGGTATAGCCCACCCTACAGTGATACCGTGGTATAATCCAGCCTACATTGAGACTGTGGTA
This sequence comes from Lampris incognitus, assembly GCF_029633865.1. Taxonomy (NCBI): domain Eukaryota; kingdom Metazoa; phylum Chordata; class Actinopteri; order Lampriformes; family Lampridae; genus Lampris; species Lampris incognitus. The sequence continues at coordinate 58,838,465 of NC_079212.1, forward strand.
TAGCCCAATTTACAATCACACTGTGGTACAGCTGAGCCTACAGTGACACCGTGGTACAGCCCATCCTACAGTGATACCGTGGTACAACACACCCTACAGTGACACCCTGGTATAATCCAGACTACAGTGACACCGTTGTATAGCCCACCCTACAGTAACACACTGGTATAATCCACCGTACAGTGACACCCTGGTATAAAGCACCCTACAGTGACACCATGGTATAATCCAGCCTACAATGATATCGTGGTATAGCCCACTCTACAGTGACACCCTGGTATAATCCAGCCTACAGTGACAACGTGTTATAGCCCACCCTACAGTGATACCGTGGTACAGCCCACCGTACAGTGGCACCCTGGTATAATCCACACCATAGTGACACCCTGGTATAATCCAGCCTACACTGACACCCTGATATAATCCACCATACAGTGAGACCCTGGTATAATCCAGTCTTCAGTGACACCGTGGTATAACCCACCCTACATTGATACCGTGGTATAATCCAGACTACAGTGAGACTGTGGTATAGCCCACCTTACAGTCAAATTGTGGTAGAGCCCACCCTACAGTGACACCCTGGTATAATCCAGCCTACAGTGATACCGTGGTATAGCCCACCCTACAATGACACCCTGGTATAAGCCAGCCTACAGTGACACCATGGTAGAGCCCACCCTACAGTGACACCCTCGTATAATCCAGCCTACAGTGACACCATGGTGTAGCCCAACCTACAGCGATACCGTGGTATAATCTAGCCTACAGTGACACCCTGGTATGATCCAGCCTACAGTGACACCATGGTATAGCCCTCCCCATTGTGACACCCTGGTATAATCCAGCCTACATTGAGACTGTGGTATAGCCCAACCTACAGTCACACTGTGGTACATCCCACACTACAGTGACATCGTGGTATAGCCCTCCCTACAGTGACACCCTGGTATAATCCACCGTACAGTGACACCCTGGTATAAACCACCCTACAGTGACACCATGGTATAATCCAGCGTACAATGATACCGTGGTATAGCCCACCCAACAGTGACACCATGGTATAATCCAGCGTACAATGATACCGTGGTATAGCCCACCCAACAGTGACACCCTGGTATAATCCAGCCTACAGTGACACCGTGGTACAACCCACCCTACAGTGACACCGTGTTAGAGCCCACCCTACAGTGACACCCTGGTAGAATCCAGCCTACAGTGACACCATGGTAGAGCCCACCCTACAGCGATACCGTGGTCCAGCCCACCCTACAGTGACACCCAGGTATAATCCAGCCTACAGTGACTCCCTGATATAATCCACCCTACAGTGACACCCTGGTATAATCCAGTCTTCAGTGACACCGTGGTATAGCCCACCCTACAGTGACACCCTGGTATAATCCAGCCTACAGTGACACCGTGGTATAGCCCACCCTACAGTAACACACTGGTATAATCCACCGTACAGTGACACCCTGGTATAAAGCACCCTACAGTGACACCATGGTATAATCCAGCCTACAATGATATCGTGGTATAGCCCACTCTACAGTGACACCCTGGTATAATCCAGCCTACAGTGACAACGTGTTATAGCCCACCCTACAGTGATACCGTGGTACAGCCCACCGTACAGTGGCACCCTGGTATAATCCACACCATAGTGACACCCTGGTATAATCCAGCCTACACTGACACCCTGATATAATCCACCATACAGTGAGACCCTGGTATAATCCAGTCTTCAGTGACACCGTGGTATAGCCCACCCTACAGTGATACCGTGGTATAATCCAGACTACAGTGAGACTGTGGTATAGCCCACCTTACAGTCAAATTGTGGTAGAGCCGACCCTACAGTGACACCCTGGTATAATCCAGCCTACAGTGATACCGTGGTATAGCCCACCCTACAATGACACCCTGGTATAAGCCAGCCTACAGTGACACCATGGTAGAGCCCACCCTACAGTGACACCCTCGTATAATCCAGCCTACAGTGACACCATGGTGTAGCCCAACCTACAGTGATACCGTGGTATAATCTAGCCTACAGTGACACCCTGGTATGATCCTGCCTACAGTGACACCATGGTATAGCCCTCCCCATTGTGACACCCTGGTATAATCCAGCCTACATTGAGACGGTGGTATAGCCCAACCTACAGTCACACTGTGGTACATCCCACCCTACAGTGACATCGTGGTATAGCCCTCCCTACAGTGACACCCTGGTATAATCCACCGTACAGTGACACCCTGGTATAAACCACCCTACAGTGACACCATGGTATAATCCAGCCTACAATGATACCGTGGTATAGCCCACCCTACAGTGACACCCTGGTATAATCCAGCCTACAGTGACACCGTGGTACAACCCACCCTACAGTGACACCGTGTTATAGCCCACCCTACAGTGACACCCTGGTATAATCCACCCTACAGTGACACCCTGGTATAATACAGCCTACAGTGACACCCTGGTATAATCCAGCCTGCAGTGACACCTTGGTATAATCCACACCACAGTGACACCCCCGTATAATCCCGCCTACAGTGACACCATGGTATAGCCCACCATACAGTGATACCGTGGTATAGCCCACCCTACAGTGACACCATGGTATAGCCCACCCTACAGTGATACCGTGGTATAGCCCACCCTACAGTATTACCGTGGTACAACCCACCCTACAGTGATACCGTGGTATAGCCCACGCTACAGTAACACCGTGGTATAATCCAGCCTACAGTGACACCGTGGTATAGTCCACCCTACAGTGACACTGTGGTATAGCCCACCCTACAGTGATACCGTGGTATAGCCCACCCTACAGTATTACCGTGGTACAACCCACCCTACAGTGATACCGTGGTCCAGCCCACCCTACAGTGACACCCAGGTATAATCCAGCCTACAGTGACTCCCTGGTATAATCTAGCCTACAGTGACACCCTGGTATAATCCAGCCCACCCTACAGTGACAACGTTGTATATCCCACCCTACAGTGACACCCTGGTATGATCCAGCCTACAGTGACACTATGGTATTGCCCAACCTACAGTCACACTGTGGTACAACCCACCCTACAGTGACACCGTGTTATAGCCCACCCTACAGTGACACCCTTGTATAATCCACCCTACAGTGACACCCTGGTATAATACAGCCTACAGTGACACCCTGGTATAATCCAGCCTGCAGTGATACCTTGGTATAATCCACACCACAGTGACACCCTCGTATAATCCAGCCTACAGTGACACCATGGTATAGCCCACCCTACAGTGATACCGTGGTATAGCCCACCCTACAGTGACACCATGGTATAGCCCACCCTACAGTGATACCGTGGTATAGCCCACCCTACAGTATTACCGTGGTACAACCCACCCTACAGTGATACCATGGTATAGCCCACGCTACAGTAACACCGTGGTATATTCCAGCCTACAGTGACACCGTGGTATAGCCCACCCTACAGTGATACCGTGGTATAATCCAGCCTACAGTGAGACTGTGGTATAGCCCACCCTACAGTCACATTGTGGTACAGCCCACCCTACAGTGACACCCTGGTATAATCCATCCTACAGTGACACCGTGGTATAGCCCACCCTACAGTAACACCCTGGTATAATCCACCGTACAGTGACACCCTGGTATAAAGCACCCTACAGTGACACCCTGGTATAATCCAGCCTACAAGGATACCGTGGTATAGCCCAATTTACAATCACACTGTGGTACAGCTGAGCCTACAGTGACACCGTGGTACAGCCCATCCTACAGTGATACCGTGGTACAGCCCACCCTACAGTGACACCCTGGTATAATCCAGCCTACAGTGACACCGTGTTATAGCCCAACCTACAGTGATACCATGGTATAATCCTGCCTACAGTGACACCGTGGTATAGCCCACCCTAGAGTGACACTGTGGTACAACCCACCCTACAGTGATACCGTGGTACAGCCCACCGTACAGTGGCACCCTGGTATAATCCACACCATAGTGACACCCTGGCATAATCCAGCCTACACTGACACCCTGATATAATCCACCATACAGTGAGACCCTGGTATAATCCAGTCTTCAGTGACACCTTGGTATAGCCCACCCTACAGTGATACCGTGGTATAATCCAGCCTACATTGAGACTGTGGTATAGCCCAATTTACAATCACACTGTGGTACAGCTGAGCCTACAGTGACACCGTGGTACAGCCCATCCTACAGTGATACCGTGGTACAACACACCCTACAGTGACACCCTGGTATAATCCACCCTACAGTGATACTGTGGTATAGCCCACCCTACAATGACACCCTGGTATAATCCAGCCTACATTGAGACTGTGGTATAGCCCAACCTACAGTCACACTGTGGTACATCCCACCCTAGAGTGACATCGTGGTATAGCCCTCCCTACAGTGACACCCTGGTATAATCCACCGTACAGTGACAACCTGGTATAAACCACCCTACAGTGACACCATGGTATAATCCAGCCTACAATGATACCGTGGTATAGCCCACCCTACAGTGACACCCTGGTATAATCCAGCCTACAGTGACACCGTGGTACAACCCACCCTACAGTGACACCGTGTTATAGCCCACCCTACAGTGACACCCTGGTATAATACACCCTACAGTGACACCCTGGTATAATACAGCCTACAGTGACACCCTGGTATAATCCAGCCTGCAGTGACACCTTGGTATAATCCACACCACAGTGACACCCTCGTATAATCCAGCCTACAGTGACACCATGGTATAGCCCACCCTACAGTGATACCGTGGTATAGCCCACCCTACAGTGACACCAGGGTATAGCCCACCCTACAGTGATACCGTGGTATAGCCCACCCTACAGTATTACCGTGGTACAACCCACCCTACAGTGATACCGTGGTATAGCCCACGCTACAGTAACACCGTGGTATAATCCAGCCTACAGTGACACCGTGGTATAGTCCACCCTACAGTGGCACTGTGGTATAGCCCACCCTACAGTGATACCGTGGTATAGCCCACCCTACAGTATTACCGTGGTACAACCCACCCTACAGTGATACCGTGGTCCAGCCCACCCTACAGTGACACCCAGGTTTAATCCAGCCTACAGTGACTCCCTGGTATAATCTACACCACAGTGACACCCTGGTATAATCCAGCCCACGCTACAGTGACAACGTTGTATATCCCACCCTACAGTGACACCCTGGTATGATCCAGCCTACAGTGACACCATGGTATAGCCCTCCCCAGTGTGACACCCTGGTATAATCCAGCCTACATTGAGACTGTGGTATAGCACAACCTACAGACACACTGTGGTACATCCCACCCTACAGTGACATCGTGGTATAGCCCTCCCTACAGTGACACCCTGGTATAATCCACCGTACAGTGACACCCTGGTATAAACCATCCTACAGTGACACCCTGGTATAATCCAGCCTACAGTGACACCGTGGTACAACCCACCCTACAGTGACACCGTGTTATAGCCCACTCTACAGTGACACCCTGGTATAATCCACCCTACAGTGACACCCTGGTATAATACAGCCTACAGTGACACCCTGGTATAATCCAACCTACAGTGACACCCTGGTATAATACAGCCTACAGTGACACCCTGGTATAATCCAGCCTGCAGTGACACCTTGGTATAATCCACACCACAGTGACATCCTCGTATAATCCAGCCTACAGTGACACCATGGTATAGCCCAACCTACAGTGATACCGTGGTATAGCCCACCCTACAGTGACACCATGGTATAGCCCACCCTACAGTGATACCGTGGTATAGCCCACCCTACAGTATTACCGTGGTACAACCCACCCTACAGTGATACCGTGGTATAGCCCACGCTACAGTAACACCGTGGTATAATCCAGCCTACAGTGACACCGTGGTATAGCCCACCCTAGAGTGACACTGTGGTATAGCCCACCCTACAGTGATACCGTGGTATAGCCCACCCTACAGTATTACCGTGGTACAACCCACCCTACAGTGATACCGTGGTCCAGCCCACCCTACAGTGACACCCAGGTATAATCCAGCCTACAGTGACTCCCTGGTATAATCCACACCACAGTGACACCCTGGTATGATCCAACCTACAGTGTCAGCGTGGTATAGCCCACCCCACTGTGACACCCTGGTATAATCCGTCCTACAGTGACACCGTGGTATAGCCCACCCTACAGTGACACCTTGGTATAATCCACCCTACAATGACACCCTGGTATAAACCACCCTACAGTGACAACATGGTGTAATCCAGCCTACAGTGATACCGTGGTATTGCCCACCCTACAGTGACACCGTGGTATAGCCCACCATACAGTGACAATGTGGTAGAGCCCACCCTACAGTGATACCGTGGTACAGCCCACCCTACAGTGACACCCTGGTATGATCCAGCCTACAGTGACACCATGGTATAGCCCACCCCACTGTGGCACCCTGGTATAATCCAGCCTACATTGAGACTGTGGTATAGCCCAACCTACAGTCACACTGTGGTACAACCCACCCTACAGTGACACCGTGTTATAGCCCACCCTACAGTGACACCCTTGTATAATCCACCCTACAGTGACACCCTGGTATAATACAGCCTACAGTGACACCCTGGTATAATCCAGCCTGCAGTGATACCTTGGTATAATCCACACCACAGTGACACCCTCGTATAATCCAGCCTACAGTGACACCATGGTTTAGCCCACCCTACAGTGATACCGTGGTATAGCCCACCCTACAGTGACACCATGGTATAGCCCACCCTACAGTGATACCGTGGTATAGCCCGCCCTACAGTATTACCGTGGTACAACCCACCCTACAGTGATACCATGGTATAGCCAACGCTACAGTAACACCGTGGTATAATCCAGCCTACAGTGACACCGTGGTATAGCCCACCCTACAGTGATACCGTGGTATAATCCAGCCTACAGTGAGACTGTGGTATAGCCCACCCTACAGTCACATTGTGGTACAGCCCACCCTACAGTGACACCCTGGTATAATCCATCCTACAGTGACACCGTGGCATAGCCCACCCTACAGTAACACCCTGGTATAATCCACCGTACAGTGACACCCTGGTATAAAGCACCCTACAGTGACACCATGGTATAATCCAGCCTACAATGATACCGTGGTACAGCCCACCCTACAGTGACACCCTGGTATAATCCAGCCTACAGTGACACCGTGTTATAGCCCAACCTACAGTGATACCATGGTATAATCCTGCCTACAGTGACACCGTGGTATAGCCCACCCTACAGTGATACCGTGGTACAGCCCACCGTACAGTGGCACCCTGGTATAATCCACACCAGAGTGACACCCTGGTATAATCCAGCCTACACTGACACCCTGATATAATCCACCATACAGTGAGACCCTGGTATAATCCAGTCTTCAGTGACACCGTGGTATAGCCCACCCTACAGTGATACCGTGGTATAATCCAGCCTACATTGAGACTGTGGTATAGCCCAACTTACAATCACACTGTGGTACAGCTGAGCCTACAGTGACACTGTGGTACAGCCCACCCTACAGTGATACCGTGGTACAGCCCACCGTATATTGGCACCTTGGTATAATCCAGCCTACAGTGACACCCTGATATAATCCACCCTACAGTGAGACCCTGGTATAATCCAGTCTTCAGTGACACCGTGGTATAGCCCACCCTACAGTGATAACATGGTATAATCCAGCCTACATTGAGACTGTGGTATAGCCCAACCTACAATCACACTGTGGTACAGCCCACCCTACAGTGACACCGTGGTATAGCCCACCCTACAGTGACACCCTGGTATAATCCACCGTACAGTGACACCCTGGTATAAAGCACCCTACAGCGACACCATGGTATAATCCAGCCTACAATGATACCGTGGTATAGCCCACCCTACAGTGACACCCTGGTATAATCCAGCCTACAGTGACACCGTGGTACAACCCACACTACAGTGACACCGTGTTATAGCCCACCCTACAGTGACACCCTGGTAGAATGCAGCCTAAAGTGGCACCATGGTACAGCCCACCCTACAGCGATACCGTGGTCCAGCCTACCCTACAGTGACACCCTGGTATAATCCAGTCTTCAGTGACACCGTGGTATAATCCAGCCTGCAGTGACACCTTGGTATAATCCACACCACAGTGACACCGTGTTATAGCCCACCCTACAGTGACACCCTGGTATGATCCAGCCTACAGTGACACCATGGTATAGCCCTCCCCACTGTGACACCCTGGTATAATCCAGTCTACATTGAGACTGTGGTATAGCCCAACCTACAGTCACACTGTGGTACATCCCACCCTACAGTGACATCGTGGTATAGCCCTCCCTACAGTGACACCCTGGTATAATCCACCGTACAGTGACACCCTGGTATAAACCACCCTACAGTGACACCATGGTATAATCCAGCCTACAATGATACCGTGGTATAGCCCACCCTACAGTGACACCCTGGTATAATCCAGCCTACAGTGACACCCTGTTATAGCCCAACCTACAGTGATACCATGGTATAATCCTGCCTACAGTGACACCGTGGTATTGCCCACCCTAGAGTGACACTGTGGTACAACCCACCCTACAGTGATACCGTGGTACAGCCCACCGTACAGTGGCACCCTGGTATAATCCACACCATAGTGACACCCTGGTATAATCCAGCCTACACTGACACCCTGATATAATCCACCATACAGTGAGACCCTGGTATAATCCAGTCTTCAGTGACACCGTGGTATAGCCCACCCTACAGTGATACCGTGGTATAATCCAGCCTACATTGAGACTGTGGTATAGCCCAATTTACAATCACACTGTGGTACAGCTGAGCCTACAGTGACACTGTGGTATAGCCCACCCTACAGTGACACCCTGGTATAATCCACCGTACAGTGACACCCTGGTATAAAGCACCCTACAGCGACACCATGGTATAATCCAGCCTACAATGATACCGTGGTATAGCCCACCCTACAGTGACACCCTGGTATAATCCAGCCTACAGTGACACCGTGGTACAACCCACACTACAGTGACACCGTGTTATAGCCCAACCTACAGTGATACCATGGTATAATCCTGCCTACAGTGACACCGTGGTATAGCCCACCCTAGAGTGACACTGTTGTACAACCCACCCTACAGTGACACCCTGGTATAATCCACCGTACAGTGACACCCTGGTATAAAGCACCCTACAGTGACACCATGGTATAATCCAGCCTACAATGATACCGTGGTACAGCCCACCCTACAGTGACACCCTGGTATAATCCAGCCTACAGTGACACTGTGTTATAGCCCAACCTACAGTGATACCATGGTATAATCCTGCCTACAGTGACACCGTGGTATAGCCCACCCTACAGTGATACCGTGGTACAGCCCACCGTACAGTGGCACCCTGGTATAATCCACACCAGAGTGACACCCTGGTATAATCCAGCCTACACTGACACCCTGATATAATCCACCATACAGTGAGACCCTGGTATAATCCAGTCTTCAGTGACACCGTGGTATAGCCCACCCTACAGTGATACCGTGGTATAATCCAGCCTACATTGAGACTGTGGTATAGCCCAACTTACAATCACACTGTGGTACAGCTGAGCCTACAGTGACACTGTGGTACAGCCCACCCTACAGTGATACCGTGGTACAGCCCACCGTATATTGGCACCTTGGTATAATCCAGCCTACAGTGACACCCTGATATAATCCACCCTACAGTGAGACCCTGGTATAATCCAGTCTTCAGTGACACCGTGGTATAGCCCACCCTACAGTGATAACATGGTATAATCCAGCCTACATTGAGACTGTGGTATAGCCCAACCTACAATCACACTGTGGTACAGCCCACCCTACAGTGACACCGTGGTATAGCCCACCCTACAGTGACACCCTGGTATAATCCACCGTACAGTGACACCCTGGTATAAAGCACCCTACAGCGACACCATGGTATAATCCAGCCTACAATGATACCGTGGTATAGCCCACCCTACAGTGACACCCTGGTATAATCCAGCCTACAGTGACACCGTGGTACAACCCACACTACAGTGACACCGTGTTATAGCCCACCCTACAGTGACACCCTGGTAGAATCCAGCCTAAAGTGGCACCATGGTACAGCCCACCCTACAGCGATACCGTGGTCCAGCCTACCCTACAGTGACACCCTGGTATAATCCAGTCTTCAGTGACACCGTGGTATAATCCAGCCTGCAGTGACACCTTGGTATAATCCACACCACAGTGACACCGTGTTATAGCCCACCCTACAGTGACACCCTGGTATGATCCAGCCTACAGTGACACCATGGTATAGCCCTCCCCACTGTGACACCCTGGTATAATCCAGTCTACATTGAGACTGTGGTATAGCCCAACCTACAGTCACACTGTGGTACATCCCACCCTACAGTGACATCGTGGTATAGCCCTCCCTACAGTGACACCCTGGTATAATCCACCGTACAGTGACACCCTGGTATAAACCACCCTACAGTGACACCATGGTATAATCCAGCCTACAATGATACCGTGGTATAGCCCACCCTACAGTGACACCCTGGTATAATCCAGCCTACAGTGACACCCTGTTATAGCCCAACCTACAGTGATACCATGGTATAATCCTGCCTACAGTGACACCGTGGTATTGCCCACCCTAGAGTGACACTGTGGTACAACCCACCCTACAGTGATACCGTGGTACAGCCCACCGTACAGTGGCACCCTGGTATAATCCACACCATAGTGACACCCTGGTATAATCCAGCCTACACTGACACCCTGATATAATCCACCATACAGTGAGACCCTGGTATAATCCAGTCTTCAGTGACACCGTGGTATAGCCCACCCTACAGTGATACCGTGGTATAATCCAGCCTACATTGAGACTGTGGTATAGCCCAACTTACAATCACACTGTGGTACAGCTGAGCCTACAGTGACACTGTGGTATAGCCCACCCTACAGTGACACCCTGGTATAATCCACCGTACAGTGACACCCTGGTATAAAGCACCCTACAGCGACACCATGGTATAATTCAGCCTACAATGATACCGTGGTATAGCCCACCCTACAGTGACACCCTGGTATAATCCAGCCTACAGTGACACCGTGGTACAACCCACACTACAGTGACACCGTGTTATAGCCCAACCTACAGTGATACCATGGTATAATCCTGCCTACAGTGACACCGTGGTATAGCCCACCCTAGAGTGACACTGTTGTACAACCCACCCTACAGTGACACCCTGGTATAATCCACCCTACAGTGACACCCTGGTATAATACAGCCTACAGTGACACCCTGGTATAATCCAGCCTGCAGTGACACCTTGGTATAATCCACACCACAGTGACACCCTCGTATAATCCAGCCTACAGTGACACCATGGTATAGCCCACCCTACAGTGATACCGTGGTATAGCCCACCCTACAGTGACACCATGGTATAGCCCACCCTACAGTGATACCGTGGTATAGCCCACCCTACAGTATTACCGTGGTACAAACCACCCTACAGTGATACCGTGGTATAGCCCATGCTACAGTAACACCGTGGTATAATCCAGCCTACAGTGACACCGTGGTATAGTCCACCCTACAGTGACACTGTGGTATAGCCCACCCTACAGTGATACCGTGGTATAGCCCACCCTACAGTATTACCGTGGTACAACCCACCCTACAGTGATACCGTGGTCCAGCCCACCCTACAGTGACACCCAGGTTTAATCCAGCCTACAGTGACTCCCTGGTATAATCTACACCACAGTGACACCCTGGTATAATCCAGCCCACCCTACAGTGACAACGTTGTATATCCCACCCTACAGTGACACCCTGGTATGATCCAGCCTACAGTGACACCATGGTATAGCCTTCCCCACTGTGACACCCTGCTATAATCCAGCCTACATTGAGACTGTGGTATAGCCCAACCTACAGACACACTGTGGTACATCCCACCCTACAGTGACATCGTGGTATAGCCCTCCCTACAGTGACACCCTGGTATAATCCACCGTACAGTGACACCCTGGTATAAACCACCCTACAGTGACACCATGGTATAATCCAGCCTACAATGATACCGTGGTATAGCCCACCCTACAGTGACACCCTGGTATAATCCAGCCTACAGTGACACCGCGGTACAACCCACCCTACAGTGACACCGTGTTATAGCCCACCCTACAGTGAAACCCTGGTATAATCCACACTACAGTGACACCCTGGTATAATCCAGCCTGCAGTGACACCTTGGTATAATCCACACCACAGTGACACCCTCGTATGATCCAGCCTACAGTGACACCATGGTATAGCCCACCCTAAAGTGATACCGTGGTATAGCCCACCCTACAGTGACACCATGGTATAGCCCACCCTACAGTGATACCGTGGTATAGCCCACCCTACAGTATTACCGTGGTACAACCCACCCTACAGTGATACCGTGGTATAGCCCACTCTACAGTAACACCGTGGTATAATCCAGCCTACAGTGACACCCTGGTATAATCCACACTACAGTGACACCCTGGTATAATCCAGCCTGCAGTGACACCTTGGTATAATCCACACCACAGTGACACCCTCGTATAATCCAGCCTACAGTGACACCATGGTATAGCCCACCCTACAGTGATACCGTGGTATAGCCCACCCTACAGTGACACCATGGTATAGCCCACCCTACAGTGATACCGTGGTATAGCCCACCCTACAGTATTACCGTGGTACAACCCACCCTACAGTGATACCGTGGTATAGCCCACTCTACAGTAACACCGTGGTATAATCCAGCCTACAGTGACACCGTGGTATAGCCCACCCTACAGTGACACTGTGGTATAGCCCACCCTACAGTGATACCGTGGTATAGCCCACCCTACAGTATTACCGTGGTACAACCCACCCTACAGTGATACCGTGGTCAAGCCCACCCTACAGTGACCCCCAGGTATAATCCAGCCTACAGTGACTCCCTGGTATAATCCACACCACAGTGACACCCTGGTATAATCCAGCCCACCCTACAGTGACAACGTTGTATATCCCACCCTACAGTGACACCCTGGTATGATCCAACCTACAGTGTCAGCGTGGTATAGCCCACCCCACTGTGACACCCTGGTATAATCCGGCCTACAGTGACACCGTGGTATAGCCCACCCTACAGTGACACCTTGGTATAATCCACCCTACAGTGACAACCTGGTATAAACCACCCTACAGTGACAACATGGTGTAATCCAGCCTACAGTGATACCGTGGTATTGCCCACCCTACAGTGACACCGTGGTATAGCCCACCATACAGTGACAATGTGGTAGAGCCCACCCTACAGTGATACCGTGGTAGAGCCCACCCTACAGTGACACCCTGGTATGATCCAGCCTACACTGACACCATGGTATAGCCCACCCCACTGTGACACCCTGGTATAATCCAGCCTACATTGAGACTGTGGTATAGCCCACCCTACAGTGACACCATGGTATAGCCCACCCTACAGTGATACCGTGGTATAGCCCACCCTACAGTATTACCGTGGTACAACCCACCCTACAGTGATACCGTGGTATAGCCCACGCTACAGTAACACCGTGGTATAATCCAGCCTACAGTGACACCGTGGTATAGCCCACCCTACAGTGACACTGTGGTATAGCCCACCCTACAGTGATACCGTGGTATAGCCCACCCTACAGTATTACCGTGGTACAACCCACCCTACAGTGATACCGTGGTCCAGCCCACCCTACAGTGACACCCTGGTATGATCCAGCCTACAGTGACACCATGGTATAGCCCACCCCACTGTGGCACCCTGGTATAATCCAGCCTACATTGAGACTGTGGTATAGCCCAACCTACAGTCACACTGTGGTACAACCCACCCTACAGTGACACCGTGTTATAGCCCACCCTACAGTGACACCCTTGTATAATCCACCCTACAGTGACACCCTGGTATAATACAGCCTACAGTGACACCCTGGTATAATCCAGCCTGCAGTGATACCTTGGTATAATCCACACCACAGTGACACCCTCGTATAATCCAGCCTACAGTGACACCGTGGTATAGCCCACCCTACAGTGACACTGTGGTATAGCCCACCCTACAGTGATACCGTGGTATAGCCCACCCTACAGTATTACCGTGGTACAACCCACCCTACAGTGATACCGTGGTCCAGCCCACCCTACAGTGACACCCAGGTATAATCCAGCCTACAGTGACTCCCTGGTATAATCCACACCACAGTGACACCCTGGTATGATCCAACCTACAGTGTCAGCGTGGTATAGCCCACCCCACTGTGACACCCTGGTATAATCCGGCCTACAGTGACACCGTGGTATAGCCCACCCTACAGTGACACCTTGGTATAATCCACCCTACAGTGACACCCTGGTATAAACCACCCTACAGTGACAACATGGTGTAATCCAGCCTACAGTGATACCGTGGTATTGCCCACCCTACAGTGACACCGTGGTATAGCCCACCATACAGTGACAATGTGGTAGAGCCCACCCTACAGTGATACCGTGGTACAGCCCACCCTACAGTGACACCCTGGTATGATCCAGCCTACAGTGACACCATGGTATAGCCCACCCCACTGTGGCACCCTGGTATAATCCAGCCTACATTGAGACTGTGGTATAGCCCAACCTACAGTCACACTGTGGTACAACCCACCCTACAGTGACACCGTGTTATAGCCCACCCTACAGTGACACCCTTGTATAATCCACCCTACAGTGACACCATGGTATAATACAGCCTACAGTGACACCCTGGTATAATCCAGCCTGCAGTGATACCTTGGTATAATCCACACCACAGTGACACCCTCGTATAATCCAGCCTACAGTGACACCATGGTTTAGCCCACCCTACAGTGATACCGTGGTATAGCCCAGCCTACAGTGACACCATGGTATAGCCCACCCTACAGTGATACCGTGGTATAGCCCGCCCTACAGTATTACCGTGGTACAACCCACCCTACAGTGATACCATGGTATAGCCCACGCTACAGTAACACCGTGGTATAATCCAGCCTACAGTGACACCGTGGTATAGCCCACCCTACAGTGACACCGTGGTATAGCCCACCCTACAGTGATACCGTGGTATAATCCAGCCTACAGTGAGACTGTGGTATAGCCCACCCTACAGTCACATTGTGGTACCGCCCACCCTACAGTGACACCCTGGTATAATCCATCCTACAGTGACACCGTGGCATAGCCCACCCTACAGTAACACCCTGGTATAATCCACCGTACAGTGACACCCTGGTATAAAGCACCCTACAGTGACACCATGGTATAATCCAGCCTACAATGATACCGTGGTACAGCCCACCCTACAGTGACACCCTGGTATAATCCAGCCTACAGTGACACCGTGTTATAGCCCAACCTACAGTGATACCATGGTATAATCCTGCCTACAGTGACACCGTGGTATAGCCCACCCTAGAGTGACACTGTGGTACAACCCACCCTACAGTGATACCGTGGTACAGCCCACCGTACAGTGGCACCCTGGTATAACCCACACCATAGTGACACCCTGGTATAATCCAGCCTACACTGACACCCTGATATAATCCACCATACAGTGAGACCCTGGTATAATCCAGTCTTCAACGACACCGTGGTATAGCCCACCCTACAGTGATACCGTGGTATAATCCAGCCTACATTGAGACTGTGGTATAGCCCAATTTACAATCACACTGTGGTACAGCTGAGCCTACAGTGACACTGTGGTACAGCCCACCCTACAGTGATACCGTGGTACAGCCCACCTTATATTGGCACCCTGGTATAATCCAGCCTACAGTGACACCCTGATATAATCCACCCTACAGTGAGACCCTGGTATAATCCAGTCTTCAGTGACACCGTGGTATAGCCCACCCTACAGTGATAACATGGTATAATCCAGCCTACATTGAGACTGTGGTATAGCCCAACCTACAATCACACTGTGGTACAGCCCACCCTACAGTGACACCGTGGTATAGCCCACCCTACAGTGACACCATGGTATAATCCACCCTACAGTGACACCATGGTATAATCCAGCCTACAATGATACCGTGGTATAGCCCACCCTACAGTGACACCCTGGTATAATCCAGCCTACAGTGACACCGCGGTACAACCCACCCTACAGTGACACCGTGTTATAGCCCACCCTACAGTGACACCCTGGTATAATCCACACTACAGTGACACCCTGGTATAATCCAGCCTGCAGTGACACCTTGGTATAATCCACACCACAGTGACACCCTCGTATAATCCAGCCTACAGTGACACCATGGTATAGCCCACCCTAAAGTGATACCGTGGTATAGCCCACCCTACAGTGACACCATGGTATAGCCCACCCTACAGTGATACCGTGGTATAGCCCACCCTACAGTATTACCGTGGTACAACCCACCCTACAGTGATACCGTGGTATAGCCCACTCTACAGTAACACCGTGGTATAATCCAGCCTACAGTGACACCCTGGTATAATCCACACTACAGTGACACCCTGGTATAATCCAGCCTGCAGTGACACCTTGGTATAATCCACACCACAGTGACACCCTCGTATAATCCAGCCTACAGTGACACCATGGTATAGCCCACCCTACAGTGATACCGTGGTATAGCCCACCCTACAGTGACACCATGGTATAGCCCACCCTACAGTGATACCGTGGTATAGCCCACCCTACAGTATTACCGTGGTACAACCCACCCTACAGTGATACCGTGGTATAGCCCACTCTACAGTAACACCGTGGTATAATCCAGCCTACAGTGACACCGTGGTATAGCCCACCCTACAGTGACACTGTGGTATAGCCCACCCTACAGTGACACCCTGGTATAGCCCACCCTACAGTATTACCGTGGTACAACCCACCCTACAGTGATACCGTGGTCAAGCCCACCCTACAGTGACCCCCAGGTATAATCCAGCCTACAGTGACTCCCTGGTATAATCCACACCACAGTGACACCCTGGTATAATCCAGCCCACCCTACAGTGACAACGTTGTATATCCCACCCTACAGTGACACCCTGGTATGATCCAACCTACAGTGTCAGCGTGGTATAGCCCACCCCACTGTGATACCCTGGTATAATCCGGCCTACAGTGACACCGTGGTATAGCCCACCCTACAGTGACACCTTGGTATAATCCACCCTACAGTGACAACCTGGTATAAACCACCCTACAGTGACAACATGGTGTAATCCAGCCTACAGTGATACCGTGGTATTGCCCACCCTACAGTGACACCGTGGTATAGCCCACCATACAGTGACAATGTGGTAGAGCCCACCCTACAGTGATACCGTGGTAGAGCCCACCCTACAGTGACACCCTGGTATGATCCAGCCTACACTGACACCATGGTATAGCCCACCCCACTGTGACACCCTGGTATAATCCAGCCTACATTGAGACTGTGGTATAGCCCACCCTACAGTGACACCATGGTATAGCCCACCCTACAGTGATACCGTGGTATAGCCCACCCTACAGTATTACCGTGGTACAACCCACCCTACAGTGATACCGTGGTATAGCCCACGCTACAGTAACACCGTGGTATAATCCAGCCTACAGTGACACCGTGGTATAGCCCACCCTACAGTGACACTGTGGTATAGCCCACCCTACAGTGATACCGTGGTATAGCCCACCCTACAGTATTACCGTGGTACAACCCACCCTACAGTGATACCGTGGTCCAGCCCACCCTACAGTGACACCCAGGTATAAGCCAGCCTACAGTGACTCCCTGGTATAATCCACACCACAGTGACACCCTGGTATGATCCAACCTACAGTGTCAGCGTGGTATAGCCCACCCCACTGTGACACCCTGGTATAATCCGGCCTACAGTGACACCGTGGTATAGCCCACCCTACAGTGACACCTTGGTATAATCCACCCTACAGTGACACCCTGGTATAAACCACCCTACAGTGACAACATGGTGTAATCCAGCCTACAGTGATACCGTGGTATTGCCCACCCTACAGTGACACCGTGGTATAGCCCACCATACAGTGACAATGTGGTAGAGCCCACCCTACAGTGATACCGTGGTACAGCCCACCCTACAGTGACACCCTGGTATGATCCAGCCTACAGTGACACCATGGTATAGCCCACCCCACTGTGGCACCCTGGTATAATCCAGCCTACATTGAGACTGTGGTATAGCCCAACCTACAGTCACACTGTGGTACAACCCACCCTACAGTGACACCGTGTTATAGCCCACCCTACAGTGACACCCTTGTATAATCCACCCTACAGTGACACCCTGGTATAATACAGCCTACAGTGACACCCTGGTATAATCCAGCCTGCAGTGATACCTTGGTATAATCCACACCACAGTGACACCCTCGTATAATCCAGCCTACAGTGACACCATGGTTTAGCCCACCCTACAGTGATACCGTGGTATAGCCCAGCCTACAGTGACACCATGGTATAGCCCACCCTACAGTGATACCGTGGTATAGCCCGCCCTACAGTATTACCGTGGTACAACCCACCCTACAGTGATACCATGGTATAGCCCACGCTACAGTAACACCGTGGTATAATCCAGCCTACAGTGACACCGTGGTATAGCCCACCCTACAGTGACACCGTGGTATAGCCCACCCTACAGTGATACCGTGGTATAATCCGGCCTACAGTGACACCGTGGTATAGCCCACCCTACAGTGACACCTTGGTATAATCCACCCTACAGTGACACCCTGGTATAAACCACCCTACAGTGACAACATGGTGTAATCCAGCCTACAGTGATACCGTGGTATTGCCCACCCTACAGTGACACCGTGGTATAGCCCACCATACAGTGACAATGTGGTAGAGCCCACCCTACAGTGATACCGTGGTACAGCCCACCCTACAGTGACACCCTGGTATGATCCAGCCTACAGTGACACCATGGTATAGCCCACCCCACTGTGGCACCCTGGTATAATCCAGCCTACATTGAGACTGTGGTATAGCCCAACCTACAGTCACACTGTGGTACAACCCACCCTACAGTGACACCGTGTTATAGCCCACCCTACAGTGACACCCTTGTATAATCCACCCTACAGTGACACCATGGTATAATACAGCCTACAGTGACACCCTGGTATAATCCAGCCTGCAGTGATACCTTGGTATAATCCACACCACAGTGACACCCTCGTATAATCCAGCCTACAGTGACACCATGGTTTAGCCCACCCTACAGTGATACCGTGGTATAGCCCAGCCTACAGTGACACCATGGTATAGCCCACCCTACAGTGATACCGTGGTATAGCCCGCCCTACAGTATTACCGTGGTACAACCCACCCTACAGTGATACCATGGTATAGCCCACGCTACAGTAACACCGTGGTATAATCCAGCCTACAGTGACACCGTGGTATAGCCCACCCTACAGTGACACCGTGGTATAGCCCACCCTACAGTGATACCGTGGTATAATCCAGCCTACAGTGAGACTGTGGTATAGCCCACCCTACAGTCACATTGTGGTACCGCCCACCCTACAGTGACACCCTGGTATAATCCATCCTACAGTGACACCGTGGCATAGCCCACCCTACAGTAACACCCTGGTATAATCCACCGTACAGTGACACCCTGGTATAAAGCACCCTACAGTGACACCATGGTATAATCCAGCCTACAATGATACCGTGGTACAGCCCACCCTACAGTGACACCCTGGTATAATCCAGCCTACAGTGACACCGTGTTATAGCCCAACCTACAGTGATACCATGGTATAATCCTGCCTACAGTGACACCGTGGTATAGCCCACCCTAGAGTGACACTGTGGTACAACCCACCCTACAGTGATACCGTGGTACAGCCCACCGTACAGTGGCACCCTGGTATAACCCACACCATAGTGACACCCTGGTATAATCCAGCCTACACTGACACCCTGATATAATCCACCATACAGTGAGACCCTGGTATAATCCAGTCTTCAACGACACCGTGGTATAGCCCACCCTACAGTGATACCGTGGTATAATCCAGCCTACATTGAGACTGTGGTATAGCCCAATTTACAATCACACTGTGGTACAGCTGAGCCTACAGTGACACTGTGGTACAGCCCACCCTACAGTGATACCGTGGTACAGCCCACCTTATATTGGCACCCTGGTATAATCCAGCCTACAGTGACACCCTGATATAATCCACCCTACAGTGAGACCCTGGTATAATCCAGTCTTCAGTGACACCGTGGTATAGCCCACCCTACAGTGATAACATGGTATAATCCAGCCTACATTGAGACTGTGGTATAGCCCAACCTACAATCACACTGTGGTACAGCCCACCCTACAGTGACACCGTGGTATAGCCCACCCTACAGTGACACCATGGTATAATCCACCCTACAGTGACACCATGGTATAATCCAGCCTACAATGATACCGTGGTATAGCCCACCCTACAGTGACACCCTGGTATAATCCAGCCTACAGTGACACCGCGGTACAACCCACCCTACAGTGACACCGTGTTATAGCCCACCCTACAGTGACACCCTGGTATAATCCACACTACAGTGACACCCTGGTATAATCCAGCCTGCAGTGACACCTTGGTATAATCCACACCACAGTGACACCCTCGTATAATCCAGCCTACAGTGACACCATGGTATAGCCCACCCTAAAGTGATACCGTGGTATAGCCCACCCTACAGTGACACCATGGTATAGCCCACCCTACAGTGATACCGTGGTATAGCCCACCCTACAGTATTACCGTGGTACAACCCACCCTACAGTGATACCGTGGTATAGCCCACTCTACAGTAACACCGTGGTATAATCCAGCCTACAGTGACACCCTGGTATAATCCACACTACAGTGACACCCTGGTATAATCCAGCCTGCAGTGACACCTTGGTATAATCCACACCACAGTGACACCCTCGTATAATCCAGCCTACAGTGACACCATGGTATAGCCCACCCTACAGTGATACCGTGGTATAGCCCACCCTACAGTGACACCATGGTATAGCCCACCCTACAGTGATACCGTGGTATAGCCCACCCTACAGTATTACCGTGGTACAACCCACCCTACAGTGATACCGTGGTATAGCCCACTCTACAGTAACAACCTGGTATAATCCAGCCTACAGTGACACCGTGGTATAGCCCACCCTACAGTGACACTGTGGTATAGCCCACCCTACAGTGACACCCTGGTATAGCCCACCCTACAGTATTACCGTGGTACAACCCACCCTACAGTGATACCGTGGTCAAGCCCACCCTACAGTGACCCCCAGGTATAATCCAGCCTACAGTGACTCCCTGGTATAATCCACACCACAGTGACACCCTGGTATAATCCAGCCCACCCTACAGTGACAACGTTGTATATCCCACCCTACAGTGACACCCTGGTATGATCCAACCTACAGTGTCAGCGTGGTATAGCCCACCCCACTGTGATACCCTGGTATAATCCGGCCTACAGTGACACCGTGGTATAGCCCACCCTACAGTGACACCTTGGTATAATCCACCCTACAGTGACAACCTGGTATAAACCACCCTACAGTGACAACATGGTGTAATCCAGCCTACAGTGATACCGTGGTATTGCCCACCCTACAGTGACACCGTGGTATAGCCCACCATACAGTGACAATGTGGTAGAGCCCACCCTACAGTGATACCGTGGTAGAGCCCACCCTACAGTGACACCCTGGTATGATCCAGCCTACACTGACACCATGGTATAGCCCACCCCACTGTGACACCCTGGTATAATCCAGCCTACATTGAGACTGTGGTATAGCCCACCCTACAGTGACACCATGGTATAGCCCACCCTACAGTGATACCGTGGTATAGCCCACCCTACAGTATTACCGTGGTACAACCCACCCTACAGTGATACCGTGGTATAGCCCACGCTACAGTAACACCGTGGTATAATCCAGCCTACAGTGACACCGTGGTATAGCCCACCCTACAGTGACACTGTGGTATAGCCCACCCTACAGTGATACCGTGGTATAGCCCACCCTACAGTATTACCGTGGTACAACCCACCCTACAGTGATACCGTGGTCCAGCCCACCCTACAGTGACACCCAGGTATAAGCCAGCCTACAGTGACTCCCTGGTATAATCCACACCACAGTGACACCCTGGTATGATCCAACCTACAGTGTCAGCGTGGTATAGCCCACCCCACTGTGACACCCTGGTATAATCCGGCCTACAGTGACACCGTGGTATAGCCCACCCTACAGTGACACCTTGGTATAATCCACCCTACAGTGACACCCTGGTATAAACCACCCTACAGTGACAACATGGTGTAATCCAGCCTACAGTGATACCGTGGTATTGCCCACCCTACAGTGACACCGTGGTATAGCCCACCATACAGTGACAATGTGGTAGAGCCCACCCTACAGTGATACCGTGGTACAGCCCACCCTACAGTGACACCCTGGTATGATCCAGCCTACAGTGACACCATGGTATAGCCCACCCCACTGTGGCACCCTGGTATAATCCAGCCTACATTGAGACTGTGGTATAGCCCAACCTACAGTCACACTGTGGTACAACCCACCCTACAGTGACACCGTGTTATAGCCCACCCTACAGTGACACCCTTGTATAATCCACCCTACAGTGACACCCTGGTATAATACAGCCTACAGTGACACCCTGGTATAATCCAGCCTGCAGTGATACCTTGGTATAATCCACACCACAGTGACACCCTCGTATAATCCAGCCTACAGTGACACCATGGTTTAGCCCACCCTACAGTGATACCGTGGTATAGCCCAGCCTACAGTGACACCATGGTATAGCCCACCCTACAGTGATACCGTGGTATAGCCCGCCCTACAGTATTACCGTGGTACAACCCACCCTACAGTGATACCATGGTATAGCCCACGCTACAGTAACACCGTGGTATAATCCAGCCTACAGTGACACCGTGGTATAGCCCACCCTACAGTGACACCGTGGTATAGCCCACCCTACAGTGATACCGTGGTATAATCCAGCCTACAGTGAGACTGTGGTATAGCCCACCCTACAGTCACATTGTGGTACCGCCCACCCTACAGTGACACCCTGGTATAATCCATCCTACAGTGACACCGTGGCATAGCCCACCCTACAGTAACACCCTGGTATAATCCACCGTACAGTGACACCCTGGTATAAAGCACCCTACAGTGACACCATGGTATAATCCAGCCTACAATGATACCGTGGTACAGCCCACCCTACAGTGACACCCTGGTATAATCCAGCCTACAGTGACACCGTGTTATAGCCCAACCTACAGTGATACCATGGTATAATCCTGCCTACAGTGACACCGTGGTATAGCCCACCCTAGAGTGACACTGTGGTACAACCCACCCTACAGTGATACCGTGGTACAGCCCACCGTACAGTGGCACCCTGGTATAACCCACACCATAGTGACACCCTGGTATAATCCAGCCTACACTGACACCCTGATATAATCCACCATACAGTGAGACCCTGGTATAATCCAGTCTTCAGTGACACCGTGGTATAGCCCACCCTACAGTGATACCGTGGTATAATCCAGCCTACATTGAGACTGTGGTATAGCCCAATTTACAATCACACTGTGGTACAGCTGAGCCTACAGTGACACTGTGGTACAGCCCACCCTACAGTGATACCGTGGTACAGCCCACCGTATATTGGCACCCTGGTATAATCCAGCCTACAGTGACACCCTGATATAATCCACCCTACAGTGAGACCCTGGTATAATCCAGTCTTCAGTGACACCGTGGTATAGCCCACCCTACAGTGATAACATGGTATAATCCAGCCTACATTGAGACTGTGGTATAGCCCAATCTACAATCACACTGTGGTACAGCCCACCCTACAGTGACACCGTGGTATAGCCCACCCTACAGTGACACCCTGGTATAATCCACCGTACAGTGACACCCTGGTATAAAGCACCCTACAGCGACACCATGGTATAATCCAGCCTACAATGATACCGTGGTATAGCCCACCCTACAGTGACACCCTGGTATAATCCAGCCTACAGTGACACCGTGGTACAACCCACACTACAGTGACACCGTGTTATAGCCCACCCTACAGTGACACCCTGGTAGAATCCAGCCTAAAGTGGAACCATGGTACAGCCCACCCTACAGCGATACCGTGGTCCAGCCTACCCTACAGTGACACCCTGGTATAATCCAGTCTTCAGTGACACCGTGGTATAATCCAGCCTGCAGTGACACCTTGGTATAATCCACACCACAGTGACACCGTGTTATAGCCCACCCTACAGTGACACCCTGGTATGATCCTGCCTACAGTGACACCATGGTATAGCCCTCCCCACTGTGACACCCTGGTATAATCCAGTCTACATTGAGACTGTGGTATAGCCCAACCTACAGTCACACTGTGGTACATCCCACCCTACAGTGACATCGTGGTATAGCCCTCCCTACAGTGACACTCTGGTATAATCCACCGTACAGTGACACCCTGGTATAAACCACCCTCCAGTGACACCATGGTATAATCCAGCCTACAATGATACCGTGGTATAGCCCACCCTACAGTGACACCCTGGTATAATCCATCCTACAGTGACACCGTGGCATAGCCCACCCTACAGTAACACCCTGGTATAATCCACCGTACAGTGACACCCTGGTATAAAGCACCCTACAGTGACACCATGGTATAATCCAGCCTACAATGATACCGTGGTACAGCCCACCCTACAGTGACACCCTGGTATAATCCAGCCTACAGTGACACCCTGTTATAGCCCAACCTACAGTGATACCATGGTATAATCCTGCCTACAGTGACACCGTGGTATTGCCCACCCTAGAGTGACACTGTGGTACAACCCACCCTACAGTGATACCGTGGTACAGCCCACCGTACAGTGGCACCCTGGTATAATCCACACCATAGTGACACCCTGGTATAATCCAGCCTACACTGACACCCTGATATAATCCACCATACAGTGAGACCCTGGTATAATCCAGTCTTCAGTGACACCGTGGTATAGCCCACCCTACAGTGATACCGTGGTATAATCCAGCCTACATTGAGACTGTGGTATAGCCCAACTTACAATCACACTGTGGTACAGCTGAGCCTACAGTGACACTGTGGTATAGCCCACCCTACAGTGACACCCTGGTATAATCCACCGTACAGTGACACCCTGGTATAAAGCACCCTACAGCGACACCATGGTATAATCCAGCCTACAATGATACCGTGGTATAGCCCACCCTACAGTGACACCCTGGTATAATCCAGCCTACAGTGACACCGTGGTACAACCCACACTACAGTGACACCGTGTTATAGCCCAACCTACAGTGATACCATGGTATAATCCTGCCTACAGTGACACCGTGGTATAGCCCACCCTAGAGTGACACTGTGGTACAACCCACCCTACAGTGATACCGTGGTACAGCCCACCGTACAGTGGCACCCTGGTATAATCCACACCATAGTGACACCCTGGTATAATCCAGCCTACACTGACACCCTGATATAATCCACCATACAGTGAGACCCTTGTATAATCCAGTCTTCAGTGACACCGTGGTATAGCCCACCCTACAGTGATACCGTGGTATAATCCAGCCTACATTGAGACTGTGGTATAGCCCAACTTACAATCACACTGTGGTACAGCTGAGCCTACAGTGACACTGTGGTATAGCCCACCCTACAGTGACACCCTGGTATAATCCACCGTACAGTGACACCCTGGTATAAAGCACCCTACAGTGACACCATGGTATAATCCAGCCTACAATGATACCGTGGTATAGCCCACCCTACAGTGACACCCTGGTATAATCCAGCCTACAGTGACACCGTGGTACAACCCACCCTACAGTGACACCGTGTTATAGCCCACCCTACAGTGACACCCTGGTATAATCCACCCTACAGTGACACCCTGGTATAATACAGCCTACAGTGACACCCTGGTATAATCCAGCCTGCAGTGACACCTTGGTATAATCCACACCACAGTGACACCCTCGTATAA
Organism: Lampris incognitus; assembly: GCF_029633865.1. NCBI lineage: Eukaryota > Metazoa > Chordata > Actinopteri > Lampriformes > Lampridae > Lampris > Lampris incognitus. Next base: position 58,864,790 of record NC_079212.1, read on the forward strand.
TCCAGCCTACAGTGACACCATGATATAGCCCACCCTACAGTGATACCGTGGTATAGCCCACCCTACAGTGACACCATGGTATAGCCCACCCTACAGTGATACCGTGGTATAGCCCACCCTACAGTATTACCGTGGTACAACCCACCCTACAGTGATACCGTGGTATAGCCCACTCTACAGTAACACCGTGGTATAATCCAGCCTACAGTGACACCCTGGTATAATCCACACTACAGTGACACCCTGGTATAATCCAGCCTGCAGTGACACCTTGGTATAATCCACACCACAGTGACACCCTCGTATAATCCAGCCTACAGTGACACCATGGTATAGCCCACCCTACAGTGATACCGTGGTATAGCCCACCCTACAGTGACACCATGGTATAGCCCACCCTACAGTGATACCGTGGTATAGCCCACCCTACAGTATTACCGTGGTACAACCCACCCTACAGTGATACCGTGGTATAGCCCACTCTACAGTAACACCGTGGTATAATCCAGCCTACAGTGACACCGTGGTATAGCCCACCCTACAGTGACACTGTGGTATAGCCCACCCTACAGTGATACCGTGGTATAGCCCACCCTACAGTATTACCGTGGTACAACCCACCCTACAGTGATACCGTGGTCAAGCCCACCCTACAGTGACCCCCAGGTATAATCCAGCCTACAGTGACTCCCTGGTATAATCCACACCACAGTGACACCCTGGTATAATCCAGCCCACCCTACAGTGACAACGTTGTATATCCCACCCTACAGTGACACCCTGGTATGATCCAACCTACAGTGTCAGCGTGGTATAGCCCACCCCACTGTGATACCCTGGTATAATCCGGCCTACAGTGACACCGTGGTATAGCCCACCCTACAGTGACACCTTGGTATAATCCACCCTACAGTGACAACCTGGTATAAACCACCCTACAGTGACAACATGGTGTAATCCAGCCTACAGTGATACCGTGGTATTGCCCACCCTACAGTGACACCGTGGTATAGCCCACCATACAGTGACAATGTGGTAGAGCCCACCCTACAGTGATACCGTGGTAGAGCCCACCCTACAGTGACACCCTGGTATGATCCAGCCTACACTGACACCATGGTATAGCCCACCCCACTGTGACACCCTGGTATAATCCAGCCTACATTGAGACTGTGGTATAGCCCACCCTACAGTGACACCATGGTATAGCCCACCCTACAGTGATACCGTGGTATAGCCCACCCTACAGTATTACCGTGGTACAACCCACCCTACAGTGATACCGTGGTATAGCCCACGCTACAGTAACACCGTGGTATAATCCAGCCTACAGTGACACCGTGGTATAGCCCACCCTACAGTGACACTGTGGTATAGCCCACCCTACAGTGATACCGTGGTATAGCCCACCCTACAGTATTACCGTGGTACAACCCACCCTACAGTGATACCGTGGTCCAGCCCACCCTACAGTGACACCCAGGTATAAGCCAGCCTACAGTGACTCCCTGGTATAATCCACACCACAGTGACACCCTGGTATGATCCAACCTACAGTGTCAGCGTGGTATAGCCCACCCCACTGTGACACCCTGGTATAATCCGGCCTACAGTGACACCGTGGTATAGCCCACCCTACAGTGACACCTTGGTATAATCCACCCTACAGTGACACCCTGGTATAAACCACCCTACAGTGACAACATGGTGTAATCCAGCCTACAGTGATACCGTGGTATTGCCCACCCTACAGTGACACCGTGGTATAGCCCACCATACAGTGACAATGTGGTAGAGCCCACCCTACAGTGATACCGTGGTACAGCCCACCCTACAGTGACACCCTGGTATGATCCAGCCTACAGTGACACCATGGTATTCCCCACCCCACTGTGGCACCCTGGTATAATCCAGCCTACATTGAGACTGTGGTATAGCCCAACCTACAGTCACACTGTGGTACAACCCACCCTACAGTGACACCGTGTTATAGCCCACCCTACAGTGACACCCTTGTATAATCCACCCTACAGTGACACCCTGGTATAATACAGCCTACAGTGACACCCTGGTATAATCCAGCCTGCAGTGATACCTTGGTATAATCCACACCACAGTGACACCCTCGTATAATCCAGCCTACAGTGACACCATGGTTTAGCCCACCCTACAGTGATACCGTGGTATAGCCCAGCCTACAGTGACACCATGGTATAGCCCACCCTACAGTGATACCGTGGTATAGCCCGCCCTACAGTATTACCGTGGTACAACCCACCCTACAGTGATACCATGGTATAGCCCACGCTACAGTAACACCGTGGTATAATCCAGCCTACAGTGACACCGTGGTATAGCCCACCCTACAGTGACACCGTGGTATAGCCCACCCTACAGTGATACCGTGGTATAATCCAGCCTACAGTGAGACTGTGGTATAGCCCACCCTACAGTCACATTGTGGTACCGCCCACCCTACAGTGACACCCTGGTATAATCCATCCTACAGTGACACCGTGGCATAGCCCACCCTACAGTAACACCCTGGTATAATCCACCGTACAGTGACACCCTGGTATAAAGCACCCTACAGTGACACCATGGTATAATCCAGCCTACAATGATACCGTGGTACAGCCCACCCTACAGTGACACCCTGGTATAATCCAGCCTACAGTGACACCGTGTTATAGCCCAACCTACAGTGATACCATGGTATAATCCTGCCTACAGTGACACCGTGGTATAGCCCACCCTAGAGTGACACTGTGGTACAACCCACCCTACAGTGATACCGTGGTACAGCCCACCGTACAGTGGCACCCTGGTATAACCCACACCATAGTGACACCCTGGTATAATCCAGCCTACACTGACACCCTGATATAATCCACCATACAGTGAGACCCTGGTATAATCCAGTCTTCAGTGACACCGTGGTATAGCCCACCCTACAGTGATACCGTGGTATAATCCAGCCTACATTGAGACTGTGGTATAGCCCAATTTACAATCACACTGTGGTACAGCTGAGCCTACAGTGACACTGTGGTACAGCCCACCCTACAGTGATACCGTGGTACAGCCCACCGTATATTGGCACCCTGGTATAATCCAGCCTACAGTGACACCCTGATATAATCCACCCTACAGTGAGACCCTGGTATAATCCAGTCTTCAGTGACACCGTGGTATAGCCCACCCTACAGTGATAACATGGTATAATCCAGCCTACATTGAGACTGTGGTATAGCCCAACCTACAATCACACTGTGGTACAGCCCACCCTACAGTGACACCGTGGTATAGCCCACCCTACAGTGACACCCTGGTATAATCCACCGTACAGTGACACCCTGGTATAAAGCACCCTACAGCGACACCATGGTATAATCCAGCCTACAATGATACCGTGGTATAGCCCACCCTACAGTGACACCCTGGTATAATCCAGCCTACAGTGACACCGTGGTACAACCCACACTACAGTGACACCGTGTTATAGCCCACCCTACAGTGACACCCTGGTAGAATCCAGCCTAAAGTGGCACCATGGTACAGCCCACCCTACAGCGATACCGTGGTCCAGCCTACCCTACAGTGACACCCTGGTATAATCCAGTCTTCAGTGACACCGTGGTATAATCCAGCCTGCAGTGACACCTTGGTATAATCCACACCACAGTGACACCGTGTTATAGCCCACCCTACAGTGACACCCTGGTATGATCCAGCCTACAGTGACACCATGGTATAGCCCTCCCCACTGTGACACCCTGGTATAATCCAGTCTACATTGAGACTGTGGTATAGCCCAACCTACAGTCACACTGTGGTACATCCCACCCTACAGTGACATCGTGGTATAGCCCTCCCTACAGTGACACTCTGGTATAATCCACCGTACAGTGACACCCTGGTATAAACCACCCTCCAGTGACACCATGGTATAATCCAGCCTACAATGATACCGTGGTATAGCCCACCCTACAGTGACACCCTGGTATAATCCATCCTACAGTGACACCGTGGCATAGCCCACCCTACAGTAACACCCTGGTATAATCCACCGTACAGTGACACCCTGGTATAAAGCACCCTACAGTGACACCATGGTATAATCCAGCCTACAATGATACCGTGGTACAGCCCACCCTACAGTGACACCCTGGTATAATCCAGCCTACAGTGACACCCTGTTATAGCCCAACCTACAGTGATACCATGGTATAATCCTGCCTACAGTGACACCGTGGTATTGCCCACCCTAGAGTGACACTGTGGTACAACCCACCCTACAGTGATACCGTGGTACAGCCCACCGTACAGTGGCACCCTGGTATAATCCAGCCTACACTGACACCCTGATATAATCCACCATACAGTGAGACCCTGGTATAATCCAGTCTTCAGTGACACCGTGGTATAGCCCACCCTACAGTGATACCGTGGTATAATCCAGCCTACATTGAGACTGTGGTATAGCCCAACTTACAATCACACTGTGGTACAGCTGAGCCTACAGTGACACTGTGGTATAGCCCACCCTACAGTGACACCCTGGTATAATCCACCGTACAGTGACACCCTGGTATAAAGCACCCTACAGCGACACCATGGTATAATCCAGCCTACAATGATACCGTGGTATAGCCCACCCTACAGTGACACCCTGGTATAATCCAGCCTACAGTGACACCGTGGTACAACCCACACTACAGTGACACCGTGTTATAGCCCAACCTACAGTGATACCATGGTATAATCCTGCCTACAGTGACACCGTGGTATAGCCCACCCTAGAGTGACACTGTGGTACAACCCACCCTACAGTGATACCGTGGTACAGCCCACCGTACAGTGGCACCCTGGTATAATCCACACCATAGTGACACCCTGGTATAATCCAGCCTACACTGACACCCTGATATAATCCACCATACAGTGAGACCCTTGTATAATCCAGTCTTCAGTGACACCGTGGTATAGCCCACCCTACAGTGATACCGTGGTATAATCCAGCCTACATTGAGACTGTGGTATAGCCCAACTTACAATCACACTGTGGTACAGCTGAGCCTACAGTGACACTGTGGTATAGCCCACCCTACAGTGACACCCTGGTATAATCCACCGTACAGTGACACCCTGGTATAAAGCACCCTACAGTGACACCATGGTATAATCCAGCCTACAATGATACCGTGGTATAGCCCACCCTACAGTGACACCCTGGTATAATCCAGCCTACAGTGACACCGTGGTACAACCCACCCTACAGTGACACCGTGTTATAGCCCACCCTACAGTGACACCCTGGTATAATCCACCCTACAGTGACACCCTGGTATAATACAGCTTACAGTGACACCCTGGTATAATCCAGCCTGCAGTGACACCTTGGTATAATCCACACCACAGTGACACCCTCGTATAATCCAGCCTACAGTGACACCATGATATAGCCCACCCTACAGTGATACCGTGGTATAGCCCACCCTACAGTGACACCATGGTATAGCCCACCCTACAGTGATACCGTGGTATAGCCCATCCTACAGTATTACCGTGGTACAACCCACCCTACAGTGATACCGTGGTATAGCCCACGCTACAGTAACACCGTGGTATAATCCAGCCTACAGTGATGCCGTGGTATAGCCCACCCTACAGTGACACCCAGGTATAATCCAGCCTACAGTGACACCGTTGTATAGCCCGCCCTACAGTGACACTGTGGTACAGCCCACCCTGCAGTGACACCCTGGTATAATCCACCGTACAGTGACACCCTGGTATAAAGCACCCTACAGTGACACAATGGTATAATCCAGCCTACAATGATACCGTGGTATAGCCCACCCTACAGTGACACCCTGGTATAATCCAGCCTACAGTGACACCGTGTTATAGCCCACCCTACAGTGATACCATGGTATAATCCTGCCTACAGTGACACCGTGGTATAGCCCACCCTAGAGTGACACTGTGGTACAACCCACCCTACAGTGATACCGTGGTACAGCCCACCGTACATTGGCACCCTGGTATAATCCACACCATAGTGACACCCTGGTATAATCCAGCCTACACTGACACCCTGATATAATCCACCATACAGTGAGACCCTGGTATAATCCAGTCTTCAGTGACACCGTGGTGTAGCCCACCCTACAGTGATACCGTGGTATAATCCAGCCTACATTGAGACTGTGGTATAGCCCAATTTACAATCACACTGTGGTACAGCTGAGCCTACAGTGACACCGTGGTACAGCCCTTCCTACAGTGATACCGTGGTACAACCCACCCTACAGTGACACCCTGGTATAATCCACCCTACAGTGATACTGTGGTATAGCCCACCCTACAATGACACCCTGGTATAATCCAGCCTACAGTGAGACTGTGGTATAGCCCACCCTACAGTCACATTGTGGTACAGCCCACACTACAGTGACACCCTGGTATAATCCATCCTACAGTGACACCGTGGTATAGCCCACCCTACAGTAACACCCTGTTATAATCCACCGTACAGTGACACCCTGGTATAAAGCACCCTACAGTGACACCATGGTATAATCCAGCCTACAATGATACCGTGGTACAGCCCACCCTACAGTGACACCCTGGTATAATCCAGCCTACAGTGACATCGTGTTATAGACCAACCTACAGTGATACCATGGTATAATCCTGCCTACAGTGACACCGTGGTATAGCCCACCCTAGAGTGACACTGTGGTACAACCCACCCTACAGTGATACCGTGGTACAGCCCACCGTACAGTGGCACCCTGGTATATTCCACACCATAGTGACACCCTGGCATAATCCAGCCTACACTGACACCCTGATATAATCCACCATACAGTGAGACCCTGGTATAATCCAGTCTTCAGTGACACCTTGGTATAGCCCACCCTACAGTGATACCGTGGTATAATCCAGCCTACATTGAGAATGTGGTATAGCCCAACTTACAATCACACTGTGTTACAGCTGAGCCTACAGTGACACCGTGGTACAGCCCATCCTACAGTGATACCGTGGTACAACCCACCCTACAGTGACACCCTGGTATAATCCACCCTACAGTGATACTGTGGTATAGCCCACCCTACAATGACACCCTGGTATAATCCAGCCTACAGTGACACCATGGTATAGCCCACCCTACAGTGACACCCTAGTATAATCCAGCCTACAGTGACACCATGGTGTAGCCCACCCTACAGTGATACCGTGGTATAGCCCACCCTACAGTATTACCGTGGTGCAACCCACCCTACAGTGATACCGTGGTATAGCCCACGCTACAGTAACACCGTGGTATAATCCAGGCTACAGTGACACCGTGGTATAGCCCACCCTACAGTGACAACGTGGTACAGCCCAGCCTACAGTGATGCCGTGGTATAGCCCACCCTACAGTGACACACAGGTATAATCCAGCCTACAGTGACACCGTGGTATAGCCCGCCCTACAGTGACACTGTGGTACAGCCCACCCTACAGTGATACCGTGGTACAGCCCACCGTACAGTGACACCCTGGTATAATCCAGCCTACAGTGACACCGTGGTATAGCCCGCCCTACAGTGACACTGTGGTACAGCCCACCCTACAGTGATACCGTGGTACAGCCCACCGTACAGTGGCACCCTGATATAATCCAGCCTGCAGTGACACCCTGATATAATCCACCCTACAGTGAGACCATGGTATAATCCAGTCTTCAGTGACACCGTGGTATAGCCCACCCTACAGTGACACCCTGGTATAATCCAGCCTACAGTGACACCGTGGTACAACCCACCTTACAGTGACACCGTGTTATAGCCCACCCTACAGTGACACCCTGGTAGAATCCAGCCTACAGTGACACCATGGTACAGCCCACCCTACAGCGATACCGTGGTCCAGCCCACCCTACAGTGACACCCAGGTATAATCCAGCCTACAGTGACTCCCTGGTATAATCCACACCACAGTGACACCCTGGTATAATCCAGCCCACCCTACAGTGACAACGTTGTATATCCCACCCTACAGTGACACCCTGGTATAATCCAGCCCACCCTACAGTGACAACGCTGTATATCCCAACATAAAGTGACACCCTGGTATAATCCAGCCTGCAGTGACACCCTGATATAATCCACCCTACAGTGAGACCCTGGTATAATCCAGCCTACATTGAGACTGTGGTATAGCCCAACCTACAATCACACTGTGGTACAGCCCACCCTACAGTGACACCGTGGTATAGCCCACCCTACAGTATTACCGTGGTGCAACCCACCCTACAGTGATACCGTGGTATAGCCGACGCTACAGTAACACCGTGGTATAATCCAGTCTACAGTGATACCGTGGTATAGCCCACCCTACAGTGACAACGTGGTACAGCCCAGCCTACAGTGATGCCGTGGTATAGCCCACCCCACAGGGACACCATGGTACAACCCACCCTACAGTGATACCGTGGTACAGCCCACCGTACAGTGGCACCCTGGTATAATCCACACCATAGTGACACCCTGGTATAATCCAGCCTACACTGACACCCTGATATAATCCACCATACAGTGAGACCCTGGTATAATCCAGTCTTCAGTGACACCGTGGTGTAGCCCACCCTACAGTGATACCGTGGTATAATCCAGCCTACATTGAGACTGTGGTATAGCCCAATTTACAATCACACTGTGGTACAGCTGAGCCTACAGTGACACCGTGGTACAGCCCTTCCTACAGTGATACCGTGGTACAACCCACCCTACAGTGACACCCTGGTATAATCCACCCTACAGTGATACTGTGGTATAGCCCACCCTACAATGACACCCTGGTATAATCCAGCCTACAGTGAGACTGTGGTATAGCCCACCCTACAGTCACATTGTGGTACAGCCCACACTACAGTGACACCCTGGTATAATCCATCCTACAGTGACACCGTGGTATAGCCCACCCTACAGTAACACCCTGTTATAATCCACCGTACAGTGACACCCTGGTATAAAGCACCCTACAGTGACACCATGGTATAATCCAGCCTACAATGATACCGTGGTACAGCCCACCCTACAGTGACACCCTGGTATAATCCAGCCTACAGTGACATCGTGTTATAGACCAACCTACAGTGATACCATGGTATAATCCTGCCTACAGTGACACCGTGGTATAGCCCACCCTAGAGTGACACTGTGGTACAACCCACCCTACAGTGATACCGTGGTACAGCCCACCGTACAGTGGCACCCTGGTATATTCCACACCATAGTGACACCCTGGCATAATCCAGCCTACACTGACACCCTGATATAATCCACCATACAGTGAGACCCTGGTATAATCCAGTCTTCAGTGACACCTTGGTATAGCCCACCCTACAGTGATACCGTGGTATAATCCAGCCTACATTGAGAATGTGGTATAGCCCAACTTACAATCACACTGTGTTACAGCTGAGCCTACAGTGACACCGTGGTACAGCCCATCCTAGAGTGATACCGTGGTACAACCCACCCTACAGTGACACCCTGGTATAATCCACCCTACAGTGATACTGTGGTATAGCCCACCCTACAATGACACCCTGGTATAATCCAGCCTACAGTGACACCATGGTATAGCCCACCCTACAGTGACACCCTAGTATAATCCAGCCTACAGTGACACCATGGTGTAGCCCACCCTACAGTGATACCGTGGTATAGCCCACCCTACAGTATTACCGTGGTGCAACCCACCCTACAGTGATACCGTGGTATAGCCCACGCTACAGTAACACCGTGGTATAATCCAGGCTACAGTGACACCGTGGTATAGCCCACCCTACAGTGACAACGTGGTACAGCCCAGCCTACAGTGATGCCGTGGTATAGCTCACCCTACAGTGACACACAGGTATAATCCAGCCTACAGTGACACCGTGGTATAGCCCGCCCTACAGTGACACTGTGGTACAGCCCACCCTACAGTGATACCGTGGTACAGCCCACCGTACAGTGACACCCTGGTATAATCCAGCCTACAGTGACACCGTGGTATAGCCCGCCCTACAGTGACACTGTGGTACAGCCCACCCTACAGTGATACCGTGGTACAGCCCACCGTACAGTGGCACCCTGATATAATCCAGCCTGCAGTGACACCCTGATATAATCCACCCTACAGTGAGACCATGGTATAATCCAGTCTTCAGTGACACCGTGGTATAGCCCACCCTACAGTGACACCCTGGTATAATCCAGCCTACAGTGACACCGTGGTACAACCCACCTTACAGTGACACCGTGTTATAGCCCACCCTACAGTGACACCCTGGTAGAATCCAGCCTACAGTGACACCATGGTACAGCCCACCCTACAGCGATACCGTGGTCCAGCCCACCCTACAGTGACACCCAGGTATAATCCAGCCTACAGTGACTCCCTGGTATAATCCACACCACAGTGACACCCTGGTATAATCCAGCCCACCCTACAGTGACAACGTTGTATATCCCACCCTACAGTGACACCCTGGTATAATCCAGCCCACCCTACAGTGACAACGCTGTATATCCCAACATAAAGTGACACCCTGGTATAATCCAGCCTGCAGTGACACCCTGATATAATCCACCCTACAGTGAGACCCTGGTATAATCCAGCCTACATTGAGACTGTGGTATAGCCCAACCTACAATCACACCGTGGTACAGCCCATCCTACAGTGATACCGTGGTACAACCCACCCTACAGTGACACCCTGGTATAATCCACCCTACAGTGATACTGTGGTATAGCCCACCCTACAATGACACCCTGGTATAATCCAGCCTACAGTGACACCATGGTATAGCCCACCCTACAGTGACACCCTCGTATAATCCAGCCTACAGTGACACCATGGCGTAGCCCACCCTACAGTGATACCGTGGTATAGCCCACCCTACAGTATTACCGTGGTGCAACCCACCCTACAGTGATACCGTGGTATAGCCCACGCTAAAGTAACACCGTGGTATAATCCAGGCTACAGTGACACCGTGGTATAGCCCACCCTACAGTGACAACGTGGTACAGCCCAGCCTACAGTGATGCCGTGGTATAGCCCACCCTACAGTGACACCCAGGTATAATCCAGCCTACAGTGACACCGTTGTATAGCCCGCCCTACAGTGACACTGTGGTACAGCCCACCCTGCAGTGACACCCTGGTATAATCCACCGTACAGTGACACCCTGGTATAAAGCACCCTACAGTGACACAATGGTATAATCCAGCCTACAATGATACCGTGGTATAGCCCACCCTACAGTGACACCCTGGTATAATCCAGCCTACAGTGACACCGTGTTATAGCCCACCCTACAGTGATACCATGGTATAATCCTGCCTACAGTGACACCGTGGTATAGCCCACCCTAGAGTGACACTGTGGTACAACCCACCCTACAGTGATACCGTGGTACAGCCCACCGTACAGTGGCACCCTGGTATAATCCACACCATAGTGACACCCTGGTATAATCCAGCCTACACTGACACCCTGATATAATCCACCATACAGTGAGACCCTGGTATAATCCAGTCTTCAGTGACACCGTGGTGTAGCCCACCCTACAGTGATACCGTGGTATAATCCAGCCTACATGTAGACTGTGGTATAGCCCAATTTACAATCACACTGTGGTACAGCTGAGCCTACAGTGACACCGTGGTACAGCCCTTCCTACAGTGATACCGTGGTACAACCCACCCTACAGTGACACCCTGGTATAATCCACCTTACAGTGATACTGTGGTATAGCCCAACCTACAATGACACCCTGGTATAATCCAGCCTACAGTGACACCATGGTATAGCCCACCCTACAGTGACACCCTCGTATAATCCAGCCTACAGTGACACCATGGCGTAGCCCACCCTACAGTGATACCGTGGTATAGCCCACCCTACAGTATTACCGTGGTGCAACCCACCCTACAGTGATACCGTGGTATAGCCCACGCTACAGTAACACCGTGGTATAATCCAGGCTACAGTGACACCGTGGTATAGCCCACCCTACAGTGACAACGTGGTACAGCCCAGCCTACAGTGATGCCGTGGTATAGCCCACCCTACAGTGACACCCAGGTATAATCCAGCCTACAGTGACACCGTTGTATAGCCCGCCCTACAGTGACACTGTGGTACAGCCCACCCTACAGTGATACCGTGGTACAGCCCACCGTACAGTGACACCCTGGTATAATCCAGCCTAGAGTGACACCGTGGTATAGCCCGCCCTACAGTGACACTGTGGTACAGCCCACCCTACAGTGATACCGTGGTACAGCCCACCGTACAGTGGCACCCTGATATAATCCTGCCTGCAGTGACACCCTGATATAATTCCACCTACAGTGAGACCATGGTATAATCCAGTCTTCAGTGACACCGTGGTATAGCCCACCCTACAGTGACACCCTGGTATAATCCAGCCTACAGTGACACCGTAGTACAACCCACCCTACAGTGACACCGTGTTATAGCCCACCCTACAGTGACACCCTGGTAGAATCCAGCCTACAGTGACACCATGGTACAGCCCATCCTACAGCGATACCGTGGTCCAGCCCACCCTACAGTGACACCCAAGTATAATCCAGCCTACAGTGACTCCCTGGTATAATCCACACCACAGTGACACCCTGGTATAATCCAGCCCACCCTACAGTGACAACGTTGTATATCCCACCCTACAGTGACACCCTGGTATATTCCAGCCCACCCTACAGTGACAACGCTGTATATCCCAACCTAAAGTGACACCCTGGTATAATCCAGCCTGCAGTGACACCCTGATATAATCCATCCTACAGTGACACCCTCGTATAATCCAGCCTACAGTGACACCATGGTATAGCCCACCCTACAGTGACACCCTCGTATAATCCAGCCTACAGTGACACCATGGCGTAGCCCACCCTACAGTGATACCGTGGTATAGCCCACCCTACAGTATCACCGTGGTGCAACCCACCCTACAGTGATACCGTGGTATAGCCCACGCTAAAGTAACACCGTGGTATAATCCAGGCTACAGTGACACCGTGGTATAGCCCACCCTACAGTGACAACGTGGTACAGCCCAGCCTACAGTGATGCCGTGGTATAGCCCACCCTACAGTGACACCCAGGTATAATCCAGCCTACAGTGACACCGTTGTATAGCCCGCCCTACAGTGACACTGTGGTACAGCCCACCCTGCAGTGACACCCTGGTATAATCCACCGTACAGTGACACACTGGTATAAAGCACCCTACAGTGACACAATGGTATAATCCAGCCTACAATGATACCGTGGTATAGCCCACCCTACAGTGACACCCTGGTATAATCCAGCCTACAGTGACACCGTGTTATAGCCCACCCTACAGTGATACCATGGTATAATCCTGCCTACAGTGACACCGTGGTATAGCCCACCCTAGAGTGACACTGTGGTACAACCCACCCTACAGTGATACCGTGGTACAGCCCACCGTACAGTGGCACCCTGGTATAATCCACACCATAGTGACACCCTGGTATAATCCAGCCTACACTGACACCCTGATATAATCCACCATACAGTGAGACCCTGGTATAATCCAGTCTTCAGTGACACCGTGGTGTAGCCCACCCTACAGTGATACCGTGGTATAATCCAGCCTACATGTAGACTGTGGTATAGCCCAATTTACAATCACACTGTGGTACAGCTGAGCCTACAGTGACACCGTGGTACAGCCCTTCCTACAGTGATACCGTGGTACAACCCACCCTACAGTGACACCCTGGTATAATCCACCCTACAGTGATACTGTGGTATAGCCCACCCTACAATGACACCCTGGTATAATCCAGCCTACAGTGACACCATGGTATAGCCCACCCTACAGTGACACCCTCGTATAATCCAGCCTACAGTGACACCATGGCGTAGCCCACCCTACAGTGATACCGTGGTGTAGCCCACCCTACAGTATTACCGTGGTGCGACCCACCCTACAGTGATACCGTGGTATAGCCCACGCTACAGTAACACCGTGGTATAATCCAGGCTACAGTGACACCGTGGTATAGCCCACCCTACAGTGACAACGTGGTACAGCCCAGCCTACAGTGATGCCGTGGTATAGCCCACCCTACAGTGACACCCAGGTATAATCCAGCCTACAGTGACACCGTTGTATAGCCCGCCCTACAGTGACACTGTGGTACAGCCCACCCTACAGTGATACCGTGGTACAGCCCACCGTACAGTGACACCCTGGTATAATCCAGCCTAGAGTGACACCGTGGTATAGCCCGCCCTACAGTGACTCTGTGGTACAGCCCACCCTACAGTGATACCGTGGTACAGCCCACCGTACAGTGGCACCCTGATATAATCCAGCCTGCAGTGACACCCTGATATGATTCCACCTACAGTGAGACCATGGTATAATCCAGTCTTCAGTGACACCGTGGTATAGCCCACCCTACAGTGACACCCTGGTATAATCCAGCCTACAGTGACACCGTAGTACAACCCACCCTACAGTGACACCGTGTTATAGCCCACCCTACAGTGACACCCTGGTAGAATCCAGCCTACAGTGACACCATGGTACAGCCCATCCTACAGCGATACCGTGGTCCAGCCCACCCTACAGTGACACCCAAGTATAATCCAGCCTACAGTGACTCCCTGGTATAATCCACACCACAGTGACACCCTGGTATAATCCAGCCCACCCTACAGTGACAACGTTGTATATCCCACCCTACAGTGACACCCTGGTATATTCCAGCCCACCCTACAGTGACAACGCTGTATATCCCAACCTAAAGTGACACCCTGGTATAATCCAGCCTGCAGTGACACCCTGATATAATCCACCCTACAGTGACACCCTCGTATAATCCAGCCTACAATGACACCATGGTATAGCCCACCCTACAGTGATACCGTGGTATAGCCCACCCTACAGTGACACCATGGTATAGCCCACCCTACAGTGATACCGTGGTATAGCCCACCCTACAGTATTACCGTGGTACAGCCCACCCTACAGTGATACCATGGTATAGCCCACGCTACAGTAACACCGTGGTATAATCCAGCCTACAGTGACACCGTGGTATAGCCCACCCTACAGTGATACCGTGGTATAATCCAACCTACAGTGAGACTGTGGTATAGCCCACCCTATAGTCACATTGTGGTATAGCCCACCCTACAGTGACACCCAGGTATAATCCAGCCTACAGTGACACCGTTGTATAGCCCGCCCTACAGTGACACTGTGGTACAGCCCACCCTGCAGTGACACCCTGGTATAATCCACTGTACAGTGACACCCTGGTATAAAGCACCCTACAGTGACAAAATGGTATAATCCAGCCTACAATGATACCGTGGTATAGCCCACCCTACAGTGACACCCTGGTATAATCCAGCCTACAGTGACACCGTGTTATAGCCCACCCTACAGTGATACCATGGTATAATCCTGCCTACAGTGACACCGTGGTATAGCCCACCCTAGAGTGACACTGTGGTACAACCCACCCTACAGTGATACCGTGGTACAGCCCACCGTACAGTGGCACCCTGGTATAATCCACACCATAGTGACACCCTGGTATAATCCAGCCTACACTGACACCCTGATATAATCCACCATACAGTGAGACCCTGGTATAATCCAGTCTTCAGTGACACCGTGGTGTAGCCCACCCTACAGTGATACCGTGGTATAATCCAGCCTACATGTAGACTGTGGTATAGCCCAATTTACAATCACACTGTGGTACAGCTGAGCCTACAGTGACACCGTGGTACAGCCCTTCCTACAGTGATACCGTGGTACAACCCACCCTACAGTGACACCCTGGTATAATCCACCCTACAGTGATACTGTGGTATAGCCCACCCTACAATGACACCCTGATATAATCCAGCCTACAGTGACACCATGGTATAGCCCACCCTACAGTGACACCCTCGTATAATCCAGCCTACAGTGACACCATGGCGTAGCCCACCCTACAGTGATACCGTGGTATAGCCCACCCTACAGTATTACCGTGGTGCAACCCACCCTACAGTGATACCGTGGTATAGCCCACGCTACAGTAACACCGTGATATAATTCAGGCTACAGTGACACCGTGGTATAGCCCACCCTACAGTGACAACGTGGTACAGCCCAGCCTACAGTGATGCCGTGGTATAGCCCACCCTACAGTGACACCCAGGTATAATCCAGCCTACAGTGACACCGTTGTATAGCCCGCCCTACAGTGACACTGTGGTACAGCCCACCCTGCAGTGACACCCTGGTATAATCCACCGTACAGTGACACCCTGGTATAAAGCACCCTACAGTGACACCATGGTATAATCCAGCCTACAATGATACCGTGGTATAGCCCACCCTACAGTGACACCCTGGTATAATCCAGCCTACAGTGACACCGTGTTATAGCCCACCCTACAGTGATACCATGGTATAATCCTGCCTACAGTGACACCGTGGTATAGCCCACCCTAGAGTGACACTGTGGTACAACCCACCCTACAGTGATACCGTGGTACAGCCCACCGTACAGTGGCACCCTGGTATAATCCACACCATAGTGACACCCTGGTATAATCCAGCCTACACTGACACCCTGATATAATCCACCATACAGTGAGACCCTGGTATAATCCAGTCTTCAGTGACACCGTGGTGTAGCCCACCCTACAGTGATACCGTGGTATAATCCAGCCTACATTGAGACTGTGGTATAGCCCAATTTACAATCACACTGTGGTACAGCTGAGCCTACAGTGACACCGTGGTACAGCCCTTCCTACAGTGATACCGTGGTACAACCCACCCTACAGTGACACCCTGGTATAATCCACCCTACAGTGATACTGTGGTATAGCCCACCCTACAATGACACCCTGGTATAATCCAGCCTACAGTGACACCATGGCGTAGCCCACCCTACAGTGATACCGTGGTATAGCCCACCCTACAGTATTACCGTGGTGCAACCCACCCTACAGTGATACCGTGGTATAGCCCACGCTACAGTAACACCGTGGTATAATCCAGGCTACAGTGACACCGTGGTATAGCCCACCCTACAGTGACAACGTGGTACAGCCCAGCCTACAGTGATGCCGTGGTATAGCCCACCCTACAGTGACACCCAGGTATAATCCAGCCTACAGTGACACCGTTGTATAGCCCGCCCTACAGTGACACTGTGGTACAGCCCACCCTACAGTGATACCGTGGTACAGCCCACCGTACAGTGACACCCTGGTATAATCCAGCCTAGAGTGACACCGTGGTATAGCCCGCCCTACAGTGACACTGTGGTACAGCCCACCCTACAGTGATACCGTGGTACAGCCCACCGTACAGTGGCACCCTGATATAATCCAGCCTGCAGTGACACCCTGATATAATTCCACCTACAGTGAGACCATGGTATAATCCAGTCTTCAGTGACACCGTGGTATAGCCCACCCTACAGTGACACCCTGGTATAATCCAGCCTACAGTGACACCGTAGTACAACCCACCCTACAGTGACACCGTGTTATAGCCCACCCTACAGTGACACCCTGGTAGAATCCAGCCTACAGTGACACCATGGTACAGCCCATCCTACAGCGATACCGTGGTCCAGCCCACCCTACAGTGACACCCAAGTATAATCCAGCCTACAGTGACTCCCTGGTATAATCCACACCACAGTGACACCCTGGTATAATCCAGCCCATCCTACAGTGACAACGTTGTATATCCCACCCTACAGTGACACCCTGGTATATTCCAGCCCACCCTACAGTGACAACGCTGTATATCCCAACCTAAAGTGACACCCTGGTATAATCCAGCCTGCAGTGACACCCTGATATAATCCACCCTACAGTGACACCCTCGTATAATCCAGCCTACAGTGACACCATGGTATAGCCCACCCTACAGTGATACCGTGGTATAGCCCACCCTACAGTGACACCATGGTATAGCCCACCCTACAGTGATACCGTGGTATAGCCCACCCTACAGTATTACCGTGGTACAACCCACCCTACAGTGATACCATGGTATAGCCCACGCTACAGTAACACCGTGGTATAATCCAGCCTACAGTGACACCGTGGTATAGCCCACCCTACAGTGATACCGTGGTATAATCCAGCCTACAGTGAGACTGTGGTATAGCCCACCCTATAGTCACATTGTGGTACAGCCCACCCTACAGTGACACCCTGGTATAATCCACCGTACAGTGACACCCTGGTATAAAGCACCCTACAGTGACACCATGGTATAATCCAGCCTACAATGATACCCTGGTATAGCCCACCCTACAGTGACACCCTGGTATAATCCAGCCTACAGTGACACCGTGTTATAGCCCACCCTACAGTGATACCATGGTATAATCCTGCCTACAGTGACACCGTGGTATAGCCCACCCTAGAGTGACACTGTGGTACAACCCACCCTACAGTGATACCGTGGTACAGCCCACCGTACAGTGGCACCCTGGTATAATCCACACCATAGTGACACCCTGGTATAATCCAGCCTACACTGACACCCTGATATAATCCACCATACAGTGAGACCCTGGTATAATCCAGTCTTCAGTGACACCGTGGTGTAGCCCACCCTACAGTGATACCGTGGTATAATCCAGCCTACATTGAGACTGTGGTATGGCCCAATTTAAAATCACACTGTGGTACAGCTGAGCCTACAGTGACACCGTGGTACAGCCCATCCTACAGTGATACCGTGGTACAACCCACCCTACAGTGACACCCTGGTATAATCCACCCTACAGTGATACTGTGGTATAGCCCACCCTACAATGACACCCTGATATAATCCAGCCTACAGTGACACCATGGTATAGCCCACCCTACAGTGACACCCTCGTATAATCCAGCCTACAGTGACACCATGGCGTAGCCCACCCTACAGTGATACCGTGGTATAGCCCACCCTACAGTATTACCGTGGTGCAACCCACCCTACAGTGATACCGTGGTATAGCCCACGCTACAGTAACACCGTGATATAATTCAGGCTACAGTGACACCGTGGTATAGCCCACCCTACAGTGACAACGTGGTACAGCCCAGCCTACAGTGATGCCGTGGTATAGCCCACCCTACAGTGACACCCAGGTATAATCCAGCCTACAGTGACACCGTTGTATAGCCCGCCCTACAGTGACACTGTGGTACAGCCCACCCTGCAGTGACACCCTGGTATAATCCACCGTACAGTGACACCCTGGTATAAAGCACCCTACAGTGACACCATGGTATAATCCAGCCTACAATGATACCGTGGTATAGCCCACCCTACAGTGACACCCTGGTATAATCCAGCCTACAGTGACACCGTGTTATAGCCCACCCTACAGTGATACCATGGTATAATCCTGCCTACAGTGACACCGTGGTATAGCCCACCCTAGAGTGACACTGTGGTACAACCCACCCTACAGTGATACCGTGGTACAGCCCACCGTACAGTGGCACCCTGGTATAATCCACACCATAGTGACACCCTGGTATAATCCAGCCTACACTGACACCCTGATATAATCCACCATACAGTGAGACCCTGGTATAATCCAGTCTTCAGTGACACCGTGGTGTAGCCCACCCTACAGTGATACCGTGGTATAATCCAGCCTACATTGAGACTGTGGTATAGCCCAATTTACAATCACACTGTGGTACAGCTGAGCCTACAGTGACACCGTGGTACAGCCCTTCCTACAGTGATACCGTGGTACAACCCACCCTACAGTGACACCCTGGTATAATCCACCCTACAGTGATACTGTGGTATAGCCCACCCTACAATGACACCCTGGTATAATCCAGCCTACAGTGACACCATGGCGTAGCCCACCCTACAGTGATACCGTGGTATAGCCCACCCTACAGTATTACCGTGGTGCAACCCACCCTACAGTGATACCGTAGCCCACGCTACAGTAACACCGTGGTATAATCCAGGCTACAGTGACACCGTGGTATAGCCCACCCTACAGTGACAACGTGGTACAGCCCAGCCTACAGTGATGCCGTGGTATAGCCCACCCAACAGTGACACCCAGGTATAATCCAGCCTACAGTGACACCGTTGTATAGCCCGCCCTACAGTGACACTGTGGTACAGCCCACCCTACAGTGATACCGTGGTACAGCCCACCGTACAGTGACACCCTGGTATAATCCAGCCTAGAGTGACACCGTGGTATAGCCCGCCCTACAGTGACACTGTGGTACAGCCCACCCTACAGTGATACCGTGGTACAGCCCACCGTACAGTGGCACCCTGATATAATCCAGCCTGCAGTGACACCCTGATATAATTCCACCTACAGTGAGACCATGGTATAATCCAGTCTTCAGTGACACCGTGGTATAGCCCACCCTACAGTGACACCCTGGTATAATCCAGCCTACAGTGACACCGTAGTACAACCCACCCTACAGTGACACCGTGTTATAGCCCACCCTACAGTGACACCCTGGTAGAATCCAGCCTACAGTGACACCATGGTACAGCCCATCCTACAGCGATACCGTGGTCCAGCCCACCCTACAGTGACACCCAAGTATAATCCAGCCTACAGTGACTCCCTGGTATAATCCACACCACAGTGACACCCTGGTATAAGCCAGCCCATCCTACAGTGACAACGTTGTATATCCCACCCTACAGTGACACCCTGGTATATTCCAGCCCACCCTACAGTGACAACGCTGTATATCCCAACCTAAAGTGACACCCTGGTATAATCCAGCCTGCAGTGACACCCTGATATAATCCACCCTACAGTGACACCCTCGTATAATCCAGCCTACAGTGACACCATGGTATAGCCCACCCTACAGTGATACCGTGGTATAGCCCACCCTACAGTGACACCCTGGTATAATCCAGCCTACAGTGACACCGTAGTACAACCCACCCTACAGTGACACCGTGTTATAGCCCACCCTACAGTGACACCCTGGTAGAATCCAGCCTACAGTGACACCATGGTACAGCCCATCCTACAGCGATACCGTGGTCCAGCCCACCCTACAGTGACACCCAAGTATAATCCAGCCTACAGTGACTCCCTGGTATAATCCACACCACAGTGACACCCTGGTATAATCCAGCCCACCCTACAGTGACAACGTTGTATATCCCACCCTACAGTGACACCCTGGTATATTCCAGCCCACCCTACAGTGACAACGCTGTATATCCCAACCTAAAGTGACACCCTGGTATAATCCAGCCTGCAGTGACACCCTGATATAATCCACCCTACAGTGACACCCTCGTATAATCCAGCCTACAATGACACCATGGTATAGCCCACCCTACAGTGATACCGTGGTATAGCCCACCCTACAGTGACACCATGGTATAGCCCACCCTACAGTGATACCGTGGTATAGCCCACCCTACAGTATTACCGTGGTACAGCCCACCCTACAGTGATACCATCGTATAGCCCACGCTACAGTAACACCGTGGTATAATCCAGCCTACAGTGACACCGTGGTATAGCCCACCCTACAGTGATACCGTGGTATAATCCAGCCTACAGTGAGACTGTGGTATAGCCCACCCTATAGTCACATTGTGGTATAGCCCACCCTACAGTGACACCCAGGTATAATCCAGCCTACAGTGACACCGTTGTATAGCCCGCCCTACAGTGACACTGTGGTACAGCCCACCCTGCAGTGACACCCTGGTATAATCCACTGTACAGTGACACCCTGGTATAAAGCACCCTACAGTGACACAATGGTATAATCCAGCCTACAATGATACCGTGGTATAGCCCACCCTACAGTGACACCCTGGTATAATCCAGCCTACAGTGACACCGTGTTATAGCCCACCCTACAGTGATACCATGGTATAATCCTGCCTACAGTGACACCGTGGTATAGCCCACCCTAGATTGACACTGTGGTACAACCCACCCTACAGTGATACCGTGGTACAGCCCACCGTACAGTGGCACCCTGGTATAATCCACACCATAGTGACACCCTGGTATAATCCAGCCTACACTGACACCCTGATATAATCCACCATACAGTGAGACCCTGGTATAATCCAGTCTTCAGTGACACCGTGGTGTAGCCCACCCTACAGTGATACCGTGGTATAATCCAGCCTACATGTAGACTGTGGTATAGCCCAATTTACAATCACACTGTGGTACAGCTGAGCCTACAGTGACACCGTGGTACAGCCCTTCCTACAGTGATACCGTGGTACAACCCACCCTACAGTGACACCCTGGTATAATCCACCCTACAGTGATACTGTGGTATAGCCCACCCTACAATGACACCCTGGTATAATCCAGCCTACAGTGACACCATGGTATAGCCCACCCTACAGTGACACCCTCGTATAATCCAGCCTACAGTGACACCATGGCGTAGCCCACCCTACAGTGATACCGTGGTATAGCCCACCCTACAGTATTACCGTGGTGCAACCCACCCTACAGTGATACCGTGGTATAGCCCACGCTACAGTAACACCGTGGTATAATCCAGGCTACAGTGACACCGTGGTATAGCCCACCCTACAGTGACAACGTGGTACAGCCCAGCCTACAGTGATGCCGTGGTATAGCCCACCCTACAGTGACACCCAGGTATAATCCAGCCTACAGTGACACCGTTGTATAGCCCGCCCTACAGTGACACTGTGGTACAGCCCACCCTACAGTGATACCGTGGTACAGCCCACCGTACAGTGACACCCTGGTATAATCCAGCCTAGAGTGACACCGTGGTATAGCCCGCCCTACAGTGACACTGTGGTACAGCCCACCCTACAGTGATACCGTGGTACAGCCCACCGTACAGTGGCACCCTGATATAATCCAGCCTGCAGTGACACCCTGATATAATTCCACCTACAGTGAGACCATGGTATAATCCAGTCTTCAGTGACACCGTGGTATAGCCCACCCTACAGTGACACCCTGGTATAATCCAGCCTACAGTGACACCGTAGTACAACCCACCCTACAGTGACACCGTGTTATAGCCCACCCTACAGTGACACCCTGGTAGAATCCAGCCTACAGTGACACCATGGTACAGCCCATCCTACAGCAATACCGTGGTCCAGCCCACCCTACAGTGACACCCAAGTATAATCCAGCCTACAGTGACTCCCTGGTATAATCCACACCACAGTGACACCCTGGTATAATCCAGCCCATCCTACAGTGACAACGTTGTATATCCCACCCTACAGTGACACCCTGGTATATTCCAGCCCACCCTACAGTGACAACGCTGTATATCCCAACCTAAAGTGACACCCTGGTATAATCCAGCCTGCAGTGACACCCTGATATAATCCACCCTACAGTGACACCCTCGTATAATCCAGCCTACAGTGACACCATGGTATAGCCCACCCTACAGTGATACCGTGGTATAGCCCACCCTACAGTGACACCATGGTATAGCCCACCCTACAGTGATACCGTGGTATAGCCCACCCTACAGTATTACCGTGGTACAACCCACCCTACAGTGATACCATGGTATAGCCCACGCTACAGTAACACCGTGGTATAATCCAGCCTACAGTGACACCGTGGTATAGCCCACCCTACAGTGATACCGTGGTATAATCCAGCCTACAGTGAGACTGTGGTATAGCCCACCCTATAGTCACATTGTGGTACAGCCCACCCTACAGTGACACCCTGGTATAATCCACCGTACAGTGACACCCTGGTATAAAGCACCCTACAGTGACACCATGGTATAATCCAGCCTACAATGATACCCTGGTATAGCCCACCCTACAGTGACACCCTGGTATAATCCAGCCTACAGTGACACCGTGTTATAGCCCACCCTACAGTGATACCATGGTATAATCCTGCCTACAGTGACACCGTGGTATAGCCCACCCTAGAGTGACACTGTGGTACAACCCACCCTACAGTGATACCGTGGTACAGCCCACCGTACAGTGGCACCCTGGTATAATCCACACCATAGTGACACCCTGGTATAATCCAGCCTACACTGACACCCTGATATAATCCACCATACAGTGAGACCCTGGTATAATCCAGTCTTCAGTGACACCGTGGTGTAGCCCACCCTACAGTGATACCGTGGTATAATCCAGCCTACATTGAGACTGTGGTATGGCCCAATTTAAAATCACACTGTGGTACAGCTGAGCCTACAGTGACACCGTGGTACAGCCCATCCTACAGTGATACCGTGGTACAACCCACCCTACAGTGACACCCTGGTATAATCCACCCTACAGTGATACTGTGGTATAGCCCACCCTACAATGACACCCTGATATAATCCAGCCTACAGTGACACCATGGTATAGCCCACCCTACAGTGACACCCTCGTATAATCCAGCCTACAGTGACACCATGGCGTAGCCCACCCTACAGTGATACCGTGGTATAGCCCACCCTACAGTATTACCGTGGTGCAACCCACCCTACAGTGATACCGTGGTATAGCCCACGCTACAGTAACACCGTGATATAATTCAGGCTACAGTGACACCGTGGTATAGCCCACCCTACAGTGACAACGTGGTACAGCCCAGCCTACAGTGATGCCGTGGTATAGCCCACCCTACAGTGACACCCAGGTATAATCCAGCCTACAGTGACACCGTTGTATAGCCCGCCCTACAGTGACACTGTGGTACAGCCCACCCTGCAGTGACACCCTGGTATAATCCACCGTACAGTGACACCCTGGTATAAAGCACCCTACAGTGACACCATGGTATAATCCAGCCTACAATGATACCGTGGTATAGCCCACCCTACAGTGACACCCTGGTATAATCCAGCCTACAGTGACACCGTGTTATAGCCCACCCTACAGTGATACCATGGTATAATCCTGCCTACAGTGACACCGTGGTATAGCCCACCCTAGAGTGACACTGTGGTACAACCCACCCTACAGTGATACCGTGGTACAGCCCACCGTACAGTGGCACCCTGGTATAATCCACACCATAGTGACACCCTGGTATAATCCAGCCTACACTGACACCCTGATATAATCCACCATACAGTGAGACCCTGGTATAATCCAGTCTTCAGTGACACCGTGGTGTAGCCCACCCTACAGTGATACCGTGGTATAATCCAGCCTACATTGAGACTGTGGTATAGCCCAATTTACAATCACACTGTGGTACAGCTGAGCCTACAGTGACACCGTGGTACAGCCCTTCCTACAGTGATACCGTGGTACAACCCACCCTACAGTGACACCCTGGTATAATCCACCCTACAGTGATACTGTGGTATAGCCCACCCTACAATGACACCCTGGTATAATCCAGCCTACAGTGACACCATGGTATAGCCCACCCTACAGTGACACCCTCGTATAATCCAGCCTACAGTGACACCATGGCGTAGCCCACCCTACAGTGATACCGTGGTATAGCCCACCCTACAGTATTACCGTGGTGCAACCCACCCTAGAGTGATACCGTGGTATAGCCCACGCTACAGTAACACCGTGGTATAATCCAGGCTACAGTGACACCGTGGTATAGCCCACCCTACAGTGACAACGTGGTACAGCCCAGCCTACAGTGACACCATGGTATAGCCTTCCCCACTGTGACACCCTGGTATAATCCAGCCTACATTGAGACTGTGGTATAGCCCAACCTACAGACACACTGTGGTATATCCCACCCTACAGTGACATCGTGGTATAGCCCTCCCTACAGTGACACCCTGGTATAATCCACCGTACAGTGACACCCTGGTATAAACCACCCTACAGTGACACCATGGTATAATCCAGCCTACAATGATACCGTGGTATAGCCCATGCTACAGTGACACCCTGGTATAATCCAGCCTACAGTGACACCGCGGTACAACCCACCCTACAGTGACACATTGTTATAGCCCACCCTACAGTGACACCCTGGTATAATCCACCCTACAGTGACACCCTGGTATAATCCAGCCTGCAGTGACACCTTGGTATAATCCACACCACAGTGACACCCTCGTATAATCCAGCCTACATTGACACCATGGTATAGCCCACCCTACAGTGATACCGTGGTATAGCCCACCCTACAGTGACACCATGGTATAGCCCACCCTACAGTGATACCGTGGTATAGCCCACCCTACAGTATTACCGTGGTACAACCCACCCTACAGTGATACCGTGGTATAGCCCACTCTACAGTAACACCGTGGTATAATCCAGCCTACAGTGACACCGTGGTATAGCCCACCCTACAGTGACACTGTGGTATAGCCCACCCTACAGTGATACCGTGGTATAGCCCACCCTACAGTATTACCGTGGTACAACCCACCCTACAGTGATACCGTGGTCAAGCCCACCCTACAGTGACCCCCAGGTATAATCCAGCCTACAGTGACTCCCTGGTATAATCCACACCACAGTGACACCCTGGTATAATCCAGCCCACCCTACAGTGACAACGTTGTATATCCCACACTACAGTGACACCCTGGTATGATCCAACCTACAGTGTCAGCGTGGTATAGCCCACCCCACTGTGACACCCTGGTATAATCCGGCCTACAGTGACACAGTGGTATAGCCCACCCTACAGTGACACCTTGGTATAATCCACCCTACAGTGACAACCTGGTATAAACCACCCTACAGTGACAACATGGTGTAATCCAGCCTACAGTGATACCGTGGTATTGCCCACCCTACAGTGACACCGTGGTATAGCCCACCATACAGTGACAATGTGGTAGAGCCCACCCTACAGTGATACCGTGGTAGAGCCCACCCTACAGTGACACCCTGGTATGATCCAGCCTACAGTGACACCATGGTATAGCCCACCCCACTGTGACACCCTGGTATAATCCAGCCTACATTGAGACTGTGGTATAGCCCAACCTACAGTCACACTGTGGTACAACCCACCCTACAGTGACACCGTGTTATAGCCCACCCTACAGTGACACCCTTGTATAATCCACCCTACAGTAACACCGTGGTATAATCCAGCCTACAGTGACACCGTGGTATAGCCCACCCTACAGTGACACTGTGGTATAGCCCACCCTACAGTGATACCGTGGTATAGCCCACCCTACAGTATTACCGTGGTACAACCCACCCTACAGTGATACCGTGGTCAAGCCCACCCTACAGTGACCCCCAGGTATAATCCAGCCTACAGTGACTCCCTGGTATAATCCACACCACAGTGACACCCTGGTATAATCCAGCCCACCCTACAGTGACAACGTTGTATATCCCACCCTACAGTGACACCCTGGTATGATCCAACCTACAGTGTCAGCGTGGTATAGCCCACCCCACTGTGACACCCTGGTATAATCCGGCCTACAGTGACACAGTGGTATAGCCCACCCTACAGTGACACCTTGGTATAATCCACCCTACAGTGACAACCTGGTATAAACCACCCTACAGTGACAACATGGTGTAATCCAGCCTACAGTGATACCGTGGTATTGCCCACCCTACAGTGACACCGTGGTATAGCCCACCATACAGTGACAATGTGGTAGAGCCCACCCTACAGTGATACCGTGGTAGAGCCCACCCTACAGTGACACCCTGGTATGATCCAGCCTACAGTGACACCATGGTATAGCCCACCCCACTGTGACACCCTGGTATAATCCAGCCTACATTGAGACTGTGGTATAGCCCAACCTACAGTCACACTGTGGTACAACCCACCCTACAGTGACACCGTGTTATAGCCCACCCTACAGTGACACCCTTGTATAATCCACCCTACAGTGACACCCTGGTATAATACAGCCTGCAGTGATACCTTGGTATAATCCACACCACAGTGACACCCTCGTATAATCCAGCCTACAGTGACACCATGGTATAGCCCACCCTACAGTGATACCGTGGTATAGTCCACCCTACAGTATTACCGTGGTACAACCCACCCTACAGTGATACCATGGTATAGCCCATGCTACAGTAACACCGTCGTATAATCCAGCCTACAGTGACACCGTGGTATAGCCCACCCTACAGTGATACCGTGGTATAATCCAGCCTACAGTGAGACTGTGGTATAGCCCACCCTACAGTCACATTGTGGTACAGCCCACACTACAGTGACACCCTGGTATAATCCATCCTACAGTGACACCGTGGTATAGCCCACCCTACAGTAACACCCTGGTATAATCCACCGTACAGTGACACCCTGGTATAAAGCACCCTACAGTGACACCATGGTATAATCCAGCCTACAATGATACCGTGGTACAGCCCACCCTACAGTGACACCCTGGTATAATCCAGCCTACAGTGACACCGTGTTATAGACCAACCTACAGTGATACCATGGTATAATCCTGCCTACAGTGACACCGTGGTATAGCCCACCCTAGAGTGACACTGTGGTACAACCCACCCTACAGTGATACCGTGGTACAGCCCACCGTACAGTGGCACCCTGGTATAATCCACACCATAGTGACACCCTGGCATAATCCAGCCTACACTGACACCCTGATATAATCCACCATACAGTGAGACCCTGGTATAATCCAGTCTTCAGTGACACCTTGGTATAGCCCACCCTACAGTGATACCGTGGTATAATCCAGCCTACATTGAGAATGTGGTATAGCCCAACTTACAATCACACTGTGTTACAGCTGAGCCTACAGTGACACCGTGGTACAGCCCATCCTACAGTGATACCGTGGTACAACCCACCCTACAGTGACACCCTGGTATAATCCACCCTACAGTGATACTGTGGTATAGCCCACCCTACAATGACACCCTGGTATAATCCAGCCTACAGTGACACCATGGTATAGCCCACCCTACAGTGACACCCTAGTATAATCCAGCCTACAGTGACACCATGGTGTAGCCCACCCTACAGTGATACCGTGGTATAGCCCACCCTACAGTATTACCGTGGTGCAACCCACCCTACAGTGATACCGTGGTATAGCCCACGCTACAGTAACACCGTGGTATAATCCAGGCTACAGTGACACCGTGGTATAGCCCACCCTACAGTGACAACGTGGTACAGCCCAGCCTACAGTGATGCCGTGGTATAGCCCACCCTACAGTGACACCCAGGTATAATCCAGCCTACAGTGACACCGTGGTATAGCCCGCCCTACAGTGACACTGTGGTACAGCCCACCCTACAGTGATACCGTGGTACAGCCCACCGTACAGTGACACCCTGGTATAATCCAGCCTACAGTGACACCGTGGTATAGCCCGCCCTAGAGTGACACTGTGGTACAGCCCACCCTACAGTGATACCGTGGTACAGCCCACCGTACAGTGGCACCCTGATATAATCCAGCCTGCAGTGACACCCTGATATAATCCATCCTACAGTGAGACCATGGTATAATCCAGTCTTCAGTGACACCGTGGTATAGCCCACCCTACAGTGACACCCTGGTATAATCCAGCCTACAGTGACACCGTGGTACAACCCACCCTACAGTGACACCGTGTTATAGCCCACCCTACAGTGACACCCTGGTAGAATCCAGCCTACAGTGACACCATGGTACAGCCCACCCTACAGCGATACCGTGGTCCAGCCCACCCTACAGTGACACCCAGGTATAATCCAGCCTACAGTGACTCCCTGGTATAATCCACACCACAGTGACACCCTGGTATAATCCAGCCCACCCATCAGTGACAACGTTGTATATCCCACCCTACAGTGACACCCTGGTATAATCCAGCCCACCCTACAGTGACAACGCTGTATATCCCAACCTAAAGTGACACCCTGATATAATCCAGCCTGCAGTGACACCCTGATATAATCCACCCTACATTGAGACTGTGGTATAGCCCAACCTACAATCACACTGTGGTATAGCCCACCCTACAGTATTACCGTGGTGCAACCCACCCTACAGTGATACCGTGGTATAGCCGACGCTACAGTAACACCGTGGTATAATCCAGTCTACAGTGATACCGTGGTATAGCCCACCCTACAGTGACAACGTGGTACAGCCCAGCCTACAGTGATGCCGTGGTATAGCCCACCCCACAGGGACACCATGGTATAATCCAGTCTAGAGTGACACCGTGGTACAGCCCACGCTACAGTGACACCCTGGTATAATCCAGCCTACAGTGACACCCTGATATAATCCACCCTACAGTGACACCCTGGTATAATCCAGCCTACAGTGACACCGTGGTATAGCCCACCCTACAGTGACACTGTGGTATAGCCCACCCTACAGTGATACCGTGGTATAGCCCACCCTACAGTATTACCGTGGTACAACCCACCCTACAGTGATACCGTGGTATAGCCCACGCTAAAATAACACCGTGGTATAATCCAGCCTACAGTGAAACCGTGGTATAGCCCACCCTACAGTGACAACGTGGTACAGCCCACCCTACAGTGACAACGTGGTACAGCCCAGCCTACAGTGATGCCGTGGTATAGCCCACCCTACAGTGACACCCTGGTATAATACAGCCTACAGTGACACCCTGGTATAATCCAGCCTGCAGTGATACCTTGGTATAATCCACACCACAGTGACACCCTCGTATAATCCAGCCTACAGTGACACCATGGTATAGCCCACCCTACAGTGATACCGTGGTATAGCCCACCCTACAGTGACACCATGGTATAGCCCACCCTACAGTGATACCGTGGTATAGCCCACCCTACAGTATTACCGTGGTACAACCCACCCTACAGTGATACCATGGTATAGCCCACGCTACAGTAACACCGTGGTATAATCCAGCCTACAGTGACACCGTGGTATAGCCCACCCTACAGTGATACCGTGGTATAATCCAGCCTACAGTGAGACTGTGGTATAGCCCACCCTACAGTCACATTGTGGTACAGCCCACCCTACAGTGACACCCTGGTATAATCCACCGTACAGTGACACCCTGGTATAAAGCACCCTACAGTGACACCATGGTAAAATCCAGCCTACAATGATACCCTGGTATAGCCCACCCTACAGTGACACCCTGGTATAATCCAGCCTACAGTGACACCGTGTTATAGCCCACCCTACAGTGATACCATGGTATAATCCTGCCTACAGTGACACCGTGGTATAGCCCACCCTAGAGTGACACTGTGGTACAACCCACCCTACAGTGATACCGTGGTACAGCCCACCGTACAGTGGCACCCTGGTATAATCCACACCATAGTGACACCCTGGTATAATCCAGCCTACACTGACACCCTGATATAATCCACCATACAGTGAGACCCTGGTATAATCCAGTCTTCAGTGACACCGTGGTGTAGCCCAATTTAAAATCACACTGTGGTACAGCTGAGCCTACAGTGACACCGTGGTACAGCCCATCCTACAGTGATACCGTGGTACAACCCACTCTACAGTCACACCCTGGTATAATCCACCCTACAGTGATACTGTGGTATAGCCCACCCTACAATGACACCCTGGTATAATCCAGCCTACAGTGACACCATGGTATAGCCCACCCTACAGTGACACCCTCGTATAATCCAGCCTACAGTGACACCATGGCGTAGCCCACCCTACAGTGATACCGTGGTATAGCCCACTCTACAGTATTACCGTGGTGCAACCCACCCTACAGTGATACCGTGGTATAGCCCACGCTACAGTAACACCGTGGTATAATCCAGGCTACAGTGACACCGTGGTATAGCCCACCCTACAGTGACACCCAGGTATAATCCAGCCTACAGTGACACCGTTGTATAGCCCGCCCTACAGTGACACTGTGGTACAGCCCACCCTGCAGTGACACCCTGGTATAATCCACCGTACAGTGACACCCTGGTATAAAGCACCCTACAGTGACACAATGGTATAATCCAGCCTACAATGATACCGTGGTATAGCCCACCCTACAGTGACACCCTGGTATAATCCAGCCTACAGTGACACCGTGTTATAGCCCACCCTACAGTGATACCATGGTATAATCCTGCCTACAGTGACACCGTGGTATATCCCACCCTAGAGTGACACTGTGGTACAACCCACCCTACAGTGATACCGTGGTACAGCCCACCGTACAGTGGCACCCTGGTATAATCCACACCATAATGACACCCTGGTATAATCCAGCCTACACTGACACCCTGATATAATCCACCATACAGTGAGACCCTGGTATAATCCAGTCTTCAGTGACACCGTGGTGTAGCCCACCCTACAGTGATACCGTGGTATAATCCAGCCTACATTGAGACTGTGGTATAGCCCAATTTACAATCACACTGTGGTACAGCTGAGCCTACAGTGATACCGTGGTACAACCCACCCTACAGTGACACCCTGGTATAATCCACCCTACAGTGATACTGTGGTATAGCCCACCCTACAATGACACCCTGGTATAATCCAGCCTACAGTGACACCGTGGTATAGCCCACCCTACAGTGATACCGTGGTATAATCCAGCCTACAGTGAGACTGTGGTATAGCCCACCCTACAGTCACATTGTGGTACAGCCCACACTACAGTGACACCCTGGTATAATCCATCCTACAGTGACACCGTGGTATAGCCCACCCTACAGTAACACCCTGGTATAATCCACCGTACAGTGACACCCTGGTATAAAGCACCCTACAGTGACACCATGGTATAATCCAGCCTACAATGATACCGTGGTACAGCCCACCCTACAGTGACACCCTGGTATAATCCAGCCTACAGTGACATCGTGTTATAGACCAACCTACAGTGATACCATGGTATAATCCTGCCTACAGTGACACCGTGGTATAGCCCACCCTAGAGTGACACTGTGGTACAACCCACCCTACAGTGATACCGTGGTACAGCCCACCGTACAGTGGCACCCTGGTATAATCCACACCATAGTGACACCCTGGCATAATCCAGCCTACACTGACACCCTGATATAATCCACCATACAGTGAGACCCTGGTATAATCCAGTCTTCAGTGACACCTTGGTATAGCCCACCCTACAGTGATACCGTGGTATAATCCAGCCTACATTGAGAATGTGGTATAGCCCAACTTACAATCAGACTGTGTTACAGCTGAGCCTACAGTGACACCGTGGTACAGCCCATCCTACAGTGATACCGTGGTACAACCCACCCTACAGTGACACCCTGGTATAATCCACCCTACAGTGATACTGTGGTATAGCCCACCCTACAATGACACCCTGGTATAATCCAGCCTACAGTGACACCATGGTATAGCCCACCCTACAGTGACACCCTAGTATAATCCAGCCTACAGTGACACCATGGTGTAGCCCACCCTACAGTGATACCGTGGTATAGCCCACCCTACAGTATTACCGTGGTGCAACCCACCCTACAGTGATACCGTGGTATAGCCCACGCTACAGTAACACCGTGGTATAATCCAGGCTACAGTGACACCGTTGTATAGCCCACCCTACAGTGACAACGTGGTACAGCCCAGCCTACAGTGATGCCGTGGTATAGCCCACCCTACAGTGACACCCAGGTATAATCCAGCCTACAGTGACACCGTGGTATAGCCCGCCCTACAGTGACACTGTGGTACAGCCCACCCTAC
The DNA here is from genome assembly GCF_029633865.1 of Lampris incognitus. Classification (NCBI taxonomy): domain Eukaryota; kingdom Metazoa; phylum Chordata; class Actinopteri; order Lampriformes; family Lampridae; genus Lampris; species Lampris incognitus. Next base: position 58,898,500 of record NC_079212.1, read on the forward strand.
AGTGATACCGTGGTACAGCCCACCGTACAGTGACACCCTGGTATAATCCAGCCTACAGTGACACCGTGGTATAGCCCGCCCTACAGTGACACTGTGGTACAGCCCACCCTACAGTGATACCGTGGTACAGCCCACCGTACAGTGGCACCCTGATATAATCCAGCCTGCAGTGACACCCTGATATAATCCACCCTACAGTGAGACCATGGTATAATCCAGTCTTCAGTGACACCGTGGTATAGCCCACCCTACAGTGACACCCTGGTATAATCCAGCCTACAGTGACACCGTGGTACAACCCACCCTACAGTGACACCGTGTTATAGCCCACCCTACAGTGACACCCTGGTAGAATCCAGCCTACAGTGACACCATGGTACAGCCCACCCTACAGCGATACCGTGGTCCAGCCCACCCTACAGTGACACCCAGGTATAATCCAGCCTACAGTGACTCCCTGGTATAATCCACACCACAGTGACACCCTGGTATAATCCAGCCCACCCTACAGTGACAACGTTGTATATCCCACCCTACAGTGACACCCTGGTATAATCCAGCCCACCCTACAGTGACAACGCTGTATATCCCAACCTAAAGTGACACCCTGGTATAATCCAGCCTGCAGTGACACCCTGATATAATCCACCCTACAGTGAGACCCTGGTATAATCCAGCCTACATTGAGACTGTGGTATAGCCCAACCTACAATCACACTGTGGTACAGCCCACCCTACAGTGACACCGTGGTATAGCCCACCCTACAGTATTACCGTGGTGCAACCCACCCTACAGTGATACCGTGGTATAGCCGACGCTACAGTAACACCGTGGTATAATCCAGTCTACAGTGATACCGTGGTATAGCCCACCCTACAGTGACAACGTGGTACAGCCCAGCCTACAGTGATGCCGTGGTATAGCCCACCCCACAGGGACACCATGGCATAATCCAGTCTAGAGTGACACCGTGGTACAGCCCACGCTACAGTGACACCCTGGTATAATCCAGCCTACAGTGACACCCTGATATAATCCACCCTACAGTGACAACGTGGTACAGCCCAGCCTACAGTGATGCCGTGGTATAGCCCACCCCACAGGGACACCATGGCATAATCCAGTCTAGAGTGACACCGTGGTACAGCCCACGCTACAGTGACACCCTGGTATAATCCAGCCTACAGTGACACCCTGATATAATCCACCCTACAGTGACACCCTGGTATAATCCAGCCTACAGTGACACCGTGGTATAGCCCACCCTACAGTGACACTGTGGTATAGCCCACCCTACAGTGATACCGTGGTATAGCCCACCCTACAGTATTACCGTGGTACAACCCACCCTACAGTGATACCGTGGTATAGCCCACGCTAAAATAACACCGTGGTATAATCCAGCCTACAGTGAAACCGTGGTATAGCCCATCCTATAGTGACAACGTGGTACAGCCCACCCTACAGTGACAACGTGGTACAGCCCAGCCTACAGTGATACCATGGTATAGCCCACGCTACAGTAAAACCGTGGTACAACCCACCCTACAGTGACACCCTGGTATAATCCACCCTACAGTGATACTGTGGTATAGCCCACCCTACAATGACACCCTGGTATAATCCAGCCTACAGTGACACCATGGTATAGCCCACCCTACAGTGACACCCTCGTATAATCCAGCCTACAGTGACACCATGGCGTAGCCCACCCTACAGTGATACCGTGGTATAGCCCACCCTACAGTATTACCGTGGTGCAACCCACCCTACAGTGATACCGTGGTATAGCCCACGCTACAGTAACACCGTGGTATAATCCAGGCTACAGTGACACCGTGGTATAGCCCACCCTACAGTGACAACGTGGTACAGCCCAGCCTACAGTGATGCCGTGGTATAGCCCACCCTACAGTGACACCCAGGTATAATCCAGCCTACAGTGACACCGTTGTATAGCCCGCCCTACAGTGACACTGTGGTACAGCCCACCCTGCAGTGACACCCTGGTATAATCCACCGTACAGTGACACCCTGGTATAAAGCACCCTACAGTGACACAATGGTATAATCCAGCCTACAATGATACCGTGGTATAGCCCACCCTACAGTGACACCCTGGTATAATCCAGCCTACAGTGACACCGTGTTATAGCCCACCCTACAGTGATACCATGGTATAATCCTGCCTACAGTGACACCGTGGTATAGCCCACCCTAGAGTGACACTGTGGTACAACCCACCCTACAGTGATACCGTGGTACAGCCCACCGTACAGTGGCACCCTGGTATAATCCACACCATAGTGACACCCTGGTATAATCCAGCCTACACTGACACCCTGATATAATCCACCATACAGTGAGACCCTGGTATAATCCAGTCTTCAGTGACACCGTGGTGTAGCCCACCCTACAGTGATACCGTGGTATAATCCAGCCTACATGTAGACTGTGGTATAGCCCAATTTACAATCACACTGTGGTACAACCCACCCTACAGTGACACCCTGGTATAATCCACCCTACAGTGATACTGTGGTATAGCCCACCCTACAATGACACCCTGGTATAATCCAGCCTACAGTGACACCATGGTATAGCCCACCCTACAGTGACACCCTCGTATAATCCAGCCTACAGTGACACCATGGCGTAGCCCACCCTACAGTGATACCGTGGTATAGCCCACCCTACAGTAATACCGTGGTGCAACCCACCCTACAGTGATACCGTGGTATAGCCCACGCTACAGTAACACCGTGGTATAATCCAGGCTACAGTGACACCGTGGTATAGCCCACCCTACAGTGACAACGTGGTACAGCCCAGCCTAAAGTGATGCCGTGGTATAGTGACACCCTAAAGTGACACCCAGGTATAATCCAGCCTACAGTGACACCGTTGTATAGCCCGCCCTACAGTGACACTGTGGTACAGCCCACCCTACAGTGATACCGTGGTACAGCCCACCGTACAGTGACACCCTGGTATAATCCAGCCTACAGTGACACCTGGTATAGCCCGCCCTACAGTGACACTGTGGTACAGCCCACCCTACAGTGATACCGTGGTACAGCCCACCGTACAGTGGCACCCTGATATAATCCAGCCTGCAGTGACACCCTGATATAATTCCACCTACAGTGAGACCATGGTATAATCCAGTCTTCAGTGACACCGTGGTATAGCCCACCCTACAGTGACACCCTGGTATAATCCAACCTACAGTGACACCGTAGTACAACCCACCCTACAGTGACACCGTGTTATAGCCCACCCTACAGTGACACCCTGGTAGAATCCAGCCTACAGTGACACCATGGTACAGCCCATCCTACAGCGATACCGTGGTCCAGCCCACCCTACAGTGACACCCAAGTATAATCCAGCCTACAGTGACTCCCTGGTATAATCCACACCACAGTGACACCCTGGTATAATCCAGCCCACCCTACAGTGACAACGTTGTATATCCCACCCTACAGTGACACCCTGGTATAATCCAGCCCACCCTACAGTGACAACGCTGTATATCCCAACCTAAAGTGACACCCTGGTATAATCCAGCCTGCAGTGACACCCTGATATAATCCACCCTACAGTGACACCCTCGTATAATCCAGCCTACAGTGACACCATGGTATAGCCCACCCTACAGTGATACCGTGGTATAGCCCACCCTACAGTGACACCATGGTATAGCCCACCCTACAGTGATACCGTGGTATAGCCCACCCTACAGTATTACCGTGGTACAACCCACCCTACAGTGATACCATGGTATAGCCCACGCTACAGTAACACCGTGGTATAATCCAGCCTACAGTGACACCGTGGTATAGCCCACCCTACAGTGATACCGTGGTATAATCCAGCCTACAGTGAGACTGTGGTATAGCCCACCCTAGAGTCACATTGTGGTACAGCCCACCCTACAGTGACACCCAGGTATAATCCAGCCTACAGTGACACCGTTGTATAGCCCGCCCTACAGTGACACTGTGGTACAGCCCACCCTGCAGTGACACCCTGGTATAATCCACCGTACAGTGACACCCTGGTATAAAGCACCCTACAGTGACACCATGGTATAATCCAGCCTACAATGATACCGTGGTATAGCCCACCCTACAGTGACACCCTGGTATAATCCAGCCTACAGTGACACCGTGTTATAGCCCACCCTACAGTGATACCATGGTATAATCCTGCCTACAGTGACACCGTGGTATAGCCCACCCTAGAGTGACACTGTGGTACAACCCACCCTACAGTGATACCGTGGTACAGCCCACCGTACAGTGGCACCCTGGTATAATCCACACCATAGTGACACCCTGGTATAATCCAGCCTACACTGACACCCTGATATAATCCACCATACAGTGAGACCCTGGTATAATCCAGTCTTCAGTGACACCGTGGTGTAGCCCACCCTACAGTGATACCGTGGTATAATCCAGCCTACATTGAGACTGTGGTATAGCCCAATTTACAATCACACTGTGGTACAGCTGAGCCTACAGTGACACCGTGGTACAGCCCTTCCTACAGTGATACCGTGGTACAACCCACCCTACAGTGACACCCTGGTATAATCCACCCTACAGTGATACTGTGGTATAGCCCACCCTACAATGACAATCTGGTATAATCCAGCCTACAGTGACACCATGGTATAGCCCACCCTACAGTGACACCCTCGTATAATCCAGCCTACAGTGACACCATGGCGTAGCCCACCCTACAGTGATACCGTGGTATAGCCCACCCTACAGTATTACCGTGGTGCAACCCACCCTACAGTGATACCGTGGTATAGCCCACGCTACAGTAACACCGTGGTATAATCCAGGCTACAGTGACACCGTGGTATAGCCCACCCTACAGTGACAACGTGGTACAGCCCAGCCTACAGTGATGCCGTGGTATAGCCCACCCTACAGTGACACCCAGGTATAATCCAGCCTACAGTGACACCGTTGTATAGCCCGCCCTACAGTGACACTGTGGTACAGCCCACCCTACAGTGATACCGTGGTACAGCCCACCGTACAGTGACACCCTGGTATAATCCAGCCTACAGTGACACCGTGGTATAGCCCGCCCTACAGTGACACTGTGGTACAGCCCACCCTACAGTGATACCGTGGTACAGCCCACCGTACAGTGGCACCCTGATATAATCCAGCCTGCAGTGACACCCTGATATAATCCCACCTACAGTGAGACCATGGTATAATCCAGTCTTCAGTGACACCGTGGTATAGCCCACCCTACAGTGACACCCTGGTATAATCCAGCCTACAGTGACACCGTAGTACAACCCACCCTACAGTGACACCGTGTTATAGCCCACCCTACAGTGACACCCTGGTAGAATCCAGCCTACAGTGACACCATGGTACAGCCCATCCTACAGCGATACCGTGGTCCAGCCCACCCTACAGTGACACCCAAGTATAATCCAGCCTACAGTGACTCCCTGGTATAATCCACACCACAGTGACACCCTGGTATAATCCAGCCCACCCTACAGTGACAACGTTATATATCCCACCCTACAGTGACACCCTGGTATATTCCAGCCCACCCTACAGTGACAACGCTGTATATCCCAACCTAAAGTGACACCCTGGTATAATCCAGCCTGCAGTGACACCCTGATATAATCCACCCTACAGTGAGACCCTGGTATAATCCAGCCTACATTGAGACTGTGGTATAGCCCAACCTACAATCACACTGTGGTACAGCCCACCCTACAGTGACACCGTGGTATAGCCCACCCTACAGTATTACCGTGGTACAACCCACCCTACAGTGATGCCGTGGTATAGCCGACGCTACAGTAACACCGTGGTATAATCCAGTCTACAGTGATACCGTGGTATAGCCCACCCTACAGTGACAACGTGGTACAGCCCACCCTACAGTGACAACGTGGTACAGCCCAGCCTACAGTGATGCCGTGGTATAGCCCACCCCACAGGGACACCATGGTATAATCCAGTCTAGAGTGACACCGTGGTACAGCCCACGCTACAGTGACACCCTGGTATAATCCAGCCTACAGTGACACCCTGATATAATCCACCCTACAGTGACACCCAGGTATAATCCAGTCTTCAGTGACACCGTGGTATAGCCCACCCTAGAGTGATACCGTGGTATAATCCAGCCTACAGTGAGACTGTGGTATAGCCCACCTTACAGTCACACTGTGGTACAGCCCACCCTACAGTGACAACCTGGTATAATCCAGCCTACAGTGACACCGTGGTATAGCCCACCCTACAGTGACACTGTGGTATAGCCCACCCTACAGTGATACCGTGGTATAGCCCACCCTACAGTATTACCGTGGTACAACCCACCCTACAGTGATACCGTGGTATAGCCCACGCTAAAGTAACACCGTGGTATAATCCAGCCTACAGTGAAACCGTGGTATAGCCCACCCTACAGTGACAACGTGGTACAGCCCACCCTACAGTGACAACGTGGTACAGCCCAGTCTACAGTGATGCCGTGGTATAGCCCACCCTACAGGGACACCATGGTATAATCCAGTCTACAGTGACACCGTGGTACAGCCCACGCTACAGTGACACCCTGGTATAATCCAGCCTTCAGTGACACCCTGATATAATCCACCCTACAGTGACACCCTGGTATAATCCAGTCTTCAGTGACACCGTGGTATAGCCCACCCTACAGTGACACCCTGATATAATCCAGCCTACAGTGACACCGTGGTATAGCCCACCCTACAGTAACACCCTGGTATAATCCACCGTACAGTGACACCCTGGTATAAAGCACCCTACAGTGACACCATGGTATAATCCAGCCTACAATGATATCGTGGTATAGCCCACCCTACAGTGACACCCTGGTATAATCCAGCCTACAGTGACAACGTGTTATAGCCCACCCTACAGTGATACCATGGTAAAATCCTGCCTACAGTGGCACCCTGGTATAATCCACACCATAGTGACACCCTGGTATAATCCAGTCTTCAGTGACACCGTGGTATAGCCCACCCTACAGTGATACCGTGGTATAATCCAGGCTACAGTGATACCGTGGTATAGCCCACCCTACAATGACACCCTGGTATAAGCCAGCCTACAGTGACACCATGGTAGAGCCCACCCTACAGTGACACCCTCGTATAATCCAGCCTACAGTGACACCATGGTGTAGCCCAACCTACAGTGATACCGTGGTATAGCCCACCCTACAGTATTACCGTGGTGCAACCCACCCTACGTTGATACCGTGGTATAGCCCACCGTACAGTGACACCCTGGTATAATCCAGCCTACAGTGACACCGTGGTATAGCCCGCCCTACAGTGACACTGTGGTACAGCCCACCCTACAGTGATACCGTGGTACAGCCCACCGTACAGTGACACCCTGGTATAATCCAGCCTACAGTGACACCGTGGTATAGCCCGCCCTACAGTGACACTGTGGTACAGCCCACCCTACAGTGATACCGTGGTACAGCCCACCGTACAGTGGCACCCTGATATAATCCAGCCTGCAGTGACACCCTGATATAATTCCACCTACAGTGAGACCATGGTATAATCCAGTCTTCAGTGACACCGTGTTATAGCCCACCCTACAGTGACACCCTGGTATAATCCAGCCTACAGTGACACCGTAGTACAACCCACCCTACAGTGACACCGTGTTATAGCCCACCCTACAGTGACACCCTGGTAGAATCCAGCCTACAGTGACACCATGGTACAGCCCATCCTACAGCGATACCGTGGTCCAGCCCACCCTACAGTGACACCCAAGTATAATCCAGCCTACAGTGACTCCCTGGTATAATCCACACCACAGTGACACCCTGGTATAATCCAGCCCACCCTACAGTGACAACGTTGTATATCCCACCCTACAGTGACACCCTGGTATATTCCAGCCCACCCTACAGTGACAACGCTGTATATCCCAACCTAAAGTGACACCCTGGTATAATCCAGCCTGCAGTGACACCCTGATATAATCCACCCTACAGTGACACCCTCGTATAATCCAGCCTACAGTGACACCATGGTATAGCCCACCCTACAGTGATACCGTGGTATAGCCCACCCTACAGTGACACCATGGTATAGCCCACCCTACAGTGATACCGTGGTATAGCCCACCCTACAGTATTACCGTGGTACAACCCACCCTACAGTGATACCATGGTATAGCCCACGCTACAGTAACACCGTGGTACAGCCCAGCCTACAGTGATGCCGTGGTATAGCCCACCCTACAGTGACACCCAGGTATAATTCAGGCTACAGTGACACCGTGGTATAGCCCACCCTACAGTGACAACGTGGTACAGCCCAGCCTACAGTGATGCCGTGGTATAGCCCACCCTACAGTGACACCCAGGTATAATCCAGCCTACAGTGACACCGTTGTATAGCCCGCCCTACAGTGACACTGTGGTACAGCCCACCCTGCAGTGACACCCTGGTATAATCCACCGTACAGTGACACCCTGGTATAAAGCACCCTACAGTGACACCATGGTATAATCCAGCCTACAATGATACCGTGGTATAGCCCACCCTACAGTGACACCCTGGTATAATCCAGCCTACAGTAACACCGTGTTATAGCCCACCCTACAGTGATACCATGGTATAATCCTGCCTACAGTGACACCGTGGTATAGCCCACCCTAGAGTGACACTGTGGTACAACCCACCCTACAGTGATACCGTGGTACCGCCCACCGTACAGTGGCACCCTGGTATAATCCACACCATAGTGACACCCTGGTATAATCCAGCCTACACTGACACCCTGATATAATCCACCATACAGTGAGACCCTGGTATAATCCAGTCTTCAGTGACACCGTGGTGTAGCCCACCCTACAGTGATACCGTGGTATAATCCAGCCTACATTGAGACTGTGGTATAGCCCAATTTACAATCACACTGTGGTACAGCTGAGCCTACAGTGACACCGTGGTACAGCCCTTCCTACAGTGATACCGTGGTACAACCCACCCTACAGTGACACCCTGGTATAATCCACCCTACAGTGATACTGTGGTATAGCCCACCCTACAATGACACCCTGGTATAATCCAGCCTACAGTGACACCATGTTATAGCCCACCCTACAGTGACACCCTCGTATAATCCAGCCTACAGTGACACCATGGCGTAGCCCACCCTACAGTGATACCGTGGTATAGCCCACCCTACAGTATTACCGTGGTGCAACCCATCCTACAGTGATACCGTGGTATAGCCCACGCTACAGTAACACCGTGGTATAATCCAGGCTACAGTGACACCGTGGTATAGCCCACCCTACAGTGACAACGTGGTACAGCCCAGCCTACAGTGATGCCGTGGTATAGCCCACCCTACAGTGACACCCAGGTATAATCCAGCCTACAGTGACACCGTTGTATAGCCCGCCCTACAGTGACACTGTGGTACAGCCCACCCTACAGTGATACCGTGGTACAGCCCACCCTACAGTGAGACCATGGTATAATCCAGTCTTCAGTGACACCGTGGTATAGCCCACCCTACAGTGACACCCTGGTATAATCCAGCCTACAGTGACACCGTAGTACAACCCACCCTACAGTGACACCGTGTTATAGCCCACCCTACAGTGACACCCTGGTAGAATCCAGCCTACAGTGACACCATGGTACAGCCCATCCTTCAGCGATACCGTGGTCCAGCCCACCCTACAGTGACACCCAAGTATAATCCAGCCTACAGTGACTCCCTGGTATAATCCACACCACAGTGACACCCTGGTATAATCCAGCCCACCCTACAGTGACAACGTTATATATCCCACCCTACAGTGACACCCTGGTATATTCCAGCCCACCCTACAGTGACAACGCTGTATATCCCAACCTAAAGTGACACCCTGGTATAATCCAGCCTGCAGTGACACCCTGATATAATCCACCCTACAGTGAGACCCTGGTATAATCCAGCCTACATTGAGACTGTGGTATAGCCCAACCTACAATCACACTGTGGTACAGCCCACCCTACAGTGACACCGTGGTATAGCCCACCCTACAGTATTACCGTGGTACAACCCACCCTACAGTGATGCCGTGGTAAAGCCGACGCTACAGTAACACCGTGGTATAATCCAGTCTACAGTGATACCGTGGTATAGCCCACCCTACAGTGACAACGTGGTACAGCCCACCCTACAGTGACAACGTGGTACAGCCCAGCCTACAGTGATGCCGTGGTATAGCCCACCCCACAGGGACACCATGGTATAATCCAGTCTAGAGTGACACCGTGGTACAGCCCACGCTACAGTGACACCCTGGTATAATCCAGCCTACAGTGACACCCTGATATAATACACCCTACAGTGACACCCAGGTATAATCCAGTCTTCAGTGACACCGTGGTATAGCCCACCCTAGAGTGATACCGTGGTATAATCCAGCCTACAGTGAGACTGTGGTATAGCCCACCTTACAGTCACACTGTGGTACAGCCCACCCTACAGTGACACCCTGGTATAATCCAGCCTACAGTGACACCGTGGTATAGCCCACCCTACAGTGACACTGTGGTATAGCCCACCCTACAGTGATACCGTGGTATAGCCCACCCTACAGTATTACCGTGGTACAACCCACCCTACAGTGATACCGTGGTATAGCCCACGCTAAAGTAACACCGTGGTATAATCCAGCCTACAGTGAAACCGTGGTATAGCCCACCCTACAGTGACAACGTGGTACAGCCCACCCTACAGTGACAACGTGGTACAGCCCAGTCTACAGTGATGCCGTGGTATAATCCAGTCTTCAGTGACACCGTGGTATTGCCCACCCTACAGTGACACCCTGATATAATCCAGCCTACAGTGACACCGTGGTATAGCCCACGCTAAAGTAACACCGTGGTATAATCCAGTCTACAGTGAAACCGTGGTATAGCCCACCCTACAGTGACACCCTGGTATAATCCAGCCTTCAGTGACACCCTGATATAATCCACCCTACAGTGACACCCTGGTATAATCCAGTCTTCAGTGACACCGTGGTATTGCCCACCCTACAGTGACACCCTGATATAATCCAGCCTACAGTGACACCGTGGTATAGCCCACCCTACAGTAACACCCTGGTATAATCCACCGTACAGTGACACCCTGGTATAAAGCACCCTACAGTGACACCATGGTATAATCCAGCCTACAATGATATCGTGGTATAGCCCACCATACAGTGACACCCTGGTATAATCCAGCCTACAGTGACAACGTGTTATAGCCCACCCTACAGTGATACCATGGTAAAATCCTGCCTACAGTGACACCGTGGTATAGCCCACCCTAGAGTGACACTGTGGTACAGCCAACCCTACAGTGATACCGTGGTACAGCCCACCGTACAGTGGCACCCTGGTATAATCCACACCATAGTGACACCCTGGTATAATCCAGTCTTCAGTGACACCGTGGTATAGCCCACCCTACAGTGATACCGTGGTATAATCCAGGCTACAGTGATACCGTGGTATAGCCCACCCTACAATGACACCCTGGTATAAGCCAGCCTACAGTGACACCATGGTAGAGCCCACCCTACAGTGACACCCTCGTATAATCCAGCCTACAGTGACACCATGGTGTAGCCCAACCTACAGTGACACCGTGGTATAGCCCACCCTACAGTGACACCCTGGTATAATCCAGCCTACAGTGACACCGTAGTACAACCCACCCTACAGTGACACCGTGTTATAGCCCACCCTACAGTGACACCCTGGTAGAATCCAGCCTACAGTGACACCATGGTACAGCCCATCCTACAGCGATACCGTGGTCCAGCCCACCCTACAGTGACACCCAAGTATAATCCAGCCTACAGTGACTCCCTGGTATAATCCACACCACAGTGAAACCCTGGTATAATCCAGCCCACCCTACAGTGACAACGTTATATATCCCACCCTACAGTGACACCCTGGTATATTCCAGCCCACCCTACAGTCACAACGCTGTATATCCCAACCTAAAGTGACACCCTGGTATAATCCAGCCTGCAGTGACACCCTGATATAATCCACCCTACAGTGAGACCCTGGTATAATCCAGCCTACATTGAGACTGTGGTATAGCCCAACCTACAATCACACTGTGGTACAGCCCACCCTACAGTGACACCGTGGTATAGCCCACCCTACAGTATTACCGTGGTATAATCCAGTCTACAGTGATACCGTGGTATAGCCCACCCTACAGTGACAACGTGGTACAGCCCACTCTACAGTGACAACGTGGTACAGCCCAGCCTACAGTGATGCCGTGGTATAGCCCACCCCACAGGGACACCATGGTATAATCCAGTCTAGAGTGACACCGTGGTACAGCCCACGCTACAGTGACACCCTGGTATAATCCAGCCTACAGTGACACCCTGATATAATACACCCTACAGTGACACCCAGGTATAATCCAGTCTTCAGTGACACCGTGGTATAGCCCACCCTAGAGTGATACCGTGGTATAATCCAGCCTACAGTGAGACTGTGGTATAGCCCACCTTACAGTCACACTGTGGTACAGCCCACCCTACAGTGACACCCTGGTATAATCCAGCCTACAGTGACACCGTGGTATAGCCCACCCTACAGTGACACTGTGGTATAGCCCACCCTACAGTGATACCGTGGTATAGCCCACCCTACAGTATTACCGTGGTACAACCCACCCTACAGTGATACCGTGGTATAGCCCACGCTAAAGTAACACCGTGGTATAATCCAGCCTACAGTGAAACCGTGGTATAGCCCACCCTACAGTGACAACGTGGTACAGCCCACCCTACAGTGACAACGTGGTACAGCCCAGTCTACAGTGATGCCGTGGTATAGCCCACCCTACAGGGACACCATGGTATAATCCAGTCTACAGTGACACCGTGGTACAGCCCACGCTACAGTGACACCCTGGTATAATCCAGCCTTCAGTGACACCCTGATATAATCCACCCTACAGTGACACCCTGGTATAATCCAGTCTTCAGTGACACCGTGGTATAGCCCACCCTACAGTGACACCCTGATATAATCCAGCCTACAGTGACACCGTGGTATAGCCCACCCTACAGTAACACCCTGGTATAATCCACCGTACAGTGACACCCTGGTATAAAGCACCCTACAGTGACACCATGGTATAATCCAGCCTACAATGATATCGTGGTATAGCCCACCCTACAGTGACACCCTGGTATAATCCAGCCTACAGTGACAACGTGTTATAGCCCACCCTACAGTGATACCATGGTAAAATCCTGCCTACAGTGACACCGTGGTATAGCCCACCCTAGAGTGACACTGTGGTACAGCCAACCCTACAGTGATACCGTGGTACAGCCCACCGTACAGTGGCACCCTGGTATAATCCACACCATAGTGACAACCTGGTATAATCCAGTCTTCAGTGACACCGTGGTATAGCCCACCCTACAGTGATACCGTGGTATAATCCAGGCTACAGTGATACCGTGGTATAGCCCACCCTACAATGACACCCTGGTATAAGCCAGCCTACAGTGACACCATGGTAGAGCCCACCCTACAGTGACACCCTCGTATAATCCAGCCTACAGTGACACCATGGTGTAGCCCAACCTACAGTGATACCGTGGTATAGCCCACCCTACAGTATTACCGTGGTGCAACCCACCCTACGTTGATACCGTGGTATAGCCCACGCTACAGTAACACCGTGGTATAATCCAGCCTACAGTGACAACGTGGTACAGCCCAGCCTACAGTGATGCCGTGGTATAGCCCACCCTACAGGGATACCATGGTATAATCCAGTCTAGGGTGACACCGTGGTATAGCCCACCCTAGAGTGACACCGTGGTGTAGCCCACCCTACAGTGACAATGTGGTACAGCCCACCCTACAGTGATACGATGGTATAGCCCACCCTACAGTGACAACATGGTGTAATCCAGCCTACAGTGATACCGTGGTATAGCCCACCCTACAGTGACACCGTGGTGTAGCCCACCCTACAGTGACAATGTGGTACAGCCCACCCTACAGTGATACGATGGTATAGCCCACCCTACAGTGACACCTTGGTATAATCCACCCTACAGTGACACCCTGGTATAAACCACCCTACAGTGACAACATGGTGTAATCCAGCCTACAGTGATACCGTGGTATAGCCCACCCTACAGTGACACAGTGGTATAGCCCACCCTACAGTGACAATGTGGTACAGCCCATCCTACAGTGATACGATGGTACAGCCCACCCTAGAGTGACACCCTGGTATGATCCAGCCTACAGTGACACCATGGTATAGCCCACCCCACTGTGACACCCTGGTATAATCCAGCCTACATTGAGACTGTGATATAGCCCAACCTACAGTCACACTGTGGTAAATCCCACCCTACAGTGACATCATGGTATAATCCAGCCTACAGTGACACCGTGGTATAGCCCACCCTACAGTGATACCGTGGTACAGCCCACCGTACAGTGGTACCCTGATATAATCCAGCCTGCAGTGACACCCTGATATAATCCACCCTACAGTGAGACCATGGTATAATCCAGTCTTCAGTGACACCGTGGTATAGCCCACCCTACAGTGACACCCTGGTATAATCCAGCCTACAGTGACACCGTGGTACAACCCACCCTACAGTGACACCGTGTTATAGCCCACCCTACAGTGACACCCTGGTAGAATCCAGCCTACAGTGACACCATGGTACAGCCCACCCTACAGCGATACCGTGGTCCAGCCCACCCTACAGTGACACCCAGGTATAATCCAGCCTACAGTGACTCCCTGGTATAATCCACACCAGAGTGACACCCTGGTATAATCCAGCCCACCCTACAGTGACAACGTTGTATATCCCACCCTACAGTGACACCCTGGTATAATCCAGCCCACCCTACAGTGACAACGCTGTATATCCCACCCTAAAGTGACACCCTGGTATAATCCAGCCTACAGTGACACCCTGATATAATCCACCCTACAGTGAGACCCTGGTATAATCCAGTCTTCAGTGACACCGTGGTATAGCCCACCCTACAGTGATATCATGGTATAATCCAGCCTACATTGAGACTGTGGTATAGCCCAACCTACAATCACACTGTGGTACAGCCCACCCTACAGTGACACCGTGGTATAGCCCACCCTACAGTGACACCCTGGTATAATCCACCGTACAGTGACACCCTGGTATTATCCATCCTACAGTGACACCTTGTTATAATCCACCCTACAGTGACACCTTGTTATAATCCACCCTAAAGTGACATCCTGGTTTAATCCAGCCTACAGTGACACCATTGTACAGCCCACCCTACAGCGATACCGTGGTCCAGCCCACCCTACAGTGACACCCAGGTATAATCCAGCCTACAGTGACTCCCTGGTATAATCCACACCACAGTGACACCCTGGTATAATCCAGCCCAACCTATAGTGACAACGTTGTATATCCCACCCTACAGTGACACCCTGGTATGATCCAACCAACAGTGTCAGCGTGGTATAGCCCACCCCACTGTGACACCCTGGTATAATCCGGCCTACAGTGACACCGTGGTATAGCCCACCCTACAGTGACACCTTGGTATAATCCACCCTACAGTGACACCCTGGTATAAACCACCCTACAGTGACAACATGGTGTAATCCAGCCTACAGTGATACCGTGGTATAGCCCACCCTACAGTGACACCGTGGTATAGCCCACCCTAAAGTGACAATGTGGTACAGCCCACCCTACAGTGATACGATGGTATAGCCCACCCTACAGTGACACCTTGGTATAATCCACCCTCAGTGACACACTCGTATAAACCACCCTACAGTGACAACATGGTGTAATCCACCCTACAGTGACACAGTGGTATAGCCCACCCTACAGTGACAATGTGGTACAGCCCACCCTACAGTGATACGATGGTACAGCCCACCCTAGAGTGACACCCTGGTATGATCCAGCCTACAGTGACACCATGGTATAGCCCACCCCACTGTGACACCCTGGTATAATCCAGCCTACATTGAGACTGTGATATAGCCCAACCTACAGTCACACTGTGGTAAATCCCACCCTACAGTGACATCATGGTATAATCCAGCCTACAGTGACACCGTGGTATAGCCCGCCCTACAGTGACACTGTGGTACAGCCCACCCTACAGTGATACCGTGGTACAGCCCACCGTACAGTGGCACCCTGATATAATCCAGCCTGCAGTGACACCCTGATATAATCCACCCTACAGTGAGACCATGGTATAATCCAGTCTTCAGTGACACCGTGGTATAGCCCACCCTACAGTGACACCCTGGTATAATCCAGCCTACAGTGACACCGTGGTACAACCCACCCTACAGTGACACCGTGTTATAGCCCACCCTACAGTGACACCCTGGTAGAATCCAGCCTACAGTGACACCATGGTACAGCCCACCCTACAGCGATACCGTGGTCCAGCCCACCCTACAGTGACACCCAGGTATAATCCAGCCTACAGTGACTCCCTGGTATAATCCACACCAGAGTGACACCCTGGTATAATCCAGCCCACCCTACAGTGACAACGTTGTATATCCCACCCTACAGTGACACCCTGGTATAATCCAGCCCACCCTACAGTGACAACGCTGTATATCCCAACCTAAAGTGACACCCTGGTATAATCCAGCCTGCAGAGACACCCTGATATAATCCACCCTACAGTGAGACCCTGGTATAATCCAGTCTTCAGTGACACCGTGGTATATCCCACCCTACAGTGATACCATGGTATAATCCAGCCTACATTGAGACTGTGGTATAGCCCAACCTACAATCACACTGTGGTACAGCCCACCCTACTGTGACACCGTGGTATAGCCCACCCTACAGTATTACCGTGGTACAACCCACCCTACAGTGATACCGTGGTATAGCCCACGCTACAGTAACACCGTGGTATAATCCAGTCTACAGTGATACCGTGGTACAGCCCACGCTACAGTGACACCCTGGTATAATCCAGCCTACAGTGACACCCTGATATAATCCACCCTACAGTGACACCCTGGTATAATCCAGTCTTTAGTGACACCGTGGTATAGCCCACCCTACAGTGATACCGTGGTATAATCCAGCCTACAGTGAGACTGTGGTATAGCCCACCTTACAGTGACACTGTGGTATAGCCCACCCTACAGTGATACCGTGGTATAGCCCACCCTACAGTATTACCGTGGTAGAGCCCACCCTACAGTGACACCCTGGTATAATCCACCGTACAGTGACACCCTGGTATAAAGCACCCTACAGTGACACCCTGGTATAATCCAGCCTACAGTGACACCGTGGTATAGCCCACCCTAGAGTGACACTGTGGTACAACCCACCCTACAGGGACACCGTGGTACAGCCCACCGTACAGTGGCACCCTGGTATAATCCACACCATAGTGACACCCTGGTATAATCCAGCCTACACTGACACCCTGATATAATCCACCATACAGTGAGACCCTGGTATAATCCAGTCTTCAGTGACACCGGGGTGTAGCCCACCCTACAGTGATACCGTGGTATAATCCAGCCTACATTGAGACTGTGGTATAGCCCAATTTACAATCACACTGTGGTACAGCTGAGCCTACAGTGACACCGTGGTACAGCCCATCCTACAGTGATACCGTGGTACAACCCACCCTACAGTGACACCCTGGTATAACCCACCCTACAGTGATACTGTGGTATAGCCCACCCTACAATGACACCCTGGTATAATCCAGCCTACAGTGACACCATGGTATAGCCCACCCTACAGTGACACCCTCGTATAATCCAGCCTACAGTGAGACCATGGCGTAGCCCACCCTACAGTGATACCGTGGTATAGCCCACCCTACAGTATTTCCGTGGTGCAACCCACCCTACAGTGATACCGTGGTATAGCCCACGCTACAGTAACACCGTGGTATAGCCCACCCTAAAGTGACAATGTGGTACAGCCCACCCTACAGTGATACGATGGTATAGCCCACCCTACAGTGACACCTTGGTATAATCCACCCTCAGTGACACCCTCGTATAAACCACCCTACAGTGACAACATGGTGTAATCCACCCTACAGTGACACAGTGGTATAGCCCACCCTACAGTGACAATGTGGTACAGCCCACCCTACAGTGATACGATGGTACAGCCCACCCTAGAGTGACACCCTGGTATGATCCAGCCTACAGTGACACCATGGTATAGCCCACCCCACTGTGACACCCTGGTATAATCCAGCCTACATTGAGACTGTGATATAGCCCAACCTACAGTCACACTGTGGTAAATCCCACCCTACAGTGACATCATGGTATAATCCAGCCTACAGTGACACCGTGGTATAGCCCGCCCTACAGTGACACTGTGGTACAGCCCACCCTACAGTGATACCGTGGTACAGCCCACCGTACAGTGGCACCCTGATATAATCCAGCCTGCAGTGACACCCTGATATAATCCACCCTACAGTGAGACCATGGTATAATCCAGTCTTCAGTGACACCGTGGTATAGCCCACCCTACAGTGACACCCTGGTATAATCCAGCCTACAGTGACACCGTGGTACAACCCACCCTACAGTGACACCGTGTTATAGCCCACCCTACAGTGACACCCTGGTAGAATCCAGCCTACAGTGACACCATGGTACAGCCCACCCTACAGCGATACCGTGGTCCAGCCCACCCTACAGTGACACCCAGGTATAATCCAGCCTACAGTGACTCCCTGGTATAATCCACACCAGAGTGACACCCTGGTATAATCCAGCCCACCCTACAGTGACAACGTTGTATATCCCACCCTACAGTGACACCCTGGTATAATCCAGCCCACCCTACAGTGACAACGCTGTATATCCCAACCTAAAGTGACACCCTGGTATAATCCAGCCTGCAGAGACACCCTGATATAATCCACCCTACAGTGAGACCCTGGTATAATCCAGTCTTCAGTGACACCGTGGTATATCCCACCCTACAGTGATACCATGGTATAATCCAGCCTACATTGAGACTGTGGTATAGCCCAACCTACAATCACACTGTGGTACAGCCCACCCTACTGTGACACCGTGGTATAGCCCACCCTACAGTATTACCGTGGTACAACCCACCCTACAGTGATACCGTGGTATAGCCCACGCTACAGTAACACCGTGGTATAATCCAGTCTACAGTGATACCGTGGTACAGCCCACGCTACAGTGACACCCTGGTATAATCCAGCCTACAGTGACACCCTGATATAATCCACCCTACAGTGACACCCTGGTATAATCCAGTCTTTAGTGACACCGTGGTATAGCCCACCCTACAGTGATACCGTGGTATAATCCAGCCTACAGTGAGACTGTGGTATAGCCCACCTTACAGTGACACTGTGGTATAGCCCACCCTACAGTGATACCGTGGTATAGCCCACCCTACAGTATTACCGTGGTAGAGCCCACCCTACAGTGACACCCTGGTATAATCCACCGTACAGTGACACCCTGGTATAAAGCACCCTACAGTGACACCCTGGTATAATCCAGCCTACAGTGACACCGTGGTATAGCCCACCCTAGAGTGACACTGTGGTACAACCCACCCTACAGGGACACCGTGGTACAGCCCACCGTACAGTGGCACCCTGGTATAATCCACACCATAGTGACACCCTGGTATAATCCAGCCTACACTGACACCCTGATATAATCCACCATACAGTGAGACCCTGGTATAATCCAGTCTTCAGTGACACCGGGGTGTAGCCCACCCTACAGTGATACCGTGGTATAATCCAGCCTACATTGAGACTGTGGTATAGCCCAATTTACAATCACACTGTGGTACAGCTGAGCCTACAGTGACACCGTGGTACAGCCCATCCTACAGTGATACCGTGGTACAACCCACCCTACAGTGACACCCTGGTATAACCCACCCTACAGTGATACTGTGGTATAGCCCACCCTACAATGACACCCTGGTATAATCCAGCCTACAGTGACACCATGGTATAGCCCACCCTACAGTGACACCCTCGTATAATCCAGCCTACAGTGAGACCATGGCGTAGCCCACCCTACAGTGATACCGTGGTATAGCCCACCCTACAGTATTTCCGTGGTGCAACCCACCCTACAGTGATACCGTGGTATAGCCCACGCTACAGTAACACCGTGGTATAATCCAGGCTACAGTGACACCGTGGTATAGCCCACCCTACAGTGACAACGTGGTACAGCCCAGCCTACAGTGATGCCGTGGTATAGCCCACCCTACAGTGACACCCAGGTATAATCCAGCCTACAGTGACACCGTTGTATAGCCCGCCCTACAGTGACACTGTGGTACAGCCTACCCTACAGTGATACCGTGGTAGAGCCCACCGTACAGTGACACCCTGGTATAATCCAGCCTACAGTGACACCGTGGTATAGCCCGCCCTACAGTGACACTGTGGTACAGCCCACCCTACAGTGATACCGTGGTACAGCCCACCGTACAGTGGCACCCTGATATAATCCAGCCTGCAGTGACACCCTGATATAATCCACCCTACAGTGAGACCATGGTATAATCCAGTCTTCAGTGACACCGTGGTATAGCCCACCCTACAGTGACACCCTGGTATAATCCAGCCTACAGTGACACCGTGGTACAACCCACCCTACAGTGACACCGTGTTATAGCCCACCCTACAGTGACACCCTGGTAGAATCCAGCCTACAGTGTCACCATGGTACAGCCCACCCTACAGCGATACCGTGGTCCAGCCCACCCTACAGTGACACCCAGGTATAATCCAGCCTACAGTGACTCCCTGGTATAATCCACACCACAGTGACGCCCTGGTATAATCCAGCCCACCCTACAGTGACAACGTTGTATATCCCACCCTACAGTGACACCCTGGTATATTCCAGCCCACCCTACAGTGACAACGCTGTATATCCCAACCTAAAGTGACACCCTGGTATAATCCAGCCTGCAGTGACACCCTGATATAATCCACCCTACAGTGAGACCCTGGTATAATCCAGTCTTCAGTGACACCGTGGTATAGCCCACCCTACAGTGATACCATGGTATAATCCAGCCTACAGTGAGACTGTGGTATAGCCCACCTTACAGTCACACTGTGGTACAGCCCACCCTACAGTGACACCCTGGTATAATCCAGCCTAAAGTGACACCGTGGTATAGCCCGCCCTACAGTGACACTGTGGTACAGCCCACCCTACAGTGATACCGTGGTACAGCCCACCGTACAGTGGCACCCTGATATAATCCAGCCTGCAGTGACACCCTGATATAATCCACCCTACAGTGAGACCATGGTATAATCCAGTCTTCAGTGACACCGTGGTATAGCCCACCCTACAGTGAGACCATGGTAGAATCCAGCCTACAGTGACACCATGGTACAGCCCACCCTACAGCGATACCGTGGTCCAGCCCACCCTACAGTGACACCCAGGTATAATCCAGCCTACAGTACTCCCTGGTATAATCCACACCACAGTGACACCCTGGTATAATCCAGCCCACCCTACAGTGAAAACGTTGTATATCCCACCCTACAGTGACACCCTGGTATAATCCAGCCCACCCTACAGTGACAACGCTGTATATCCCACCCTAAAGTGACACCCTGGTAAAATCCAGCCTACAGTGACACCCTGATATAATCCACCCTACAGTGAGACCCTGGTATAATCCAGTCTTCAGTGACACCATGGTATAGCCCACCCTACAGTGATACCATGGTATAATCCAGCCTACATTGAGACTGTGGTATAGCCCAACCTACAATCACACTGTGGTACAGCCCACCCTACAGTGACACCGTGGTATAGCCCACCCTACAGTGACACCCTGGTATAATCCACCGTACAGTGACACCCTGGTATAATCCAGCCTACAGTGACACCTTGTTATAATCCACCCTACAGTGACACCCTGGTATAATCCAGCCTACAGTGATACCGTAGTACAGCCCAGTTTACAGTGACACCGTGGTATAGCCCACGCTACAGTGACACACTGGTATAATCCAACCTAGAGTGACATCCTGGTTTAATCCAGCCTACAGTGACACCATGGTACAGCCCAACCTACAGCGATACCGTAGTCCAGCCCACCCTACAGTGACACCGAGGTATAATCCAGCCTACAGTGACTCCCTGGTATAATCCACACCACAGTGACACCCTGGTATAATCCAGCCCAACCTATAGTGACAACGTTTTATATCCCACCCTACAGTGACACCCTGGTATGATCCAACCAACAGTGTCAGCGTGGTATAGCCCACCCCACTGTGACACCCTGGTATAATCCGGCCTACAGTGACACCGTGGTATAGCCCACCCTACAGTGACACCTTGGTATAATCCACCCTACAGTGACACCCTGGTATAAACCACCCTACAGTGACAACATGGTGTAATCCAGCCTACAGTGATACCGTGGTATAGCCCACCCTACAGTGACACCGTGGTATAGCCCACCCTACAGTGACAATGTGGTACAGCCCACCCTACAGTGATACGATGGTATAGCCCACCCTACAGTGACACCTTGGTATAATCCACCCTACAGTGACACCCTGGTATAAACCACCCTACAGTGACAACATGGTGTAATCCAGCCTACAGTGATACCGTGGTATAGCCCACCCTACAGTGACACAGTGGTATAGCCCACCCTACAGTGACAATGTGGTAAAGCCCATCCTACAGTGACACCATGGTATAGCCCACCCCACTGTGACACCCTGGTATAATCCAGCCTACATTGAGACTGTGATATAGCCCAACCTACAGTCACACTGTGGTAAATCCCACCCTACAGTGACATCATGGTATAATCCAGCCTACAGTGACACCGTGGTATAGCCCGCCCTACAGTGACACTGTGGTACAGCCCACCCTACAGTGATACCGTGGTACAGCCCACCGTACAGTGGCACCCTGATATAATCCAGCCTGCAGTGACACCCTGATATAATCCACCCTACAGTGAGACCATGGTATAATCCAGTCTTCAGTGACACCGTGGTATAGCCCACCCTACAGTGACACCCTGGTATAATCCAGCCTACAGTGACACCGTGGTACAACCCACCCTACAGTGACACCGTGTTATAGCCCACCCTACAGTGACACCCTGGTAGAATCCAGCCTACAGTGACACCATGGTACAGCCCACCCTACAGCGATACCGTGGTCCAGCCCACCCTACAGTGACACCCAGGTATAATCCAGCCTACAGTGACTCCCTGGTATAATCCACACCAGAGTGACACCCTGGTATAATCCAGCCCACCCTACAGTGACAACGTTGTATATCCCACCCTACAGTGACACCCTGGTATAATCCAGCCCACCCTACAGTGACAACGCTGTATATCCCACCCTAAAGTGACACCCTGGTATAATCCAGCCTACAGTGACACCCTGATATAATCCACCCTACAGTGAGACCCTGGTATAATCCAGTCTTCAGTGACACCGTGGTATAGCCCACCCTACAGTGATATCATGGTATAATCCAGCCTACATTGAGACTGTGGTATAGCCCAACCTACAATCACACTGTGGTACAGCCCACCCTACAGTGACACCGTGTTATAGCCCACCCTACAGTGACACCCTGGTAGAATCCAGCCTACAGTGACACCGTGGTACAACCCACCCTACAGTGACACCGTGTTATAGCCCACCCTACAGTGACACCCTGGTAGAATCCAGCCTACAGTGTCACCATGGTACAGCCCACCCTACAGCGATACCGTGGTCCAGCCCACCCTACAGTGACACCCAGGTATAATCCAGCCTACAGTGACTCCCTGGTATAATCCACACCACAGTGACACCCTGGTATAATCCAGCCCACCCTACAGTGACAACGCTGTATATCCCAACCTAAAGTGACACCCTGGTATAATCCAGCCTGCAGTGACACCCTGATATAATCCACCCTACAGTGAGACCCTGGTATAATCCAGTCTTCAGTGACACCGTGGTATAGCCCACCCTACAGTGATACCATGGTATAATCCAGCCTACAGTGAGACTGTGGTATAGCCCACCTTACATTCACACTGTGGTACAGCCCACCCTACAGTGACACCCTGGTATAATCCAGCCTAAAGTGACACCGTGGTATAGCCCGCCCTACAGTGACACTGTGGTACAGCCCACCCTACAGTGATACCGTGGTACAGCCCACCGTACAGTGGCACCCTGATATAATCCAGCCTGCAGTGACACCCTGATATAATCCACCCTACAGTGAGACCATGGTATAATCCAGTCTTCAGTGACACCGTGGTATAGCCCACCCTACAGTGAGACCATGGTAGAATCCAGCCTACAGTGACACCATGGTACAGCCCACCCTACAGCGATACCGTGGTCCAGCCCACCCTACAGTGACACCCAGGTATAATCCAGCCTACAGTACTCCCTGGTATAATCCACACCACAGTGACACCCTGGTATAATCCAGCCCACCCTACAGTGAAAACGTTGTATATCCCACCCTACAGTGACACCCTGGTATAATCCAGCCCACCCTACAGTGACAACGCTGTATATCCCACCCTAAAGTGACACCCTGGTAAAATCCAGCCTACAGTGACACCCTGATATAATCCACCCTACAGTGAGACCCTGGTATAATCCAGTCTTCAGTGACACCATGGTATAGCCCACCCTACAGTGATACCATGGTATAATCCAGCCTACATTGAGACTGTGGTATAGCCCAACCTACAATCACACTGTGGTACAGCCCACCCTACAGTGACACCGTGGTATAGCCCAACCTACAGTGACACCCTGGTATAATCCACCGTACAGTGACACCCTGGTATAATCCAGCCTACAGTGACACCTTGTTATAATCCACCCTACAGTGACACCCTGGTATAATCCAGCCTACAGTGATACCGTGGTACAGCCCAGTTTACAGTGACACCGTGGTATAGCCCACGCTACAGTGACACACTGGTATAATCCAACCTAGAGTGACATCCTGGTTTAATCCAGCCTACAGTGACACCATGGTACAGCCCACCCTACAGCGATACCGTAGTCCAGCCCACCCTACAGTGACACCCAGGTATAATCCAGCCTACAGTGACTCCCTGGTATAATCCACACCACAGTGACACCCTGGTATAATCCAGCCCAACCTATAGTGACAACGTTTTATATCCCAACCTACAGTGACACCCTGGTATGATCCAACCAACAGTGTCAGCGTGGTATAGCCCACCCCACTGTGACACCCTGGTATAATCCGGCCTACAGTGACACCGTGGTATAGCCCACCCTACAGTGACACCTTGGTATAATCCACCCTACAGTGACACCCTGGTATAAACCACCCTACAGTGACAACATGGTGTAATCCAGCCTACAGTGATACCGTGGTATAGCCCACCCTACAGTGACACCGTGGTATAACCCACCCTACAGTGACAATGTGGTACAGCCCACCCTACAGTGATACGATGGTATAGCCCACCCTACAGTGACACCTTGGTATAATCCACCCTACAGTGACACCCTGGTATAAACCACCCTACAGTGACAACATGGTGTAATCCAGCCTACAGTGATACCGTGGTATAGCCCACCCTACAGTGACACAGTGGTATAGCCCACCCTACAGTGACAATGTGGTACAGCCCATCCTACAGTGATACGATGGTACAGCCCACCCTAGAGTGACACCCTGGTATGATCCAGCCTACAGTGACACCATGGTATAGCCCACCCCACTGTGACACCCTGGTATAATCCAGCCTACATTGAGACTGTGATATAGCCCAACCTACAGTCACACTGTGGTAAATCCCACCCTACAGTGACATCATGGTATAATCCAGCCTACAGTGACACCGTGGTATAGCCCGCCCTACAGTGACACTGTGGTACAGCCCACCCTACAGTGATACCGTGGTACAGCCCACCGTACAGTGGCACCCTGATATAATCCAGCCTGCAGTGACACCCTGATATAATCCACCCTACAGTGAGACCATGGTATAATCCAGTCTTCAGTGACACCGTGGTATAGCCCACCCTACAGTGACACCCTGGTATAATCCAGCCTACAGTGACACCGTGGTACAACCCACCCTACAGTGACACCGTGTTATAGCCCACCCTACAGTGACACCCTGGTAGAATCCAGCCTACAGTGACACCATGGTACAGCCCACCCTACAGCGATACCGTGGTCCAGCCCACCCTACAGTGACACCCAGGTATAATCCAGCCTACAGTGACTCCCTGGTATAATCCACACCAGAGTGACACCCTGGTATAATCCAGCCCACCCTACAGTGACAACGTTGTATATCCCACCCTACAGTGACACCCTGGTATAATCCAGCCCACCCTACAGTGACAACGCTGTATATCCCACCCTAAAGTGACACCCTGGTATAATCCAGCCTACAGTGACACCCTGATATAATCCACCCTACAGTGAGACCCTGGTATAATCCAGTCTTCAGTGACACCGTGGTATAGCCCACCCTACAGTGATATCATGGTATAATCCAGCCTACATTGAGACTGTGGTATAGCCCAACCTACAATCACACTGTGGTACAGCCCACCCTACAGTGACACCGTGGTATAGCCCACCCTACAGTGACACCCTGGTATAATCCACCGTACAGTGACACCCTGGTATTATCCATCCTACAGTGACACCTTGTTATAATCCACCCTACAGTGACACCTTGTTATAATCCACCCTACAGTGACATCCTGGTTTAATCCAGCCTACAGTGACACCATTGTACAGCCCACCCTACAGCGATACCGTGGTCCAGCCCACCCTACAGTGACACCCAGGTATAATCCAGCCTACAGTGACTCCCTGGTATAATCCACACCACAGTGACACCCTGGTATAATCCAGCCCAACCTATAGTGACAACGTTGTATATCCCACCCTACAGTGACACCCTGGTATGATCCAACCAACAGTGTCAGCGTGGTATAGCCCACCCCACTGTGACACCCTGGTATAATCCGGCCTACAGTGACACCGTGGTATAGCCCACCCTACAGTGACACCTTGGTATAATCCACCCTACAGTGACACCCTGATATAATCCACCCTACAGTGAGACCATGGTATAATCCAGTCTTCAGTGACACCGTGGTATAGCCCACCCTACAGTGACACCCTGGTATAATCCAGCCTACAGTGACACCGTGGTACAACCCACCCTACAGTGACACCGTGTTATAGCCCACCCTACAGTGACACCCTGGTAGAATCCAGCCTACAGTGACACCATGGTACAGCCCACCCTACAGCGATACCGTGGTCCAGCCCACCCTACAGTGACACCCACGTATAATCCAGCCTACAGTGACTCCCTGGTATAATCCACACCAGAGTGACACCCTGGTATAATCCAGCCCACCCTACAGTGACAACGTTGTATATCCCACCCTACAGTGACACCCTGGTATAATCCAGCCAGCAGTGACACCCTGATATAATCCACCCTACAGTGAGACCCTGGTATAATCCAGTCTTCAGTGACACCGTGGTATAGCCCACCCTACAGTGATACCATGGTATAATCCAGCCTACATTGAGACTGTGGTATAGCCCAACCTACAATCACACTGTGGTACAGCCCACCCTACTGTGACACCGTGGTATAGCCCACCCTACAGTATTACCGTGGTACAACCCACCCTACAGTGATACCGTGGTATAGCCCACGCTACAGTAACACCGTGGTATAATCCAGTCTACAGTGATACCGTGGTATAGCCCACCCTACAGTGACAACTTGGTACAGCCCACCCTACAGTGACAACGTGGTACAGCCCAGCCTACAGTGATGCCGTGGTATAGCCCACCCCACAGGGACATCATGGTATAATCCAGTCTAGAGTGACACCGTGGTACAGCCTACGCTACAGTGACACCCTGGTATAATCCAGCCTACAGTGACACCCTGATATAATGCACCCTACAGTGACACCCTGGTATAATCCAGTCTTTAGTGACACCGTGGTATAGCCTACCCTACAGTGATACCGTGGTATAATCCAGCCTACAGTGAGACTGTGGTATAGCCCACCTTACAGTGACACTGTGGTATAGCCCACCCTACAGTGATACCGTGGTATAGCCCACCCTACAGTATTACCGTGGTAGAGCCCACCCTACAGTGACACCCTGGTATAATCCACCGTACAGTGACACCCTGGTATAAAGCACCCTACAGTGACACCCTGGTATAATCCAGCCTACAGTGACACCGTGTTATAGCCCACCCTACAGTGATACCATGGTATAATCCTGCCTACAGTGACACCGTGGTATAGCCCACCCTAGAGTGACACTGTGGTACAACCCACCCTACAGGGACACCGTGGTACAGCCCACCGTACAGTGGCACCCTGGTATAATCCACACCATAGTGACACCCTGGTATAATCCAGCCTACACTGACACCCTGATATAATCCACCATACAGTGAGACCCTGGTATAATCCAGTCTTCAGTGACACCGGGGTGTAGCCCACCCTACAGTGATACCGTGGTATAATCCAGCCTACATTGAGACTGTGGTATAGCCCAATTTACAATCACACTGTGGTACAGCTGAGA
The DNA here is from genome assembly GCF_029633865.1 of Lampris incognitus. NCBI lineage: Eukaryota > Metazoa > Chordata > Actinopteri > Lampriformes > Lampridae > Lampris > Lampris incognitus. The sequence goes on from NC_079212.1 coordinate 58,927,278, forward strand.
CTACAGTGACACCGTGGTACAGCCCATCCTACAGTGATACCGTGGTACAACCCACCCTACAGTGACACCCTGGTATAACCCACCCTACAGTGATACTGTGGTATAGCCCACCCTACAATGACACCCTGGTATAATCCAGCCTACAGTGACACCATGGTATAGCCCACCCTACAGTGACACCCTCGTATAATCCAGCCTACAGTGAGACCATGGCGTAGCCCACCCTACAGTGATACATTGGTATAGCCCACCCTACAGTATTTCCGTGGTGCAACCCACCCTACAGTGATGCCGTGGTATAGCCCACCCTACAGTGACACCCAGGTATAATCCAGCCTACAGTGACACCGTTGTATAGCCCGCCCTACAGTGACACTGTGGTACAGCCTACCCTACAGTGATACCGTGGTAGAGCCCACCGTACAGTGACACCCTGGTGTAATCCAGCCTACAGTGACACCGTGGTATAGCCCGCCCTACAGTGACACTGTGGTACAGCCCACCCTACAGTGATACCGTGGTACAGCCCACCGTACAGTGGCACCCTGATATAATCCAGCCTGCAGTGACACCCTGATATAATCCACCCTACAGTGAGACCATGGTATAATCCAGTCTTCAGTGACACCGTGGTATAGCCCACCCTACAGTAACACCCTGGTATAATCCAGCCTACAGTGACACCGTGGTACAACCCACCCTACAGTGACAACGTGTTATAGCCCAGCCTACAGTGACACCCTGGTAGAATCCAGCCTACAGTGTCACCATGGTACAGCCCACCCTACAGCGATACCGTGGTCCAGCCCACCCTACAGTGACACCCAGGTATAATCCAGCCTACAGTGACTCCCTGGTATAATCCACACCACAGTGACACCCTGGTATAATCCAGCCCACCCTACAGTGACAACGTTGTATATCCCACCCTACAGTGACACCCTGGTATATTCCAGCCCACCCTACAGTGACAACGCTGTATATCCCAACCTAAAGTGACACCCTGGTATAATCCAGTCTTCAGGGGCACCGTGGTATAGCCCACCCTACAGTGATACCATGGTATAATCCAGCCTACATTGAGACTGTGGTATAGCCCAACCTACAATCACACTGTGGTACAGCCCACCCTACAGTGACACCGTGGTATAGCCCACCCTACAGTATTACCGTGGTACAACCCACCCTACAGTGATGCCGTGGTATAGCCGACGCTACAGTAACACCGTGGTATAATCCAGTCTAGAGTGATACCGTGGTATAGCCCACCCTACAGTGACAACGTGGTACAGCCCACCCTACAGTGACAACGTGGTACAGCCCAGCCTACAGTGATGCCGTGGTATAGCCCACCCCACAGGGACACCATGGTATAATCCAGTCTTCAGTGACACCGTGGTATAGCCCACCCTACAGTGACACCCTGGTATAATCCAGCCTACAGTGACACCGTGGTATAGCCCACCCTACAGTAACACCCTGGTATAATCCACCGTACAGTGACACCCTGGTATAAAGCACCCTACAGTGACACCATGGTATAATCCAGCCTACAATGATATCGTGGTATAGCCCACCCTACAGTGACACCCTGGTATAATCCAGCCTACAGTGACAACGTGTTATAGCCCACCCTACAGTGATACCATGGTAAAATCCTGCCTACAGTGACACCGTGGTATAGCCCACCCTAGAGTGACACTGTGGTACAGCCAACCCTACAGTGATACCGTGGTACAGCCCACCGTACAGTGGCACGCTGGTATAATCCACACCATAGTGACACCCTGGTATAATCCAGCCTACACTGACACCCTGATATAATCCACTATACAGTGAGACCCTGGTATAATCCAGTCTTCAGTGACACCGTGGTATAGCCCACCCTACAGTGATACCGTGGTATAATCCAGCCTACAGTGAGACTGTGGTATAGCCCACCTTACAGTCAAATTGTGGTAGAGCCCACCCTACAGTGACACCCTGGTATAATCCAGGCTACAGTGATACCGTGGTATAGCCCATCCTACAATGACATCCTGGTATAAGCCAGCCTACAGTGACACCATGGTAGAGCCCACCCTACAGTGACACCCTCGTATAATCCAGCCTACAGTGACACCATGGTGTAGCCCAACCTACAGTGATACCGTGGTATAGCCCACCCTACAGTATTACCGTGGTGCAACCCACCCTACGTTGATACCGTGGTACAGCCCACGCTACAGTAACACCGTGGTATAATCCAGCCTACAGTGACAACGTGGTACAGCCCAGCCTACAGTGATGCCGTGGTATAGCCCACCCTACAGGGATACCATGGTATAATCCAGTCTAGAGTGACACCGTGGTACAGCCCACGCTACAGTGACACCCTGGTATAATCTAGCCTACAGTGACACCCTGATATAATCCACCCTACAGTGACACCCAGGTATAATCCAGTCTTCAGTGACACCGTGGTATAGCCCACCCTACAGTGATACCGTGGTATAATCCAGCCTACAGTGAGACTGTGGTATAGCCCACCTTACAGTCACACTGTGGTAAAGCCCACCCTACAGTGACACCCTGGTATAATCCAGCCTAAAGTGACACCGTGGTATAGCCCGCCCTACAGTGACACTGTGGTACAGCCCACCCTACAGTGATACCGTGGTACAGCCCACCGTACAGTGGCACCCTGATATAATCCAGCCTGCAGTGACACCCTGATATAATCCATCCTACAGTGAGACCATGGTATAACCCAGTCTTCAGTGACACCGTGGTATAGCCCACCCTACAGTGAGACCATGGTAGAATCCAGCCTACAGTGACACCATGGTACAGCCCACCCTACAGCGATACCGTGGTCCAGCCCACCCTACAGTGACACCCAGGTATAATCCAGCCTACAGTACTCCCTGGTATAATCCACACCACAGTGACACCCTGGTATAATCCAGCCCACCCTACAGTGAAAACGTTGTATATCCCACCCTACAGTGACACCCTGGTATAATCCAGCCCACCCTACAGTGACAACGCTGTATATCCCACCCTAAAGTGACACCCTGGTATAATCCAGCCTACAGTGACACCCTGATATAATCCACCCTACAGTGAGACCCTGGTATAATCCAGTCTTCAGTGACACCGTGGTATAGCCCACCCTACAGTGATACCATGGTATAATCCAGCCTACATTGAGACTGTGGTATAGCCCAACCTACAATCACACTGTGGTACAGCCCACCCTACAGTGACACCGTGGTATAGCCCACCCTACAGTATTACCGTGGTACAACCCACCCTACAGTGATGCCGTGGTATAGCCGACGCTACAGTAACACCGTGGTATAATCCAGTCTACAGTGATACCGTGGTATAGCCCACCCTACAGTGACAACGTGGTAAAGCCCACCCTACAGTGACACCCTGGTATAAAGCACCCTACAGTGACACCATGGTATAATCCAGCCTACAATGATATCGTGGTATTGCCCACCCTACAGTGACAACGTGGTACAGCCCACCCTACAGTGACAACGTGGTACAGCCCAGCCTACAGTGATGCCGTGGTATAGCCCACCCCACAGGGACACCATGGTATAATCCAGTCTTCAGTGACACCGTGGTATAGCCCACCCTACAGTGATACCGTGGTATAATCCAGCCTACAGTGATGCCGTGGTATAGCCCACCCCACAGGGACACCATGGTATAATCCAGCCTACATTGAGACTGTAGTATAGCCCAACCTACAATCACACTGTGGTACAGCCCACCCTACAGTGACACCGTGGTATAGCCCACCCTACAGTGACACCCTGGTATAATCCACCGTACAGTGACACCCTGGTATAATCCAGCCTACAGTGACACCTTGTTATAATCCACCCTACAGTGACACCCTGGTATAATCCAGCCTACAGTGATACCGTGGTACAGCCCAGTTTACAGTGACACCGTGGTATAGCCCACGCTACAGTGACACACTGGTATAATCCAACCTAGAGTGACATCCTGGTTTAATCCAGCCTACAGTGACACCATGGTACAGCCCACCCTACAGCGATACCGTGGTCCAGCCCACCCTACAGTGACACCCAGGTATAATCCAGCCTACAGTGACTCCCTGGTATAATCCACACCACAGTGACACCCTGGTATAATCCAGCCCAACCTATAGTGACAACGTTGTATATCCCACCCTACAGTGACACCCTGGTATGATCCAACCAACAGTGTCAGCGTGGTATAGCCCACCCCACTGTGACACCCTGGTATAATCCGGCCTACAGTGACACCGTGGTATAGCCCAGCCTACAGTGACACCTTGGTATAATCCACCCTACAGTGACACCCTGGTATAAACCACCCTACAGTGACAACATGGTGTAATCCAGCCTACAGTGATACCGTGGTATAGCCCACCCTACAGTGACACCGTGGTATAGCCCACCCTACAGTGACAATGTGGTACAGCCCACCCTACAGTGATACGATGGTATAGCCCACCCTACAGTGACTTCTTGGTATTATCCACCCTACAGTGACACCCTGGTATAAACCACCCTACAGTGACAACATGGTGTAATCCAGCCTACAGTGATACCGTGGTATAGCCCACCCTACAGTGACACAGTGGTATAGCCCACCCTACAGTGACAATGTGGTACAGCCCACCCTACAGTGATACGATGGTACAGCCCACCCTAGAGTGACACCCTGGTATTATCCAGCCTACAGTGACACCATGGTATAGCCCACCCCACTGTGACACCCTGGTATAATCCAGCCTACATTGAGACTGTGATATAGCCCAACCTACAGTCACACTGTGGTAAATCCCACCCTACACTGACATCATGGTATAATCCAGCCTACAGTGACACCGTGGTATAGCCCGCCCTACAGTGACACTGTGGTACAGCCCACCCTACAGTGATACCGTGGTACAGCCCACCGTACAGTGGCACCCTGATATAATCCAGCCTGCAGTGACACCCTGATATAATCCACCCTACAGTGAGACCATGGTATAATCCAGTCTTCAGTGACACCGTGGTATAGCCCACCCTACAGTGACACCCTGGTATAATCCAGCCTACAGTGACACCGTGGTACAACCCACCCTACAGTGACACCGTGTTATAGCCCACCCTACAGTGACACCCTGGTAGAATCCAGCCTACAGTGACACCATGGTACAGCCCACCCTACAGCGATACCGTGGTCCAGCCCACCCTACAGTGACACTCAGGTATAATCCAGCCTACAGTGACTCCCTGGTATAATCCACACCAGAGTGACACCCTGGTATAATCCAGCCCACCCTACAGTGACAACGTTGTATATCCCACCCTACAGTGACACCCTGGTATAATCCAGCCCACCCTACAGTGACAACGCTGTATATCCCACCCTAAAGTGACACCCTGGTATAATCCAGCCTAGAGTGACACCCTGATATAATCCACCCTACAGTGAGACCCTGGTATAATCCAGTCTTCAGTGACACCGTGGTATAGCCCACCCTACAGTGATACCATGGTATAATCCAGCCTACATTGAGACTGTGGTATAGCCCAACCTACAATCACACTGTGGTACAGCCCACCCTACAGTGACACCGTGGTATAGCCCACCCTACAGTGACACCCTGGTATAATCCACCGTACAGTGACACCCTGGTATAATCCATCCTACAGTGACACCTTGTTATAATCCACCCTACAGTGACACCCTGGTATAATCCAGCCTACAGTGATACCGTGGTACAGCCCAGTTTACAGTGACACCGTGGTATAGCCCACGCTACAGTGACACACTGGTATAATCTAGCCTACAGTGACACCCTCATATAATCCACCCTACAGTGACACCCAGGTATAATCCAGTCTTCAGTGACACCGTGGTATAGCCCACCCTACAGTGATACCGTGGTATAATCCAGCCTATATTGAGACTGTGATATAGCCCAACCTACAGTCACACTGTGGTAAATCCCAACCTACAGTGACATCATGGTATAATACAGCCTACAGTGACACCGTGGTATAGCCCGCCCTACAGTGACACTGTGGTACAGCCCACCCTACAGTGATACCGTGGTACAGCCCACCGTACAGTGGCACCCTGATATAATCCAGCCTGCAGTGACACCCTGATATAATCCACCCTACAGTGAGACCATGGTATAATCCAGTCTTCAGTGACACCGTGGTATAGCCCACCCTACAGTGACACCCTGGTATAATCCAGCCTACAGTGACACCGTGGTACAACCCACCCTACAGTGACACCGTGTTATAGCCCACCCTACAGTGACACCCTGGTAGAATCCAGCCTACAGTGACACCATGGTACAGCCCACCCTACAGCGATACCGTGGTCCAGCCCACCCTACAGTGACACCCAGGTATAATCCAGCCTACAGTGACTCCCTGGTATAATCCACACCAGAGTGACACCCTGGTATAATCCAGCCCACCCTACAGTGACAACGTTGTATATCCCACCCTACAGTGACACCCTGGTATAATCCAGCCCACCCTACAGTGACAACGCTGTATATCCCACCCTAAAGTGACACCCTGGTATAATCCAGCCTACAGTGACACCCTGATATAATCCACCCTACAGTGAGACCCTGGTATAATCCAGTCTTCAGTGACACCGTGGTATAGCCCACCCTACAGTGATACCATGGTATAATCCAGCCTACATTGAGACTTTGGTATAGCCCAACCTACAATCACACTGTGGTACAGCCCACCATACAGTGACACCGTGGTATAGCCCACCCTACAGTGACACCCTGGTATAATCCACCGTACAGTGACACCCTGGTATAATCCATCCTACAGTGACACCTTGTTATAATCCACCCTACAGTGACACCCTGGTATAATCCAGCCTACAGTGATACCGTGGTACAGCCCAGTTTACAGTGACACCGTGGTATAGCCCACGCTACAGTGACACACTGGTATAATCTAGCCTACAGTGACACCCTGATATAATCCACCCTACAGTGACACCCAGGTATAATCCAGTCTTCAGTGACACCGTGGTATAGCCCACCCTACAGTGATACCGTGGTATAATCCAGCCTACAGTGAGACTGTGGTATAGCCCACCTTACAGTCAAACTGTGGTACAGCCCACCCTACAGTGACACCCTGGTATAATCCAGCCTAAAGTGACACCGTGGTATAGCCCGCCCTACAGTGACACTGTGGTACAGCCCACCCTACAGTGATACCGTGGTACAGCCCACCGTACAGTGGCACCCTGATATAATCCAGCCTGCAGTGACACCCTGATATAATCCACCCTACAGTGAGACCATGGTATAATCCAGTCTTCAGTGACACCGTGGTATAGCCCACCCTACAGTGAGACCATGGTAGAATCCAGCCTACAGTGACACCATGGTACAGCCCACCCTACAGCGATACCGTGGTCCAGCCCAGCCTACAGTGACACCCAGGTATAATCCAGCCTACAGTACTCCCTGGTATAATCCACACCACAGTGACACCCTGGTATAATCCAGCCCACCCTACAGTGAAAACGTTGTATATCCCACCCTACTGTGACACCCTGGTATAATCCAGCCCACCCTACAGTGACAACGCTCTATATCCCACCCTAAAGTGACAACCTGGTATAATCCAGCCTACAGTGACACCCTGATATAATCCACCCTACAGTGAGACCCTGGTATAATCCAGTCTTCAGTGACACCGTGGTATAGCCCACCCTACAGTGATACCATGGTATAATCCAGCCTACATTGAGACTGTGGTATAGCCCAACCTACAATCACACTGTGGTACAGCCCACCCTACAGTGACACCGTGGTATAGCCCACCCTACAGTGACACCCTGGTATAATCCACCGTACAGTGACACCCTGGTATAATCCAGCCTACAGTGACACCTTGTTATAATCCACCCTACAGTGACACCCTGGTATAATCCAGCCTACAGTGATACCATGGTACAGCCCAGTTTACAGTGACACCGTGGTATAGCCCACGCTACAGTGACACACTGGTATAATCCAACCTAGAGTGACATCCTGGTTTAATCCAGCCTACAGTGACACCATGGTACAGCCCACCCTACAGCGATACCGTGGTCCAGCCCACCCTACAGTGACACCCAGGTATAATCCAGCCTACAGTGACTCCCTAGTATAATCCACACCACAGTGACACCCTGGTATAATCCAGCCTACAGTGATACCGTGGTACAGCCCAGTTTACAGTGACACCGTGGTATAGCCCACGCTACAGTGACACACTGGTATAATCTAGCCTACAGTGACACCCTGATATAATCCACCCTACAGTGACACCCATGTATAATCCATTCTTCAGTGACACCGTGGTATAGCCCACCCTACAGTGATACCGTGGTATAATCCAGCCGACAGTGAGACTGTGGTATAGCCCACCTTACAGTCACACTGTGGTACAGCCCACCCTACAGTGACACCCTGGTATAATCCAGCCTAAAGTGACACCGTGGTATAGCCCGCCCTACAGTGACACTGTGGTACAGCCCACCCTACAGTGATACCGTGGTACAGCCCACCGTACAGTGGCACCCTGATATAATCCAGCCTGCAGTGACACCCTGATATAATCCACCCTACAGTGAGACCATGGTATAATCCAGTCTTCAGTGACACCGTGGTATAGCCCACCCTACAGTGAGACCATGGTAGAATCCAGCCTACAGTGACACCATGGTACAGCCCACCCTACAGCGATACCGTGGTCCAGCCCACCCTACAGTGACACCCAGTTATAATCTAGCCTACAGTACTCCCTGGTATAATCCACACCACAGTGACACCCTGGTATAATCCAGCCCACCCTACAGTGAAAACGTTGTATATCCCACCCTACAGTGACACCCTGGTATAATCCAGCCCACCCTACAGTGACAACGCTCTATATCCCACCCTAAAGTGACAACCTGGTATAATCCAGCCTACAGTGACACCCTGATATAATCCACCCTACAGTGAGACCCTGGTATAATCCAGTCTTCAGTGACACCGTGGTATAGCCCACCCTACAGTGATACCATGGTATAATCCAGCCTACATTGAGACTGTGGTATAGCCCAACCTACAATCACACTGTGGTACAGCCCACCCTACAGTGACACCGTGGTATAGCCCACCCTACAGTGACACCCTGGTATAATCCACCGTACAGTGACACCCTGGTATAATCCAGCCTACAGTGACACCTTGTTATAATCCACCCTACAGTGACACCCTGGTATAATCCAGCCTACAGTGATACCGTGGTACAGCCCAGTTTACAGTGACACCGTGGTATAGCCCACGCTACAGTGACACACTGGTATAATCCAACCTAGAGTGACATCCTGGTTTAATCCAGCCTACAGTGACACCATGGTACAGCCCACCCTACAGCGATACCGTGGTCCAGCCCACCCTACAGTGACACCCAGGTATAATCCAGCCTACAGTGACTCCCTGGTATAATCCACACCACAGTGACACCCTGGTATAATTCAGCCTACAGTGATACCGTGGTACAGCCCAGTTTACAGTGACACCGTGGTATAGCCCACGCTACAGTGACACACTGGTATAATCTAGCCTACAGTGACACCCTGATATAATCCACCCTACAGTGACACCCAGGTATAATCCAGTCTTCAGTGACACCGTGGTATAGCCCACCCTACAGTGATACCGTGGTATAATCCAGCCGACAGTGAGACTGTGGTATAGCCCACCTTACAGTCACACTGTGGTACAGCCCACCCTACAGTGACACCCTGGTATAATCCAGCCTAAAGTGACACCGTGGTATAGCCCGCCCTACAGTGACACTGTGGTACAGCCCACCCTACAGTGATACCGTGGTACAGCCCACCGTACAGTGGCACCCTGATATAATCCAGCCTGCAGTGACACCCTGATATAATCCACCCTACAGTGAGACCATGGTATAATCCAGTCTTCAGTGACACCGTGGTATAGCCCACCCTACAGTGAGACCATGGTAGAATCCAGCCTACAGTGACACCATGGTACAGCCCACCCTACAGCGATACCGTGGTCCAGCCCACCCTACAGTGACACCCAGGTATAATCCAGCCTACAGTACTCCCTGGTATAATCCACACCACAGTGACACCCTGGTATAATCCAGCCCAACCTACAGTGAAAACGTTGTATATCCCACCCTACAGTGACACCCTGGTATAATCCAGCCCACCCTACAGTGACAACGCTGTATATCCCACCCTAAAGTGACAACCTGGTATAATCCAGCCTACAGTGACACCCTGATATAATCCACCCTACAGTGAGACCCTGGTATAATCCAGTCTTCAGTGACACCGTGGTATAGCCCACCCTACAGTGATACCATGGTATAATCCAGCCTACATTGAGACTGTGGTATAGCCCAACCTACAATCACACTGTGGTACAGCCCACCCTACAGTGACACCGTGGTAGAGCCCACCCTACAGTGACACCCTGGTATAATCCACCGTACAGTGACACCCTGGTATAATCCAGCCTACAGATACACCTTGTTATACTCCACCCTACAGTGACACCCTGGTATAATCCAGCCTACAGTGATACCGTGGTACAGCCCAGTTTACAGTGACACCGTGGTCCAGCCCACCCTACAGTGACACCCAGGTATAATCCAGCCTAGAGTGACATCCTGGTTTAATCCAGCCTACAGTGACACCATGGTACAGCCCACCCTACAGCGATACCGTGGTCCAGCCCACCCTACAGTGACACCCAGGTATAATCCAGCCTACAGTGACTCCCTGGTATAATCCACACCACAGTGACACCCTGGTATAATCCAGCCCAACCTATAGTGACAACGTTGTATATCCCACCCTACAGTGACACCCTGGTATGATCCAACCAACAGTGTCAGCGTGGTATAGCCCACCCCACTGTGACACCCTGGCATAATCCGGCCTACAGTGACACCGTGGTATAGCCCAGCCTACAGTGACACCTTGGTATAATCCACCCTACAGTGACACCCTGGTATAAACCACCCTACAGTGACAACATGGTGTAATCCAGCCTACAGTGATACCGTGGTATAGCCCACCCTACAGTGACACCGTGGTATAGCCCACCCTACAGTGACAATGTGGTACAGCCCACCCTACAGTGATACGATGGTATAGCCCACCCTACAGTGACACCTTGGTATTATCCTCCCTACAGTGACACCCTGGTATAAACCACCCTACAGTGACAACATGGTGTAATCCAGCCTACAGTGATACCGTGGTATAGCCCACCCTACAGTGACACAGTGGTATAGCCCACCCTACAGTGACAATGTGGTACAGCCCACCCTACAGTGATACGATGGTACAGCCCACCCTAGAGTAACACCCTGGTATTATCCAGCCTACAGTGACACCATGGTATAGCCCACCCCACTGTGACACCCTGGTATAATCCAGCCTACATTGAGACTGTGATATAGCCCAACCTACAGTCACACTGTGGTAAATCCCACCCTACAGTGACATCATGGTATAATCCAGCCTACAGTGACACCGTGGTATAGCCCGCCCTACAGTGACACTGTGGTACAGCCCACCCTACAGTGATACCGTGGTACAGCCCACCGTACAGTGGCACCCTGATATAATCCAGCCTGTAGTGACACCCTGATATAATCCACCCTACAGTGAGACCATGGTATAATCCAGTCTTCAGTGACACCGTGGTATAGCCCACCCTACAGTGACACCCTGGTATAATCCAGCCTACAGTGACACCGTGGTACAACCCACCCTACAGTGACACCGTGTTATAGCCCAACCTACAGTGACACCCTGGTAGAATCCAGCCTACTGTGACACCATGGTACAGCCCACCCTACAGCGATACCGTGGTCCAGCCCACCCTACAGTGACACCCAGGTATAATCCAGCCTACAGTGACTCCCTGGTATAATCCACACCAGAGTGACACCCTGGTATAATCCAGCCTACACTGACACCCTGATATAATCCACTATACAGTGAGACCCTGGTATAATCCAGTCTTCAGTGACACCGTGGTATAGCCCACCCTACAGTGATACCGTGGTATAATCCAGCCTACAGTGAGACTGTGGTATAGCCCACCTTACATACAAATTGTGGTAGAGCCCACCCTACAGTGACACCCTGGTATAATCCAGGCTACAGTGATACCGTGGTATAGCCCACCCTACAATGTCACCCTGGTATAAGCCAGCCTACAGTGACACCATGGTAGAGCCCACCCTACAGTGACACCCTCGTATAATCCAGCCTACAGTGACACCATGGTGTAGCCCAACCTACAGTGATACCGTGGTATAGCCCACCCTACAGTATTACCGTGGTGCAACCCACCCTACGTTGATACCGTGGTACAGCCCACGCTACAGTAACACCGTGGTATAATCCAGCCTACAGTGACAACGTGGTACAGCCCAGCCTACAGTGATGCCGTGGTATAGCCCATCCTACAGGGATACCATGGTATAATCCAGTCTAGAGTGACACCGTGGTACAGCCCACGCTACAGTGACACCCTGGTATAATCTAGCCTACAGTGACACCCTGATATAATCCACCCTACAGTGACACCCAGGTATAATCCAGTCTTCAGTGACACCGTGGTATAGCCCACCCTACAGTGATACCGTGGTATAATCCAGCCTACAGTGAGACTGTGGTATAGCCCACCTTACAGTCACACTGTGGTGCAGCCCACCCTACAGTGACACCCTGGTATAATCCAGCCTAAAGTGACACCGTGGTATAGCCCGCCCTACAGTGACACTGTGGTACAGCCCACCCTACAGTGATACCGTGGTAGAGCCCACCGTACAGTGGCACCCTGATATAATCCAGCCTGCAGTGACACCCTGATATAATCCACCCTACAGTGAGACCATGGTATAATCCAGTCTTCAGTGACACCGTGGTATAGCCCACCCTACAGTGAGACCATGGTAGAATCCAGCCTACAGTGACACCATGGTACAGCCCACCCTACAGCGATACCGTGGTCCAGCCCACCCTACAGTGACACCCAGGTATAATCCAGCCTACAGTACTCCCTGCTATAATCCACACCACAGTGACACCCTGGTATAATCCAGCCCACCCTACAGTGACAACGCTGTATATCCCACCCTAAAGTGACACCCTGGTATAGTCCAGCCTACAGTGACACCCTGATATAATTCACCCTACAGTGAGACCCTGGTATAATCCAGTCTTCAGTGACACCGTGGTATAGCCCACCCTACAGTGATACCATGGTATAATCCAGCCTACATTGAGACTGTGGTATAGCCCAACCTACAATCACACTGTGGTACAGCCCACCCTACAGTGACACCGTGGTATAGCCCACCCTACAGTGACACCCTGGTATAATCCACCGTACAGTGACACCCTGGTATAATCCAGCCTACAGTGACACCTTGTTATAATCCACCCTACAGTGACACCCTGGTATAATCCAGCCTACAGTGATACCGTGGTACAGCCCAGTTTACAGTGACACCGTGGTATAGCCCACGCTACAGTGATACACTGGTATAATCCAACCTAGAGTGACATCCTGGTTTAATCCAGCCTACAGTGACACCATGGTACAGCCCACCCTACAGCGATACCGTGGTCCAGCCCACCCTACAGTGACACCCAGGTATAATCCAGCCTACAGTGACTCCCTGGTATAATCCACACCACAGTGACACCCTGGTATAATCCAAACCAACCTATAGTGACAACGTTGTATATCCCACCCTACAGTGACACCCTGGTATGATCCAACCAACAGTGTCAGCGTGGTATAGCCCACCCCACTGTGACACCCTGGTATAATCCGGCCTACAGTGACACCGTGGTATAGCCCACCCTACAGTGACACCTTGGTATAATCCACCCTACAGTGACACCCTGCTATAAACCACCCTACAGTGACAACATGGTGTAATCCAGCCTACAGTGATACCGTGGTATAGCCCACCCTACAGTGACACCGTGGTATAGCCCACCCTACAGTGAAAATGTGGTACAGACCACCCTACAGTGATACGATGGTATAGCCCACCCTACAGTGACACCTTGGTATTATCCACCCTACAGTGACACCCTGGTATAAACCACCCTACAGTGACAACATGGTGTAATCCAGCCTACAGTGATACCGTGGTATAGCCCACCCTACAGTGACACAGTGGTATAGCCCACCCTACAGTGACAATGTGGTACAGCCCACCCTACAGTGATACGATGGTACAGCCCACCCTAGAGTGACACCCTGGTATGATCCAGCCTACAGTGACACCATGGTATAGCCCACCCCACTGTGACACCCTGGTATAATCCAGCCTACATTGAGACTGTGATATAGCCCAACCTACAGTCAAACTGTGGTAAATCCCACCCTACAGTGACATCATGGTATAATCCAGCCTACAGTGACACCGTGGTATAGCCCGCCCTACAGTGACACTGTGGTACAGCCCACCCTACAGTGATACCGTGGTACAGCCCACCGTACAGTGGCACCCTGATATAATCCAGCCTGCAGTGACACCCTTATATAATCCACCCTACAGTGAGACCATGGTATAATCCAGTCTTCAGTGACACCGTGGTATAGCCCACCCTACAGTGACACCCTGGTATAATCCAGCCTACAGTGACACCGTGGTACAACCCACCCTACAGTGACACCGTGTTATAGCCCACCCTACAGTGACACCCTGGTAGAATCCAGCCTACAGTGACACCATGGTACAGCCCACCCTACAGCGATACCGTTTTCCAGCCCACCCTACAGTGACACCCAGGTATAGTCCAGCCTACAGTGACTCCCTGGTATAATCCACACCAGAGTGACATCCTGGTATAATCCAGCCCACCCTACAGTGACAACGTTGTATATCCCACCCTACAGTGACACCCTGGTATAATCCAGCCCACCCTACAGTGACAACGCTGTATATCCCACCCTAAAGTGACACCCTGGTATAATCCAGCCTACAGTGACACCCTGATATAATCCACCCTACAGTGAGACCCTGGTATAATCCAGTCTTCAGTGACACCGTGGTATAGCCCACCCTACAGTGATACCATGGTATAATCCAGCCTACATTGAGACTGTGGTATAGCCCAACCTACAATCACACTGTGGTACAGCCCACCCTACAGTGACACCGTGGTATAGCCCACCCTACAGTGACACCCTGGTATAATCCACCGTACAGTGACACCCTGGTATAATCCATCCTACAGTGACACCTTGTTATAATCCACCCTACAGTGACACCCTGGTATAATCCAGCTTACAGTGATACCGTGGTACAGCCCAGTTTACAGTGACACCGTGGTATAGCCCACGCTACAGTGACACACTGGTATAATCCAACCTAGAGTGACATCCTGGTTTAATCCAGCCTACAGTGACACCATGGTACAGCCCAACCTACAGCGATACCGTGGTCCAGCCCACCCTACAGTGACACCCAGGTATAATCCAGCCTATAGTGACTCCTTGGTATAATCCACACCACAGTGACATCCTGGTATAATCCAGCCCAACCTATAGTGACAACGTTGTATATCCCACCCTACAGTGACACCCTGGTATGATCCAACCAACAGTGTCAGCGTGGTATAGCCCACCCCACTGTGACACCCTGGTATAATCCGGCCTACAGTGACACCGTGGTATAGCCCACCCTACAGTGACACCTTGGTATAATCCACCCTACAGTGACACCCTGGTATAAACCACCCTACAGTGACAACATGGTGTAATCCAGCCTACAGTGATACCGTGGTATAGCCCACCCTACAGTGACACCGTGGTATAGCCCACCCTACAGTGACAATGTGGTACAGCCCACCCTACAGTGATACGATGGTATAGCCCACCCTACAGTGACACCTTGGTATAATCCACCCTACAGTGACACCCTGGTATAAACCACCCTACAGTGACAACATGGTGTAATCCAGCCTACAGTGATACCGTGGTATAGCCCACCCTACAGTGACACAGTGGTATAGCCCACCCTACAGTGACAATGTGGTACAGCCCACCCTACGGTGATACGATGGTACAGCCCACCCTAGAGTGACACCCTGGTATGATCCAGCCTACAGTGACACCATGGTATAGCCCACCCTACAGTGACACCCTCGTATAATCCAGCCTACAGTGACACCGTGGTACAACCCACCCTACAGTGATACCGTGGTATAGCCCACCCTACAGTATTACCGTGGTGCAACCCACCCTACAGTGATACCGTGGTATAGCCCACGCTACAGTAACACCGTGGTATAATCCAGCCTACAGTGACACCGTGGTATAGCCCACCCTACAGTGACAACGTGGTACAGCCCAGCCTACAGTGATGCCGTGGTATAGCCCGCCCTACAGGGATACCATGGTATAATCCAGTCTAGAGTGACACCGTGGTACAGCCCACGCTACAGTGACACCCTGATATAATCCACCCTACAGTGACACCCTGGTATAATCCAGTCTTCAGTGACACCATGGTATAGCCCACCCTACAGTGATACCGTGGTATAATCCAGCCTACAGTGAGACTGTGTATAGCCCTCTTACAGTCACACTGTGGTACAGCCCACCCTACAGTGACACACTGGTATAATCCAGCCTACAGTGACACCGTGGTATAGCCCGCCCTACAGTGACACTGTGGTACAGCCCACCCTACAGTGACACACTGGTATAATCCAGCCTACAGTGACACCGTGGTATAGCCCGCCCTACAGTGACACTGTGGTACAGCCCACCCTACAGTGATACCGTGGTACAGCCCACCGTACAGTGGCACCCTGATATAATCCAGCCTGCAGTGACACCCTGATATAATCCACCCTACAGTGACACCCTGGTATAATCCAGCCTACAGTGACAACGTGGTACCACCCATCCTACAGTGACAACGTGTTATAGCCCACCCTACATTGACACCCTGGTAGAATCCAGCCTACAGTGACACCATGGTACAGCCCACCCTACAGCGATACCGTGGTCCAGCCCACCCTACAGTGACACCCAGGTATAATCCAGCCTACAGTGACTCCCTGGTATAATCCACACCACAGTGACACCCTGGTATAATCCAGCCCACCCTACAGTGACAACGTTGTATATCCCACCCTACAATGACACCCTGGTATAATCCAGCCCACCCTACAGTGACAACGCTGTATATCCCACCCTAAAGTGACACCCTGGTATAATCCAGCCTACAGTGACACCCTGATATAATCCACCCTACAGTGAAACCCTGGTATAATCCAGTCTTCAGTGACACCGTGGTATAGCCCACCCTACAGTGATACCATGGTATAATCCAGCCTACATTGAGACTGTGGTTTAGCCCAACCTACAATCACACTGTGGTACAGCCCACCCTACAGTGACACCGTGGTATAGCCCACCCTACAGTGACACCCTGGTATAATCAACCGTACAGTGACACCCTGGTATAAAGCACCCTACAGTGACACCCTGGTATAATCCAGCCTACAGTGACACCCTGGTATAATCCAGCCTGCAGTGACACCGTGGTACAGCCAATCCTACAGTGATACTGTGGTACAGTCCAGTTTACAGTGACACCGTGGTATAGCCCACGCTACACTGACACACTGGTATAATCCAACCTACAGTGAAATCCTGGTATAATCCATCCTACAGTGATACCGTGGTACAGCTCACCGTACAGTGATACCCTGGTAAAATCCACCCTACAGTGACACCCTGGTATAATCCAGCCTACAGTGACACCTTGTTATAATCCACCCTACAGTGACACCCTGGTTTAATCCAGCCTACAGTGACACCATGGTACAGCCCACCCTACAGCGATACCGTGGTCCAGCCCACCCTACAGTGACACCCAGGTATAATCCAGCCTACAGTGACTCCCTGGTATAATCCACACCACAGTGACACCCTGGTATAATCCAGCCCACCCTACATTGACAACGTTGTATATCCCACCCTACAGTGACACCCTGGTATGATCCAACCAACAGTGTCAGCGTGGTATAGCCCACCCCACTGTGACACCCTCGTATAATCCAGCCTACAGTGACACCATGGTATAGCCCACTCTACAGTGATACCGTGGTATAGCCCACCCTACAGTATTACCGTGGTACAAACCACCCTACAGTGATACCGTGGTATAGCCCACGCTACAGTAACACCGTGGTATAATCCACCCTACAGTGACATCGTGGTATAGCCCTCCCTACAGTGACACCGTGGTATAGCCCACCCTACAGTGACACCTTGGTATAATCCACCCTACAGTGACACCCTGGTATAAACCACCCTACAGTGACAACATGGTGTAATCCAGCCTACAGTGATACCGTGGTATAGCCCACCCTACAGTGACACCGTGGTATAGCCCACCCTACAGTGACAATGTGGTACAGCCCACCCTACAGTGATACCGTGGCACAGCCCACCCTACAGTGACACCCTGGTATGATCCAGCCTACAGTGACACCGTGGTATAGCCCACCCCACTGTGACACCCTGGTATAATCCAGCCTACATTGAGACTGTGGTATAGCCCAACCTACAGTCACACTGTGGTACATCCCACCCTACAGTGACATCGTGGTATAGCCCTCCCTACAGTGACACCCTGGTATAATCCACCGTACAGTGACACCCTGGTATAAGCCACCCTACAGTGACAACATGGTATAATCCAGCCTACAATGATACCGTGGTCCAGCCCACCCTACAGTGACACCCAGGTATAATCCAGCCTACAGTGACACCGTGGTACAACCCACCCTACAGTGACACCGTGTTATAGCCCACCCTACAGGGACACCCTGGTATAATCCACCCTACAGTGACACCCTGGTATAATACAGCCTACAGTGACACCCTGGTATAATCCAGCCTGCAGTGACACCTTGGTATAATCCACACCACAGTGACACCCTGGTATAATCCAGCCTACAGTGAGACTGTGGTATAGCCCACCCTACAGTCACACTGTGGTACAGCCAACCCTACAGTGATACCGTGGTACAGCCCACCGTACAGTGACACCCTGGTATAATCCACCCTACAATGACACCCTGGTATAATCCAGCCTACACTGACACCCTGATATAATCCACTCTACAGTGACACCCTTGTATAATCCAGCCTACAGTGACACCATGGTACAGCCCACGCTACAGTGATACTGTGGTCCAGCCCACCCTACAGTCACACCCAGGTATAATCCAGCCTACAGTAACACCCTGGTATAATCCACACCACAGTGACACCCTGGTATAATCCAGCCCACCCTACAGTGACAACGTTGTATGGCCCACCCTAGTGTGTCACCCTGGTATAATCCAGCCCACCCTACAGTGACAACGTTGTATATACCACCCTACAGTGACACCCTGGTATAATCCAGCCTGCAGTGACACCGTGGTACAGCCCACCCTACAGTGATACCGTGGTACAGCCCAGTTTACAGTGACACCGTGGTATAGCCCACGCACCAGTGACACACTGGTATAATCCAACCTACAGTGAAACCCTGGTATAATCCATCCTACAGTGATACCGTGGTACAGCTCACCGTACAGTGATACCCTGGTATAATCCACCGTACAGTGATACCCTGGTATAATCCACCCTACAGTGACACCCTGGTATTATCCAGCCTACAGTGACATCGTGGTATAGCCCACCCTAGATTGACACCCTGGTTTAATCCAGCCTACAGTGACACCATGGTACAGCCCACCCTACAGCGATACCGTGGTCCAGCCCACCCTACAGTGACACCCAGGTATAATCCAGCCTACAATGACTCCCTGGTATAATCCACACCACAGTGACACCCTGGTATAATCCAGCCCACCCTACAGTGACAACGTTGTATATCCCACCCTACAGTGACACCCTGGTATGATCCGGCCTACAGTGACACCTTGGTATAATCCACCCTACAGTGACACCCTGGTATAAACCACCTACAGTGACAACATGGTGTAATCCAGCCTACAGTGATACCGTGGTATAGCCCACCCTACAGTGACACCGTGGTATAGCCCACCCTACAGTGACAATGTGGTACAGCCCACCCTACAGTGATACCGTGGTAGAGCCCACCCTACAGTGACACCCTGGTATGATCCAGCCTACAGTGACACCATGGTATAGCCCACCCCACTGTGACACCCTGGTATAATCCAGCCTACATTGAGACTGTGGTATAGCCCAACCTACAGTCACACTGTGGTACATCCCACCCTACAGTGACATCGTAGCATAGCCCTCCCTACAGTGACACCCTGGTATAATCCACCGTACAGTGACACCCTGGTATAAGCCACCCTACAGTGACACCATGGTATAATCCAGCCTACAATGATACCGTGGTCCAGCCCAACCCACAGTGACACCCAGGTATAATCCAGCCTACAGTGACACCGTGGTACAACCCACCCTACAGTGACACCGTGTTATAGCCCACCCTACAGGGACACCCTGGTATAATCCACCCTACAGTGACACCCTGGTATAATACAGCCTACAGTGACACCCTGGTATAATCCAGCCTGCAGTGACACCTTGGTATAATCCACACCACAGTGACACCCTGGTATAATCCAGCCTACATTGAGACTGTGGTATAGCCCAACTTACAATCACACTGTGGTACAGCTGAGCCTACAGTGATGCCGTGGTATAGCCCACCCTACAGGGATACCATGGTATAATCCAGTCTAGAGTGACACCGTGGTACAGCCCATCCTACAGTGATACCGTTGTACAACCCACCCTACAGTGAAACCCTGGTATAATCCACCCTAAGGTGATACCATGGTATAGCCCACCCTACAATGACACCCTGGTATAATCCAGCCTACAGTGACACCATGGTATAGCCCACCCTAGAGTGACACCCTCGTATAATCCAGCCTACAGTGACACCATGGTGTAGCCCACCCTACAGTGAAACCGTGGTATAGCCCACCCTACAGTATTACCGTGGTGTAACCCACCCTACAGTGATACCGTGGTATAGCCCACGCTACAGTAACACCGTGGTATAATCCAGCCTACAGTGACACCGTGGTATAGCCCACCCTACAGTGACAACGTGGTACAGCCCAGCCTACAGTGATGCCGTGGTATAGCCCACCCTACAGGGATACCATGGTATAATCCAGTCTAGAGTGACACCGTGGTACAGCCCACGCTACAGTGACACCCTGATATAATCCACCCTACAGTGACACCCTGGTATAATCCAGTCTTCAGTGACACCGTGGTATAGCCCACCCTACAGTGATACCGTGGTATAATCCAGCCTACAGTGAGACTGTGGTATAGCCCTCTTACAGTCACACTGTGGTACAGCCCACCCTACAGTGACACACTGGTATAATCCAGCCTACAGTGACACCGTGGTATAGCCCACCCTACAGTGACACTGGTACAGCCCACCGAACAGTGACACACTGGTATAATCCAGCCTACAGTGACACCGTGGTATAGCCCGCCCTGCAGTGACACCATGGTATAGCCCACTCTACAGTGATACCGTGGTATAGCCCACCCTACAGTATTACCGTGGTACAACCCACCCTACAGTGATACCGTGGTATAGCCCACGCTACAGTAACACCGTGGTATAATCCACCCTACAGTGACATCGTGGTATAGCCCTCCCTACAGTGACACCGTGGTATAGCCCACCCTACAGTGACACCTTGGTATAATCCACCCTACAGTGACAATGTGGTACAGCCCACCCTACAGTGATACCGTGGCACAGCCCACCCTACAGTGACACCCTGGTATGATCCAGCCTACAGTGACACCATGGTATAGCCCACCCCACTGTGACACCCTGGTATAATCCAGCCTACATTGAGACTGTGGTATAGCCCAACCTACAGTCACACTGTGGTACATCCCTCCCTACAGTGACATCGTGGTATAGCCCTCCCTACAGTGACACCCTGGTATAATCCACCGTAGAGTGACACCCTGGTATAAGCCACCCTACAGTGACAACATGGTATAATCCAGCCTACAATGATACCGTGGTCCAGCCCACCCTACAGTGACACCCAGGTATAATCCAGCCTACAGTGACACCGTGGTACAACCCACCCTACAGTGACACCGTGTTATAGCCCACCCTACAGGGACACCCTGGTATAATCCACCCTACAGTGACACCCTGGTATAATACAGCCTACAGTGACACCCTGGTATAATCCAGCTTGCAGTGACACCTTGGTATAATCCACACCACAGTGACACCCTGGTATAATCCAGCCTACAGTGAGACTGTGGTATAGCCCACCCTACAGTCACACTGTGGTACAGCCCAGCCTACAGTGATACCGTGGTACAGCCCACCGTACAGTGACACCCTGGTATAATCCACCCTACAATGACACCCTGGTATAATCCAGCCTACAGTGACACCCTGCTATAATCCACTCTACAGTGACACCCTTGTATAATCCAGCCTACAGTGACACCATGGTACAGCCCACGCTACAGTGATACTGTGGTCCAGCCCACCCTACAGTCACACCCAGGTATAATCCAGCCTACAGTAACACCCTGGTATAATCCACACCACAGTGACACCCTGGTATAATCCAGCCCACCCTACAGTGACAACGTTGTATGGCCCACCCTAGTGTGACACCCTGGTATAATCCAGCCCACCCTACAGTGACAACGTTGTATATCCCACCCTACAGTGACACCCTGGTATAATCCAGCCTGCAGTGACACCGTGGTACAGCCCACCCTACAGTGATACCGTGGTACAGCCCAGTTTACAGTGACACCGTGGTATAGCCCACGCTACAGTGACACACTGGTATAATCCAACCTACAGTGAAACCCTGGTATAATCCATCCTACAGATATACCGTGGTACAGCTCACCGTACAGTGATACCCTGGTATAATCCACCCTACAGTGACACCCTGGTATAATCCAGCCTACAGTGACACCGTGGTATAGCCCACCAAAGATTGACACCCTGGTTTAATCCAGCCTACAGTGACACCATGGTACAGCCCACCCTACAGCGATACCGTGGTCCAGCCCACCCTACAGTGACACCCAGGTATAATCCAGCCTACAATGACTCCCTGGTATAATCCACACCACAGTGACACCCTGGTATAATCCAGCCCACCCTACAGTGACAACGTTGTATATCCCACCCTACAGTGACACCCTGGTATGATCCAACCAACAGTGTCAGCGTGGTATAGCCCACCCCACTGTGACACCCTGGTATAATCCGGCCTACAGTGACACCTTGGTATAATCCACCCTACAGTGACACCCTGGTATAAACCACCTACAGTGACAACATGGTGTAATCCAGCCTACAGTGATACCGTGGTATAGCCCACCCTACAGTGACACCGTGGTATAGCCCACCCTACAGTGACAATGTGGTACAGCCCACCCTACAGTGATACCGTGGTACAGCCCACCCTACAGTGACACCCTGGTATGATCCAGCCTACAGTGACACCATGGTATAGCCCACCCCACTGTGACACCCTGGTATAATCCAGCCTACATTGAGACTGTGGTATAGCCCAACCTACAGTCACACTGTGGTACATCCCACCCTACAATGACACCCTGGTATAATCCACCATACAGTGACACCCTGGTATAAGCCACCCTACAGTGACACCATGGTATAATCCAGCCTACAATGATACCGTGGTCCAGCCCACCCCACAGTGACACCCAGGTATAATCCAGCCTACAGTGACACCGTGGTACAACCCACCCTACAGTGACACCGTGTTATAGCCCACCCTACAGGGACACCCTGGTATAATCCACCCTACAGTGACACCCTGGTATAATACAGCCTACAGTGACACCCTGGTATAATCCAGCCTGCAGTGACACCTTGGTATAATCCACACCACAGTGACACCCTGGTATAATCCAGCCTGCAGTGACACCTTGGTATAATCCACACCACAGTGACACCCTGGTATAATCCAGCCTACATTGAGACTGTGGTATAGCCCAACTTACAATCACACTGTGGTACAGCTGAGCCTACAGTGATGCCGTGGTATAGCCCACCCTACAGGGATACCATGGTATAATCCAGTCTAGAGTGACACCGTGGTACAGCCCATCCTACAGTGATACCGTGGTACAACCCACCCTACAGTGAAACCCTGGTATAATCCAGCCTACAGTGACACCATGGTATAGCCCACCCTAGCGTGACACCCTCGTATAATCCAGCCTACAGTGACACCATGGTGTAGCCCACCCTACAGTGAAACCGTGGTATAGCCCACCCTACAGTATTACCGTGGTGCAACCCACCCTACAGTGATACCGTGGTATAGCCCACGCTACAGTAACACCGTGGTATAATCCAGCCTACAGTGACACCGTGGTATAGCCCACCCTACAGTGACAACGTGGTACAGCCCAGCCTACAGTGATGCCGTGGTATAGCCCACCCTACAGGGATACCATGGTATAATCCAGTCTAGAGTGACACCGTGGTACAGCCCACGCTACAGTGATACCGTGGTATAATCCAGCCTACAGTGAGACTGTGGTATAGCCCTCTTACAGTCACACTGTGGTACAGCCCACCCTACAGTGACACACTGGTATAATCCAGCCTACAGTGACACCGTGGTATAGCCCGCCCTACAGTGACACTGTGGTACAGCCCACCCTACAGTGATACCGTGGTACAGCCCACCGTACAGTGGCACCCTGATATAATCCAGCCTGCAGTGACACCCTGATATAATCCACCCTACAGTGACACCCTGGTATAATCCAGCCTACAGTGACTCCCTGGTATAATCCACACCACAGTGACACCCTGGTATAATCCAGCCCACCCTACAGTGACAACGTTGTATGGCCCACCCTAGTGTGACACCCTGGTATAATCCAGCCCACCCTACAGTGACAACGTTGTATATCCCACCCTACAGTGACACCCTGGTATAATCCAGCCTGCAGTGACACCGTGGTACAGCCCACCCTACAGTGATACCGTGGTACAGCCCAGTTTACAGTGACACCGTGGTATAGCCCACGCTACAGTGACACACTGGTATAATCCAACCTACAGTGAAACCCTGGTATAATCCATCCTACAGATATACCGTGGTACAGCTCACCGTACAGTGATACCCTGGTATAATCCACCCTACAGTGACACCCTGGTATAATCCAGCCTACAGTGACACCGTGGTATAGCCCACCAAAGATTGACACCCTGGTTTAATCCAGCCTACAGTGACACCATGGTACAGCCCACCCTACAGCGATACCGTGGTCCAGCCCACCCTACAGTGACACCCAGGTATAATCCAGCCTACAATGACTCCCTGGTATAATCCACACCACAGTGACACCCTGGTATAATCCAGCCCACCCTACAGTGACAACGTTGTATATCCCACCCTACAGTGACACCCTGGTATGATCCAACCAACAGTGTCAGCGTGGTATAGCCCACCCCACTGTGACACCCTGGTATAATCCGGCCTACAGTGACACCTTGGTATAATCCACCCTACAGTGACACCCTGGTATAAACCACCTACAGTGACAACATGGTGTAATCCAGCCTACAGTGATACCGTGGTATAGCCCACCCTACAGTGACACCGTGGTATAGCCCACCCTACAGTGACAATGTGGTACAGCCCACCCTACAGTGATACCGTGGTACAGCCCACCCTACAGTGACACCCTGGTATGATCCAGCCTACAGTGACACCATGGTATAGCCCACCCCACTGTGACACCCTGGTATAATCCAGCCTACATTGAGACTGTGGTATAGCCCAACCTACAGTCACACTGTGGTACATCCCACCCTACAATGACACCCTGGTATAATCCACCATACAGTGACACCCTGGTATAAGCCACCCTACAGTGACACCATGGTATAATCCAGCCTACAATGATACCGTGGTCCAGCCCACCCCACAGTGACACCCAGGTATAATCCAGCCTACAGTGACACCGTGGTACAACCCACCCTACAGTGACACCGTGTTATAGCCCACCCTACAGGGACACCCTGGTATAATCCACCCTACAGTGACACCCTGGTATAATACAGCCTACAGTGACACCCTGGTATAATCCAGCCTGCAGTGACACCTTGGTATAATCCACACCACAGTGACACCCTGGTATAATCCAGCCTGCAGTGACACCTTGGTATAATCCACACCACAGTGACACCCTGGTATAATCCAGCCTACATTGAGACTGTGGTATAGCCCAACTTACAATCACACTGTGGTACAGCTGAGCCTACAGTGATGCCGTGGTATAGCCCACCCTACAGGGATACCATGGTATAATCCAGTCTAGAGTGACACCGTGGTACAGCCCATCCTACAGTGATACCGTGGTACAACCCACCCTACAGTGAAACCCTGGTATAATCCAGCCTACAGTGACACCATGGTATAGCCCACCCTAGAGTGACACCCTCGTATAATCCAGCCTACAGTGACACCATGGTGTAGCCCACCCTACAGTGAAACCGTGGTATAGCCCACCCTACAGTATTACCGTGGTGCAACCCACCCTACAGTGATACCGTGGTATAGCCCACGCTACAGTAACACCGTGGTATAATCCAGCCTACAGTGACACCGTGGTATAGCCCACCCTACAGTGACAACGTGGTACAGCCCAGCCTACAGTGATGCCGTGGTATAGCCCACCCTACAGGGATACCATGGTATAATCCAGTCTAGAGTGACACCGTGGTACAGCCCACGCTACAGTGATACCGTGGTATAATCCAGCCTACAGTGAGACTGTGGTATAGCCCTCTTACAGTCACACTGTGGTACAGCCCACCCTACAGTGACACACTGGTATAATCCAGCCTACAGTGACACCGTGGTATAGCCCGCCCTACAGTGACACTGTGGTACAGCCCACCCTACAGTGATACCGTGGTACAGCCCACCGTACAGTGGCACCCTGATATAATCCAGCCTGCAGTGACACCCTGATATAATCCACCCTACAGTGACACCCTGGTATAATCCAGCCTACAGTGACAACGTGGTACCACCCATCCTACAGTGACAACGTGTTATAGCCCACCCTACAGTGACACCCTGGTAGAATCCAGCCTACAGTGACACCATGGTACAGCCCACCCTACAGCGATACCGTGGTCCAGCCCACCCTACAGTGACACCCAGGTATAATCCAGCCTACAGTGACTCCCTGGTATAATCCACACCACAGTGACACCCTGGTATAATCCAGCCCACCCTACAGTGACAACGTTGTATATCCCACCCTACAGTGACACCCTGGTATAATCCAGCCCACCCTACAGTGACAACGCTGTATATCCCACCCTAAAGTGACACCCTGGTATAATCCAGCCTACAGTGACACCCTGATATAATCCACCCTACAGTGAAACCCTGGTATAATCCAGTCTTCAGTGACACCGTGGTATAGCCCACCCTACAGTGATACCATGGTATAATCCAGCCTACATAGAGACTGTGGTATAGCCCAACCTACAATCACACTGTAGTACAGCCCACCCTACAATGACACCGTGGTATACCCCACCCTACAGTGACACCCTGGTATAATCCACCGTACAGTGACACCCTGGTATAAAGCACCCTACAGTGACACCCTGGTATAATCCAGCCTACAGTGACACCCTGGTATAATCCAGCCTGCAGTGACACCGTGGTACAGCCCACCCTACAGTGATACCGTGGTACAGCCCAGTTTACAGTGACACCGTGGTATAGCCCACGCTACACTGACACACTGGTATAATCCAACCTACAGTGAAACCCTGGTATAATCCATCCTACAGTGATACCGTGGTACAGCTCACCGTACAGTGATACCCTGGTAAAATCCACCCTACGGTGACACCCTGGTATAATCCAGCCTACAGTGACACCTTGTTATAATCCACCCTACAGTGACACCCTGGTATAATCCAGCCTACAGTGACACCGTGGTATAGCCCACCCTAGAGTGACACCCTGGTTTAATCCAGCCTACAGTGACACCATGGTACAGCCCACCCTACAGCGATACCGTGGTCCAGCCCACCCTACAGTGACACCCAGGTATAATCCAGCCTACAGTGACTCCCTGGTATAATCCACACCACAGTGACACCCTGGTATAATCCAGCCCACCCTACAGTGACAACGTTGTATATCCCACCCTACAGTGACACCCTGGTATGATCCAACCAACAGTGTCAGCGTGGTATAGCCCACCCCACTGTGACACCCTGGTATATTCCGGCCTACAGTGACACCGTGGTATAGCCCACCCTACAGTGACACCTTGGTATAATCCACCCTACAGTGACACCCTGGTATAAACCACCCTACAGTGACAACATGGTGTAATCCAGCCTACAGTGATACCGTGGTTTAGCCCACCCTACAGTGACACCGTGGTATAGCCCACCCTACAGTGACAATGTGGTACAGCCCACCCTACAGTGATACCGTGGTACAGCCCACCCTACAGTGACACCCTGGTATGATCCAGCCTACAGTGACACCATGGTATAGCCCACCCCACTGTGACACCCTGGTATAATCCAGCCTACATTGAGACTGTGGTATAGCCCAACCTACAGTCACACTGTGGTACATCCCACCCTACAGTGACATCGTGGTATAGCCCTCCCACAGTGACACCGTGGTATAGCCCACCCTACAGTGACACCTTGGTATAATCCACCCTACAGTGACACCCTGGTATAAACCACCCTACAGTGACAACATGGTGTAATCCAGCCTACAGTGATACCGTGGTATAGCCCACCCTAGAGTGACACCCTGGTTTAATCCAGCCTACAGTGACACCATGGTACAGCCCACCCTACAGCGATACCGTGGTCCAGCCCACCCTACAGTGACACCCAGGTATAATCCAGCCTACAGTGACTCCCTGGTATAATCCACACCACAGTGACACCCTGGTATAATCCAGCCCACTCTACAGTGACAACGTTGTATATCCCACCCTACAGTGACACCCTGGTATGATCCAACCAACAGTGTCAGCGTGGTATAGCCCACCCCACTGTGACACCCTGGTATATTCCGGCCTACAGTGACACCGTCGTATAGCCCACCCTACAGTGACACCTTGGTATAATCCACCCTACAGTGACACCCTGGTATAAACCACCCTACAGTGACAACATGGTGTAATCCAGCCTACAGCGATACCGTGGTTTAGCCCACCCTACAGTGACACCGTGGTATAGCCCACCCTACAGTGACAATGTGGTACAGCCCACCCTACAGTGATACCGTGGTACAGCCCACCCTACAGTGACACCCTGGTATGATCCAGCCTACAGTGACACCATGGTATAGCCCACCCCACAGTGACACCCTGGTATAATCCAGCCTACATTGAGACTGTGGTATAGCCCAACCTACAGTCACACTGTGGTACATCCCACCCTACAGTGACATCGTGGTATAGCCCTCCCTACAGTGACACCGTGGTATAGCCCACCCTACAGTGACACCCTGGTATAAACCACCCTACAGTGACAACATGGAGTAATCCAGCCTACAGTGATACCGTGGTATAGCCCACCCTACAGTGACACCGTGGTATAGCCCACCCTACAGTGACAATGTGGTACAGCCCACCCTACAGTGATACCGTGGTACAGCCCACCCTACAGTGACACCCTGGTATGATCCAGCCTACAGTGACACCATGGTATAGCCCACCCCACTGTGACACCCTGGTATAATCCAGCCTACATTGAGACTGTGGTATAGCCCAACCTACAGTCACACTGTGGTACATCCCACCCTACAGTGACATCGTGGTATAGCCCTCCCTACAGTGACACCCTGGTATAATCCACCGTACAGTGACACCCTGGTATAAGCCACCCTACAGTGACACCATGGTATAATCCAGCCTACAATGATACCGTGGTCCAGCCCACCCTACAGTGACACCCAGGTATAATCCAGCCTACAGTGACACACTGGTACAACCCACCCTACAGTGACACCGTGTTATAGCCCACCCTACAGGGACACCCTGGTATAATCCACCCTACAGTGACACCCTGGTATAATACAGCCTACAGTGACACCCTGGTATAATCCAGCCTGCAGTGACACCTTGGTATAATCCACACCACAGTGACACCCTGGTATAATCCAGCCTACAGTGAGACTTGGGTATAGCCCACCCTACAGTCACACTGTGGTACAGCCCACCCTACAGTGATACCGTGGTACAGCCCACCGTACAGTGACACCCTGGTATAAACCACCCTACAATGACACCCTGGTATAATCCATTCTACAGTGACACCATGGTACAGCCCACGCTACAGTGATACTGTGGTCCAGCCCACCCTACAGTCACACCCAGGTATAATCCAGCCTACAGTAACACCCTGGTATAATCCACACCACAGTGACACCCTGGTATAATCCAGCCCACCCTAAAGTGACAACGTTGTATGGCCCACCCTACTGTGACACCCTGGTATAATCCAGCCCACCCTACAGTGACAACGTTGTATATCCCACCCTACAGTGACATCCTGGTATGATCCAGCCTACAGTGACACCGCTGTACAGCCCACCCTACAGAGACACCCTGGGATGATCCAGCCTACAGTGACACCATGGTATAGCCCACCCTACAGTGACACCCTCGTATAATCCAACCTACAGTGACACCATGGTATAGCCCACGCTACAGTGGTACCGTGGTATAGCCCACCCTACAGTATTACCAATGTACAACCCACCCTACAGTGATACCGTGGTATAGCCCACGCTACAGTGACACAGTGGAATAATCCAGAACACAATGACACCGTGGTATTGCCCACCCTACAGTGACACCGTGGTACAGCCCACCCTACAGTGACAACGCGGTACAGCTCAACCTACAGTGATGCCGTGGTATAGCCCACCCTACAGGGACACCATGGTATAATCCAGTCTACAGTGACACCGTGGTACAGCCCACGCTATAGTGACACCCTGGTATATTCCAGCCTACAGTGACACCCTGATATAATCCACCCTACAGTGACACCCTCGTATAATCCAGCCTACAGTGACACCATGGTATAGCCCACTCTACAGTGATACCGTGGTATAGCCCACCCTACAGTGACAACATGGTATAGCCCACCCTACAGTGATACCGTGGTATAGCCCACCCTACAGTATTACCGTGGTACAACCCACCCTACAGTGATACCGTGGTATAGCCCACGCTACAGTAACACCGTGGTATAATCCACCCTACAGTGACATCGTGGTATAGCCCTCCCTACAGTGACACCGTGGTATAGCCCACCCTACAGTGACACCTTGGTATAATCCACCCTACAGTGACACCCTGGTATAAACCACCCTACAGTGACAACATGGTGTAATCCAGCCTACAGTGATACCGTGATATAGCCCACCCTACAGTGACACCGTGGTATAGCCCACCCTACAGTGACAATGTGGTACAGCCCACCCTACAGTGATACCGTAGCACAGCCCACCCTACAGTGACACCCTGGTATGATCCAGCCTACATTGAGACTGTGGTATAGCCCAACCTACAGTCACACTGTGGTACATCCCACCCTACAGTGACATCGTGGTATAGCCCTCCCTACAGTGACACCCTGGTATAATCCACCGTACAGTGACACCCTGGTATAAGCCACCCTACAGTGACACCATGGTATAATCCAGCCTACAATGATACCGTGGTCCAGCCCACCCTACAGTGACACCCAGGTATAATCCAGCCTACAGTGACACCGTGGTACAACCCACCCTACAGTGACACCGTGTTATAGCCCACCCTACAGGGACACCCTGGTATAATCCACCCTACAGTGACATCCTGGTATAATACAGCCTACAGTGACACCCTGGTAAAATCAAGCCTGCAGTGACACCTTGGTATAATCCACACCACAGTGACACCCTGGTATAATCCAGCCTACATTGAGACTGTGGTATAGCCCAACCTACAGTCACACTGTGGTACATCCCACCCTACAGTGACATCGTGGTATAGCCCTCCCTACAGTGACACCCTGGTATAATCCACCGTACAGTGACACCCTGGTATAAGCCACCCTACAGTGACACCATGGTATAATCCAGCCTACAATGATACCGTGGTCCAGCCCACCCTACAGTGACACCCTGGTATAATCCAGCCTACAGTGACAACGTGGTACCACCCATCCTACAGTGACAACGTGTTATAGCCCACCCTACAGTGACACCCTGGTAGAATCCAGCCTACAGTGACACCATGGTACAGCCCACCCTACAGCGATACCGTGGTCCAGCCCACCCTACAGTGACACCCAGGTATAATCCAGCCTACAGTGACTCCCTGGTATAATCCACACCACAGTGACACCCTGGTATAATCCAGCCCACCCTACAGTGACAACGTTGTATATCCCACCCTACAGTGACACCCTGGTATAATCCAGCCCACCCTACAGTGACAACGCTGTATATCCCACCCTAAAGTGACACCCTGGTATAATCCAGCCTACAGTGACACCCTGATATAATCCACCCTACAGTGAAACCCTGGTATAATCCAGTCTTCAGTGACACCGTGGTATAGCCCACCCTACAGTGATACCATGGTATAATCCAGCCTACATAGAGACTGTGGTATAGCCCAACCTACAATCACACTGTAGTACAGCCCACCCTACAATGACACCGTGGTATACCCCACCCTACAGTGACACCCTGGTATAATCCACCGTACAGTGACACCCTGGTATAAAGCACCCTACAGTGACACCCTGGTATAATCCAGCCTACAGTGACACCCTGGTATAATCCAGCCTGCAGTGACACCGTGGTACAGCCCACCCTACAGTGATACCGTGGTACAGCCCAGTTTACAGTGACACCGTGGTATAGCCCACGCTACACTGACACACTGGTATAATCCAACCTACAGTGAAACCCTGGTATAATCCATCCTACAGTGATACCGTGGTACAGCTCACCGTACAGTGATACCCTGGTAAAATCCACCCTACGGTGACACCCTGGTATAATCCAGCCTACAGTGACACCTTGTTATAATCCACCCTACAGTGACACCCTGGTATAATCCAGCCTACAGTGACACCGTGGTATAGCCCACCCTAGAGTGACACCCTGGTTTAATCCAGCCTACAGTGACACCATGGTACAGCCCACCCTACAGCGATACCGTGGTCCAGCCCACCCTACAGTGACACCCAGGTATAATCCAGCCTACAGTGACTCCCTGGTATAATCCACACCACAGTGACACCCTGGTATAATCCAGCCCACCCTACAGTGACAACGTTGTATATCCCACCCTACAGTGACACCCTGGTATGATCCAACCAACAGTGTCAGCGTGGTATAGCCCACCCCACTGTGACACCCTGGTATATTCCGGCCTACAGTGACACCGTGGTATAGCCCACCCTACAGTGACACCTTGGTATAATCCACCCTACAGTGACACCCTGGTATAAACCACCCTACAGTGACAACATGGTGTAATCCAGCCTACAGTGATACCGTGGTTTAGCCCACCCTACAGTGACACCGTGGTATAGCCCACCCTACAGTGACAATGTGGTACAGCCCACCCTACAGTGATACCGTGGTACAGCCCACCCTACAGTGACACCCTGGTATGATCCAGCCTACAGTGACACCATGGTATAGCCCACCCCACTGTGACACCCTGGTATAATCCAGCCTACATTGAGACTGTGGTATAGCCCAACCTACAGTCACACTGTGGTACATCCCACCCTACAGTGACATCGTGGTATAGCCCTCCCACAGTGACACCGTGGTATAGCCCACCCTACAGTGACACCTTGGTATAATCCACCCTACAGTGACACCCTGGTATAAACCACCCTACAGTGACAACATGGTGTAATCCAGCCTACAGTGATACCGTGGTATAGCCCACCCTAGAGTGACACCCTGGTTTAATCCAGCCTACAGTGACACCATGGTACAGCCCACCCTACAGCGATACCGTGGTCCAGCCCACCCTACAGTGACACCCAGGTATAATCCAGCCTACAGTGACTCCCTGGTATAATCCACACCACAGTGACACCCTGGTATAATCCAGCCCACTCTACAGTGACAACGTTGTATATCCCACCCTACAGTGACACCCTGGTATGATCCAACCAACAGTGTCAGCGTGGTATAGCCCACCCCACTGTGACACCCTGGTATATTCCGGCCTACAGTGACACCGTCGTATAGCCCACCCTACAGTGACACCTTGGTATAATCCACCCTACAGTGACACCCTGGTATAAACCACCCTACAGTGACAACATGGTGTAATCCAGCCTACAGCGATACCGTGGTTTAGCCCACCCTACAGTGACACCGTGGTATAGCCCACCCTACAGTGACAATGTGGTACAGCCCACCCTACAGTGATACCGTGGTACAGCCCACCCTACAGTGACACCCTGGTATGATCCAGCCTACAGTGACACCATGGTATAGCCCACCCCACAGTGACACCCTGGTATAATCCAGCCTACATTGAGACTGTGGTATAGCCCAACCTACAGTCACACTGTGGTACATCCCACCCTACAGTGACATCGTGGTATAGCCCTCCCTACAGTGACACCGTGGTATAGCCCACCCTACAGTGACACCTTGGTATAATCCACCCTACAGTGACACCCTGGTATAAACCACCCTACAGTGACAACATGGAGTAATCCAGCCTACAGTGATACCGTGGTATAGCCCACCCTACAGTGACACCGTGGTATAGCCCACCCTACAGTGACAATGTGGTACAGCCCACCCTACAGTGATACCGTGGTACAGCCCACCCTACAGTGACACCCTGGTATGATCCAGCCTACAGTGACACCATGGTATAGCCCACCCCACTGTGACACCCTGGTATAATCCAGCCTACATTGAGACTGTGGTATAGCCCAACCTACAGTCACACTGTGGTACATCCCACCCTACAGTGACATCGTGGTATAGCCCTCCCTACAGTGACACCCTGGTATAATCCACCGTACAGTGACACCCTGGTATAAGCCACCCTACAGTGACACCATGGTATAATCCAGCCTACAATGATACCGTGGTCCAGCCCACCCTACAGTGACACCCAGGTATAATCCAGCCTACAGTGACACACTGGTACAACCCACCCTACAGTGACACCGTGTTATAGCCCACCCTACAGGGACACCCTGGTATAATCCACCCTACAGTGACACCCTGGTATAATACAGCCTACAGTGACACCCTGGTATAATCCAGCCTGCAGTGACACCTTGGTATAATCCACACCACAGTGACACCCTGGTATAATCCAGCCTACAGTGAGACTGTGGTATAGCCCACCCTACAGTCACACTGTGGTACAGCCCACCCTACAGTGATACCGTGGTACAGCCCACCGTACAGTGACACCCTGGTATAAACCACCCTACAATGACACCCTGGTATAATCCATTCTACAGTGACACCATGGTACAGCCCACGCTACAGTGATACTGTGGTCCAGCCCACCCTACAGTCACACCCAGGTATAATCCAGCCTACAGTAACACCCTGGTATAATCCACACCACAGTGACACCCTGGTATAATCCAGCCCACCCTAAAGTGACAACGTTGTATGGCCCACCCTACTGTGACACCCTGGTATAATCCAGCCCACCCTACAGTGACAACGTTGTATATCCCACCCTACAGTGACACCCTGGTATGATCCAGCCTACAGTGACACCGCTGTACAGCCCACCCTACAGAGACACCCTGGGATGATCCAGCCTACAGTGACACCATGGTATAGCCCACCCTACAGTGACACCCTCGTATAATCCAACCTACAGTGACACCATGGTATAGCCCACGCTACAGTGGTACCGTGGTATAGCCCACCCTACAGTATTACCAATGTACAACCCACCCTACAGTGATACCGTGGTATAGCCCACGCTACAGTGACACAGTGGAATAATCCAGAACACAATGACACCGTGGTATTGCCCACCCTACAGTGACACCGTGGTACAGCCCACCCTACAGTGACAACGCGGTACAGCTCAACCTACAGTGATGCCGTGGTATAGCCCACCCTACAGGGACACCATGGTATAATCCAGTCTACAGTGACACCGTGGTACAGCCCACGCTATAGTGACACCCTGGTATATTCCAGCCTACAGTGACACCCTGATATAATCCACCCTACAGTGACACCCTCGTATAATCCAGCCTACAGTGACACCATGGTATAGCCCACTCTACAGTGATACCGTGGTATAGCCCACCCTACAGTGACAACATGGTATAGCCCACCCTACAGTGATACCGTGGTATAGCCCACCCTACAGTATTACCGTGGTACAACCCACCCTACAGTGATACCGTGGTATAGCCCACGCTACAGTAACACCGTGGTATAATCCACCCTACAGTGACATCGTGGTATAGCCCTCCCTACAGTGACACCGTGGTATAGCCCACCCTACAGTGACACCTTGGTATAATCCACCCTACAGTGACACCCTGGTATAAACCACCCTACAGTGACAACATGGTGTAATCCAGCCTACAGTGATACCGTGATATAGCCCACCCTACAGTGACACCGTGGTATAGCCCACCCTACAGTGACAATGTGGTACAGCCCACCCTACAGTGATACCGTAGCACAGCCCACCCTACAGTGACACCCTGGTATGATCCAGCCTACATTGAGACTGTGGTATAGCCCAACCTACAGTCACACTGTGGTACATCCCACCCTACAGTGACATCGTGGTATAGCCCTCCCTACAGTGACACCCTGGTATAATCCACCGTACAGTGACACCCTGGTATAAGCCACCCTACAGTGACACCATGGTATAATCCAGCCTACAATGATACCGTGGTCCAGCCCACCCTACAGTGACACCCAGGTATAATCCAGCCTACAGTGACACCGTGGTACAACCCACCCTACAGTGACACCGTGTTATAGCCCACCCTACAGGGACACCCTGGTATAATCCACCCTACAGTGACATCCTGGTATAATACAGCCTACAGTGACACCCTGGTAAAATCAAGCCTGCAGTGACACCTTGGTATAATCCACACCACAGTGACACCCTGGTATAATCCAGCCTACATTGAGACTGTGGTATAGCCCAACCTACAGTCACACTGTGGTACATCCCACCCTACAGTGACATCGTGGTATAGCCCTCCCTACAGTGACACCCTGGTATAATCCACCGTACAGTGACACCCTGGTATAAGCCACCCTACAGTGACACCATGGTATAATCCAGCCTACAATGATACCGTGGTCCAGCCCACCCTACAGTGACACCCAGGTATAATCCAGCCTACAGTGACACCGTGGTACAACCCACCCTACAGTGACACCGTGTTATAGCCCACCCTACAGGGACACCCTGGTATAATCCACTCTACAGTGACATCCTGGTATAATACAGCCTACAGTGACACCCTGGTATAATCCAGCCTGCAGTGACACCTTGGTATAATCCACACCACAGTGACACCCTGGTATAATCCAGCCTACAGTGAGACTGTGGTATAGCCCACCCTACAGTCACACTGTGGTACAGCCCACCCTACAATGATACCGTGGTACAGCCCACCGTACAGTGACACCCTGGTATAATCCACCCTACAATGACACCCTGGTATAATCCAGCCTACAGTGACACCATGGTACAGCCCACGCTACAGTGATACTGTGGTCCAGCCCACCCTACAGTCACACCCAGGTATAATCCAGCCTACAGTAACACCCTGGTATAATCCACACCACAGTGACACCCTGGTATAATCCAGCCCACCCTACAGTGACAACGTTGTATGGCCCACCCTAGTGTGACACCCTGGTATAATCCAGCCCACCCTACAGTGACAACGTTGTATATCCCACCCTACAGTGACACCCTGGTATGATCCAGCCTACAGTGACAACGCTGTACAGCCCACCCTACAGAGACACCCTGGGATGATCCAGCCTACAGTGACATCATGGTATAGCCCACCCTACAGTGACACCCTCGTATAATCCAGCCTACAGTGACACCATGGTATAGCCCACGCTACAGTGGTACCGTGGTATAGCCCACCCTACAGTATTACCAATGTACAACCCACCCTACAGTGATACCGTGGTATAGCCCACGCTACAGTGACACCGTGGAATAATCCAGAATACAGTGACACCGTGGTATTGTCCACCCTACAGTGACACCGTGGTACAGCCCACCCTACAGTGACAACGCGGTACAGCTCAACCTACAGTGATGCCGTGGTATAGCCCACCCTACAGGGACACCATGGTATAATCCAGTCTACATTGAAACCGTGGTACAGCCCACGCTAGAGTGACATCCTGGTATATTCCAGCCTACAGTGACACCCTGATATAATCCACTCTACAGTGACACCCTCGTATAATCCAGCCTACAGTGACACCATGGTATAGCCCACTCTACAGTGATACCGTGGTATAGCCCACCCTACAGTGACAACATGGTATAGCCCACCCTACAGTGATACCGTGGTATAGCCCACCCTACAGTATTACCGTGGTACAACCCACCCTACAGTGATACCG
Organism: Lampris incognitus; assembly: GCF_029633865.1. NCBI lineage: Eukaryota > Metazoa > Chordata > Actinopteri > Lampriformes > Lampridae > Lampris > Lampris incognitus. The sequence goes on from NC_079212.1 coordinate 58,966,122, forward strand.
TGGTATAGCCCACCCTACAGGGACACCATGGTATAATCCAGTCTAGAGTGACACCGTGGTACAGCCCACGCTACAGTGACACCCTGGTATAATCCAGCCTACAGTGACACCCTGATATAATCCACCCTACAGTGACACCCTGGTATAATCCAGTCTTCAGTGTCACCGTGGTATAGCCCACCCTACAGTGATACCGTGGTGTAATCCAGCCTACAGTGAGACTGTGGTATAGCCCACCTTACATTCACACTGTGGTACAGCCCACCCTAGAGTGACACCCTGCTTTAATCCAGCCCACAGTGACACCGTGGTATAGCCCACCCTACAGTGACACTGTGGTACAGCCCACACTACAGTGATACCGTGGTACAGCCCACCGTACATTGGCACCCTGGTATAATCCAGCCTACAGTGACACCCTGATATAATCCACGCTACAGTGAGACCCTGGTATAATCCAGTCTTCAGTGACACCGTGGTATAGCCCACCCTACAGTGATAACATGGTATAATCCAGCCTACATCGAGACTGTGGTATAGCCCAACCTACAATCACACTGTGGTACAGCCCACCCTACAGTGACACCGTGGTATAGCCCACCCTACAGTGACACCCTGGTATAATCCACCGTACAGTGACACCCTGGTATAAAGCACCCTACAGTGACACCATGGTATAATCCAGCCTACAATGATACCGTGGTATAGCCCACCCTACAGTGACACCCTGGTATAATCCAGCCTACAGTGACGCCGTGGTACAACCCACCCTACAGTGACACCGTGTTATAGCCCACCCTACAGTGACACCCTGGTAGAATCCAGCCTAAAGTGGCACCATGGTACAGCCCACCCTACAGCGATACCGTGGTCCAGCCCACCCTAGAGTGACACACAGGTATAATCCAGCCTACAGTGACTCCCTGGTATAATCCACACCACAGTGACACCCTGGTATAATCCAGCCCACCCTACAGTGACAACGTTGTATATCCCACCCTAAAGTGACACCCTGGTATAATCCAGCCTACAGTGACACCCTGATATAATCCACCCTACAGTGAGACACTGGTATAATCCAGTCTTCAGTGACACCGTGGTATAGCCCACCCTACAGTGATACCATGGTATAATCCAGCCTACATTGAGACTGTGGTTTAGCCCAACCTACAATCACACTGTGGTACAGCCCACCCTACAGTGACACCGTGGTATAGCCCACCCTACAGTGACACCCTGGTATAATCCACCGTACAGTGACACCCTGGTATAAAGCACCCTACAGTGACACCCTGGTATAATCCAGCCTACAGTGACACCCTGGTATAATCCAGCCTGCAGTGACACCGTGGTACAGCCCACCCTACAGTGATACCGTGGTACAGCCCAGTTTACAGTGACACCGTGGTATAGCCCACGCTACAGTGACACACTGGTATAATCCAACTTACACTGACACCCTGATATAATCCACCATACAGTGAGACCCTGGTATAATCCAGCCTACAGTGAGACTGTGGTATAGCCCACCCTACAGTCACACTGTGGTACAGCACACCCTACAGTGATACCGTGGTACAGCCCACCGTACAGTGGCACCCTGGTATAATCCACACCATAGTGACACCCTGGTATAATCCAGCCTACACTGACACCCTGATATAATCCACCATACAGTGAGACCCTGGTATAATCCAGTCTTCAGTGACACCGTGGTATAGCCCACCCTACAGTGATACCGTGGTATAATCCAGCCTACATTGAGACTGTGGTATAGCCCAACTTACAATCACACTGTGGTACAGCTGAGCCTACAGTGACACCGTGGTACAGCCCATCCTACAGTGATACCGTGGTACAACCCACCCTACAGTGAAACCCTGGTATAATCCACCCTACAGTGATACCATGGTATAGCCCACTCTACAATGACACCCTGGTATAATCCAGCCTACAGTGACACCATGGTATAGCCCACCCTACAGTGACACCCTCGTATAATCCAGCCTACAGTGACACCATGGTGTAGCCCACCCTACAGTGAGACCGTGGTACAGCCCACCCTAGAGTATTACCGTGGTGCAACCCACCCTACAGTGATACCGTGGTATAGCCCACGCTACAGTAAAACCGTGGTATAATCCAGCCTACAGTGACACCATGGTATAGCCCACCCTACAGTGACAACGTGGTACAGCCCAGCCTACAGTGATGCCGTGGTATAGCCCACCCTACAGGGATACCATGGTATAATCCAGTCTAGAGTGACACCGTGGTACAGCCCACGCTACAGTGACACCCTGATATAATCCACCCTACAGTGACACCCTGGTATAATCCAGTCTTCAGTGACACCGTGGTATAGCCCACCCTACAGTGATACCGTGGTATAATCCAGCCTACAGTGAGACTGTGGTATAGCCCACCTTACAGTCAAACTGTGGTACAGCCCACCCTACAGTGACACACTGGTATAATCCAGCCTACAGTGACACCGTGGTATAGCCCGCCCTACAGTGACACTGTGGTACAGCCCACCCTACAGTGACACACTGGTATAATCCAGCCTACAGTTACACCGTGGTATAGCCCGCCCTACAGTGACACTGTGGTACAGCCCACCCTACAATGATACCGTGGTACAGCCCACCGTACAGTGGCACCCTGATATAATCCAGCCTGCAGTGACACCCTGATATTATCCACCCTACAGTGACACCCTGGTATAAAGCACCCTACAGTGACACCGTGGTATAGCCCCCCTACAGTGACACCCTGGTATAATCCAGCCTACAGTGACAACGTGGTACAACCCACCCTACAGTGACAACGTGTTATAGCCCACCCTACAGTGACACCCCGGTAGAATCCAGCCTACAGTGACACCATGGTACAGCCCACCCTACAGCGATACCGTGGTCAAGCCCACCCTACAGTGAAACCCAGGTATAATCCAGCATACAGTGACTCCATGGTATAATCCACACCGCAGTGACACCCTGGTATAATCCGGCCCACCCTACAGTGACAACGTTGTATATCCCACCCTAAAGTGACACCCTGGTATAATCCAGCCTACAGTGACACCCTGATATAATCCACCCTACAGTGAGACACTGGTGTAATCCAGTCTTCAGTGACACCGTGGTATAGCCCACCCTACAGTGATACTATGGTATAATCCAGCCTACTTTGAGACTGTGGTTTAGCCCAACCTACAATTACACTGTGGTACAGCCCACCCTACAGTGACACCGTGGTATAGCCCACCCTACAGTGACACCCTGGTATAATCAACCGTACAGTGACACCCTGGTATAAAGCACCCTACAGTGACACCCTGGTATAATCCAGCCTACAGTGACACCCTGGTATAATCCAGCCTGCAGTGACACCGTGGTACAGCCCACCCTACAGTGATACCGTGGTCCAGCCCACCCTACAGTGACACCCAGGTATAATCCAGCCTACAGTGACTCCCTGGTATAATCCACACCACAATGACACCCTGGTATAATCCAGCCCACCCTACAGTGACAACGTTGTATATCCCACCCTACAGTGACACCCTGGTATAATCCAGCCCACCCTACAGTGACAACGCTGTATATCCCACCTAAAGTGACACCCTGGTATAATCCAGCCTACAGTGACACCCTGATATAATCCACCCTACAGTGAGACCCTGGTATAATCCAGTCTTCAGTGACACCGTGGTATAGCCCACCCTACAGTGATACCATGGTATAATCCAGCCTACATTGAGACTGTGGTATAGCCCAACCTACAGTGACACCGTGGTATAGCCCACCCTACAGTGACACCGTGGTATAGCCCAGTTTACAGTGACACCGTGGTATAGCCCACGCTACAGTGACACACTGGTATAATCAAACCTACAGTGAAACCCTGGTATAATCCATCCTACAGTGATACCGTGGTACAGCTCACCGTACAGTGATACCCTGGTATAATCCACCCTACAGTGACACCCTGGTATAATCCAGCCTACAGTGACACCTTGTTATAATCCACCCTACAGTGACACCCTGGTATAATCCAGCCTACAGTGACACCGTGGTATAGCCCACCCTAGAGTGACACCCTGGTTTAATCCAGCCTACATTGACACCATGGTACAGCCCACCCTACAGCGATACCGTGGTCCAGCCCACCCTACAGTGACACCCAGGTATAATCCAGCCTACAGTTACTCCCTGGTATAATCCACACCACAGTGACACCCTGGTATAATCCAGCCCACCCTACAGTGACAACGTTGTATATCCCACCCTACAGTGACACCCTGGTATGAACCAACCAACAGTGTCAGCGTGGTATAGCCCACCCCACTGTGACACCCTGGTATATTCCGGCCTACAGTGACACCGTGGTATAGCCCACCCTACAGTGACACCTTGGTATAATCCACCGTACAGTGACACCCTGGTATAAACCACCCTACAGTGACAACATGGTGTAATCCAGCCTACAGTGATACCGTGGTATAGCCCACCCTACAGTGACACCGTGGTATAGCCCACCCTACAGTGACAATGTGGTACAGCCCACCCTACAGTGATACCGTGGTACAGCCCACCCTACAGTGACACCCTGGTATGATCCAGCCTACAGTGACACCATGGTATAACCCACCCCACTGTGACACCCTGGTATAATCCAGCCTACATTGAGACTGTGGTATAGCCCAACCTACAGTCACACTGTGGTATTAAAGAAAGTTGCCTACACGGCTAAAGTGTGAACCTACGGTCTTCTCCGTTCCTTCGGCTCTACAGTCGACTGGTTAACGTTGTCGCTTGCGGTGCAGGAGATAGGGGGTCGCGTCCCGGCTGTGGCGGTTCTCGGGCTGCCCCCCGAATTTGCTACAATATAGTATAGCTAGCAAGACGCTAGGCTAGGTTAATGAACCCAACGAGACTCACCGGAGCTCTTGGAAGAAAAGTTACAAAAAGAATGATAAAACTGGGCTCCCTCAATGGATTTTACAGGCTCTCTAACAAAAGACAATATTTGTTAAAGGATTGTAATAGGATTACAATGTATTGACAGTTTTAATTTGCTTTTAGGACAAATTTCTCACTGCTACTCAGTTAACTGGGTTAGTGAGTGACAAAAGTAGTGTGAAGGGCCCATTCTACTGGTGATGAATTAGGTTGCACTCAACAGTGTGCTTATCTATTAACCCCGTAGTAACTACACTACCGTTCAAAAGTTTGGGATCACATTGAAATGTCCATATTTTTGAAGGAAAAGCACTGTACTGTTCAATGAAGATAACTTTAAACTAGTCTTAACTTTAAAGAAATACACTCTATACATTGCTAATGTGGTAAATGACTATTCTAGCTGCAAATGTCTGGTTTTTGGTGCAATATCTACATAGGTGTATAGAGGCCCATTTCAAGCAACTATCACTCCAGTGTTCTAATGGTACAATGTGTTTGCTCATTGGCTCAGAAGGCTAATTGATGATTAGAAAACCCTTGTGCAATCATGTTCACACATCTGAAAACAGTTTAACTCGTTACAGAAGCTACAAAACTGACCTTCCTTTGAGCAGATTGAGTTTCTGGAGCATCACATTTGTGGGGTCAATTAAACGCTCAAAATGGCCAGAAAAAGAGAACTTTCATCTGAAACTCGACAGTCTATTCTTGTTCTTAGAAATGAAGGCTATTCCATGCGAGAAATTGCTAAGAAATTGAAGATTTCCTACACCGGTGTGTACTACTCCCTTCAGAGGACAGCACAAACAGGCTCTAACCAGAGTAGAAAAAGAAGTGGGAGGCCGCGTTGCACAACTGAGCAAGAAGATAAGTACATTAGAGTCTCTAGTTTGAGAAACAGACGCCTCACAGGTCCCCAACCGGCATCTTCATTAAATAGTACCCGCAAAACACCAGTGTCAACATCTACAGTGAAGAGGCGGCTGCGGGATTCTGGGCTTCAGGGCAGAGTGGCAAAGAAAAAGCCATATCTGAGACTGACCAATAAAAGAAAAAGATTAAGATGGGCAAAAGAACACAGACATTGGACAGAGGAAGACTGGAAAAAAGTGTTGTGGACGGATGAATCCAAGTTTGAGGTGTTTGGATCACAAAGAAGAACGTTTGTGAGACGCAGAACAAATGAAAAGATGCTGGAAGAATGCCTGACGCCATCTGTTAAGCATGGTGGAGGTAATGTGATGGTCTGGGGTTGCTTTGGTGCTGGTAAGGTGGGAGATTTGTACAGGGTAAAAGGGATTCTGAATAAGGAAGGCTATCACTCCATTTTGCAACGCCATGCCATACCCAGTGGACAGCGCTTGATTGGAGCCAATTTCATCCTACAACAGGACAATGACCCTAAACACACCTCCAAATTGTGCAAGAACTATTTAGAGCAGAAGCAGGCAGCTGGTATTCTATCGGTAATGGAGTGGCCAGCGCAGTCACCAGATCTGAACCCCATTGAGCTGTTGTGGGAGCAGCTTGACCGTATGGTACGCAAGAAGTGCCCATCCAACCAATCCAACTTGTGGGAGCTGCTTCTGGAAGCGTGGGGTGCAATTTCTCCAGATTACCTCAACAAATTAACAGCTAGAATGCCAAAGGTCTGCAATGCTGTAATTGCTGCAAATGGAGGATTCTTTGACGAAAGCAAAGTTTGATGTAAAAAAAATCTTATTTCAAATACAAATCATTATTTCTAACCTTGTCAATGTCTTGACTCTATTTTCTATTCATTTCACAACATATGGTGGTGAATAAGTGTGACTTTTCATGGAAAACACAAAATTGTTTGGGTGATCCCAAACTTTTGAACGGTAGTGTACATTGTGTTATATTTTAAGCTTGTGCAGCACTTTTGTTCAACTGTGGTTGTTTTAAATGTGCTATATAATTAAACTTGACTTGACTTGACTACATACTTTTTAAGCGGGTTACACCACAAAAGCCTGTGTATGAAGGTACTTGTTGTGGTTACACCGCCCCGAGCTGCCTCCCCGGCACGTTCAAGCCACTCCCCCAGCTCGGACGTGCCGGAAACATCCGAGCGCTCGGCTCGCGCTCTGAGACGAGCGCTGCACTGCACCAGGTGTTTGCCATCATCCATCAGGCACACCTGTGGCAATCAGGCAGCCTTCTACAAAAAGCCTCCCAGAACGTCTCTCAGTGCTTCGACGTACTGAACCCTGCGGTGAAGTTCTGATAAGCCCTCCAGCGTTCCTTGCTTTCTGTTTATTCCCCAGTGTCTTATCTTCGTGTCTCTGTTTCCTCCCAAGACTCTCCCTCCGCGATTTCCACGTCTCCCTCGTCCCCAGCGACCTTCACGTTTCTCCCCGGACCTCTCCTGCGATCTCCCCCCTTGTCCCTCTACCTGGACCCCTCCTTTCGGACTCGACTTCCCGGATCTCGGACCTGGACTTTCTCGGACAACCCCTCTTGGATCACGGACTGGACTTTCTCGCCAGGTGCACACACATTTCTTCAACACCTCCTGGTCATTTACATACCGCACCACACATTGGCTAAAAACACTCACACATAGTTATACACGCAAACCACGGGACACCACACATAGTTTATTCACACATCCCACTAACAGAACGCCTTTTTTCACCATACATTTCCCTCCCACAATAAAACTCCCCTTTGTAGACTTTGAAGTCATCTCGTGTCTGTCTGTCTTGGGTTTCGCCACACGGGTCAGGTTCTGGTGCGCGAGCATAACAGAACGTCGAAGCCATTATGGACCCAGGCAAACCCAAGGAGCGGACGGTCCCTGTGACGCCCCAGAGCTCCGTCCCCCTAGAGGCAGTAGTAAGAACTCACAGTTGCCAACTTGCCTCTCTCTGCTCAGAGCTTACTACTGCCTTCACCCGTGTCACCGGAGAGATCAGCGATCTTCAGTCCGGCTCCCAGGCCGCGACGAGCACGTTAGATGCCCTCACCGCGCAGATCGCTGCACTCTCCACAGCGGTCTCCAGGATGAGCGACCACCCTGCCCTGGCCTCGGTCTCTGCCCCCAGCTCGGCCTCCGGTTTCCCCGTTCCTGGTCCCGACGTTCCCCCTCCGAGTCAACCCCCACTGGACCCCCGGTGCGAGCCTAACCTCCCCTGCCCCAAGGCCTTCGGTGGGGAGTTCGAGCTGTGCAGGGGTTTCCTTGGTCAGTGTGAGCTCCTGTTCAAACACCAGCTAGGTATAGGACAGGAGAGACCAAGGTAGCCCTTGTCATGTCCCTCCTCACCGGCAAAGCCCTCAGCTGGGCCATAGCGGCGGTAGGCCATACCGAGCAGCTCGCCTCGGACTATGGTGCCTTCCGCCGCGAGTTCAATCTGGTGTTCAACCACCCAGCTGACGGGCAGGATGCTGCCGGCCGCCTCCATTCCATCCAACAGGGAGCCAGGTCGGTGGCAGAGTATTCCCTGGAGGTAAGGATACTCGCGGCAGACAGTGGGTGGGATGACACTGCGCTCAAGAGCGCGTACAGAAGGGGGCTGAGCGAGCCCATCAAAGATCTTATCGTTCGGGACCGCCCTGCCTCCTTCAACGAGCTCGTCACCCTCGCCCTCCAGATGGACTAACGGCTGCGGGAGCGGCGCCAGGAACGCGCCCCGCGCGCTGGCCCCTCCCATAGACCAACCCCCGTCCGTCCTACCGGTGCCTTCCCTGGGTCAGCGTCCCGTGGCTCTCTCCACCCTCACACTCCCCCTCGCAACCCTGGGTGGCTTCTGGATCCAGGCCGGAGGAGGAGCCCATGCAGTTGGGTCGGTCACGGCTCCCGCTGGAAGTTAGGGAGCTGAGGATGCATGGCCACCTCTGCCTCTACTGCGGGAGGTCGGGCCACTACATCAAGGCCTGCCCGACTCGCCCAAAAAGACCCGGCTCACTAGCGAGGGGTGTCCTAGTGAGTCTGACGACCCTTCCTCAGCCCCAGCCCAAGAAGGAGCACAACCAGCTTTTTCCGGTCACTCTCACCTGGGGTAACCGCTCACTGTCTGTTGGTGCACTCCTGGATTCGGGGGCGGACGAGTGTTTGATGGACGCCTCGCTGGCCCGGCAGGCCGGCATTCCACTCGTCCCCCTAGACACACCCCTCACAGCCCAAGCCCTAGATGGACGTTCACTTGGTAAAATCACACACAGCACTGCTTCCCTCACCCTCACTCTTTCGGGTAATCACGTGGAAGCTATCCGTTTCTTGGTTTTGCGCGCCCCTGGTGTTAGGAAGACCGTGGTTGGAACGGCACGATCCCTACATCTCTTGGTCTACTGGGCGGATTTTGGGTTGGAGCGTTGCGTGTCATGCCAACTGCCTTCGCTCCGCCCACTCCCCGTCCAGCGGCCTCAGACCCGTGCATCCTCCCACGGATCTCACTGGTGTTCCTTCCATTTATCACGATTTAGCCCCTGTATTTAGTAAAGAGTGCACTTTCCCTCCCCCCTCACCGTCCCTATGATTGTGCCATAGATCTCTTTCCCGGGGCCGCCCTTCCCACCGGTCGGTTGTATAACCTCTCCGTCCCAGAGAAGGAGGCTATGCGCAATTATATCAGAGTCCCTGGCCTCAGGAATCATAAGGCCCTCGTCTTCCCCGGTGGCGGCGGGCTTCTTTTTTGTGGCAAAGAAGGGGGGCAGCCTGAGGCCTTGCATAGATTATCGAATGTTAAATAATATCACGGTGAAAAATAAATACCCACTCCCCCTTATGAGTTCCACGTTCGAGCCACTCACTCACGCCACGGTGTTCACGAAGCTGGGCCTGCTCAGCGCGTACCACCTGGTGCACATCCGGGAAGGGGATGAATGGAAGACGGCCTTCAACACCCACCTAGGGCATTTCGAGTACCTCGTTATGCCCTTCGGCCTCACCAACGCCCCGGCCGTCTTCCAGGCGTTGGTCAACGACGTGCTCCGGGACATGCTGAACACGTTCGCGGTGGTGTACCTGGATGACATACTCGTGTTCTCCAGGACTGAGGAGGATCACCACCAGCATGTCCGCCTGGTCCTCCAACGGCTGCTGGAGAATAGGCTCTTCGTGAAAGCCGAGAGGTGCGTGTTCCACTCCGCCTCCGTGGAGTTCCTTGGCCACATCGTGGAGAAGGGGCTCGTCCGCACTGACCCCAGGAAGACCCGAGCGGTGGAGGAGTGGGCACGGCCCACCAACAGGACGCAACTCCAGCGCTTCCTGGGGTTTGCAAACTTCTACCGGCGCTTCATCAGGGGGTTCAGCCGTGTGGCCGCCCCCCTCACTGCACTCACCTCCAATCTCCGCCCCTTCTCCTGGACCTCGGAGGCGGAAGCCGCCTTCTTGGCCCCGAAGAGGCTGTTCACAACGGCTCCGGTGCTCGTCCACCCGGACCCGTGCAGACAGTTCATCGTGGAGGTGGACGCATCGGAGCCGTCCTCTCCCAGCGGTCGGAGGAGGACCAGAAGATCCACCCATGCACCTTCTCCCGGCGTTTCAGTCCTGCGGAGAAGAATTATGACATCGGCAACAGGGAGTTGCTGGCCGTCCACGCCGCCCTAGAGGAGTGGAGACACTGGCTGGAGGGAGCAGGGCAGCCGTTCATCGTATGGTCCGATCACAAAAACCTGACCGACGTACGGACGGCTAAGAGGCTCAACCCCAGGCAGGCGCGCTGGGCTCTCTTCTTCAGCCGGTTCGACTTCACCCTCACCTACCGCCCGGGCACCAAGAACGTCAGGGCAGACGCCCTCTCCCGTCTGTTTCCCGAGGGGTCCCCTGACGCCCCAGACACCATCCTTCCCCCGGCCCGGGTGGTGGGCGCCGTCACCTGGGCCATCGAATCAGTGGTGAGAAGGGCCCAGCGCGCCCATCCCGACCCAGGCAATGGACCCCGGAACCGGCTATTTGTGCCTCCCTCTGTCCGGCCCCAGGTGCTGGAGTGGAGCCACTCCAGCCATCTTGCCTGCCACCCCGGTGTCTACCGAACGGCGGCCTTCATCCGCAGGGGTTTCTGGCGGCCCACCATGGAGGCAGACACCAGAGAGTTCGTGGCAGCCTGCGCCCGCAGCAAGGCTCTCCATCGCCCTCCAGCAGGTCTCCTGCGCCCCCTTCCTGTCCCCGGCCGACCTTGGTCCCACATTGCCTTGGACTTTGTGACTGGCCTCCCCGTGTCCCAAGGCAATGACACCATCCTGACCATTGTCGACCGGTTTTCCAAGGCCGTCCATTTTGTTGCCCTCACCAAACTCCACTCTGCAGCCGAGACGGCGGACCTTCTCGTCTCCCACGTCGTCCGACCTCATGGGATTCCCCTGGACATTGTCTCTGACCGTGGTCCCCAGTTCACTTCGAAGGTATGGCAGGCCTTCTGTAAGGGGATTGGGGCCACGGTCAGCCTCTCCTCCGGGTATCACCCCCAGACCAATGGGCAGGCAGAGCGGGCCAATCAAGCCCTGGAGGCGGCTTTGCGTTGCGTTACCACCAGCAACCCCGCCTCCTGGAGCAAGTACCTGCCCTGGGTGGAGTACTCGCTCAACTCCATGGAGAGTTCGGCTACCGGTTTGTCCCCCTTCGAGTGTTCCCTGGGCGATCAATCCCCTCTGTTCCCCCATCAGGAGTTGGAGGTAGCGGTCCCGTCCACGAGGGCCCATCTCCGCCGATGCCGGCGCGTTTGGAAGACCGCCCGGGCCACTATGTTGCGAGCTACAGAGCGGGCCCGGCGCAGCGCCAACCGGCGGAGAGTGCCGGCCCCAGCTTATCGACCTGGCCAGAGGGTATGGCTCCTGGCCCGGGACCTGCCCCTCCCTACCCTCAACCGGAAGCTGGCTCCCCGCTACGTCGGTCCCTACACCATCGACCGCATCGTCAACCCTTCGGCGGTGCGTCTCCATCTCCCTACCTCACTCAAGATCCATCCCGTCTTCCATGTCTCGCGCCTCAAACCGGTAGCCACCAGCCCCCTGTCTCCCCCTGTCCAAGCTCCTCAACCCCCCTGGGTCCTTGACGGTGGTGACATGGTCTGGGATGTCGACCAGCTGCTCGCCGTACGCCGCCGGGGGCGTGGGTACCAATACCTTGTGGACTGGGTTGGCTATGGGCCCGAGGACCGCAGCTGGGTTCCCCGGTCCTACCTGGCCGACCCCGCACTCCTGGAGGAGTTCTATCGGGCCCACCCCAACGCCATCGGACGGTCGCCCGGTGTCTCCCGTAGGAGGGGGGGTCCTGTTGTGGTTACACCGCCCCGAGCTGCCTCCCCGGCACGTTCAAGCCACTCCCCCAACTCGGACGTGCCGGAAACATCCGAGCGCTCGGCTCGCGCTCTGAGACGAGCGCTGCACTGCACCAGGTGTTTGCCATCATCCATCAGGCACACCTGTGGCAATCAGGCAGCCTTCTACAAAAAGCCTCCCAGAACGTCTCTGTGCTTCGACGTACTGAACCCTGCGGTGAAGTTCTGATAAGCCCTCCAGCGTTCCTTGCTTTCTGTTTATTCCCCAGTGTCTTATCTTCGTGTCTCTGTTTCCTCCCAAGACTCTCCCTCCGCGATTTCCTCGTCCCCAGCGACCTTCACGTTTCTCCCCGGACCTCTCCTGCGATCTCCCCCCTTGTCCCTCTACCTGGACCCCTCCTTTCGGACTCGACTTCCCGGATCTCGGACCTGGACTTTCTCGGACAACCCCTCTTGGATCACGGACTGGACTTTCTCGCCAGGTGCACGCACGTTTCTTCAACACCTCCTGGTCATTTACATACCGCACCACACATTGGCTAAAAACACTCACACATAGTTATACACGCAAACCACGGGACACCACACATAGTTTATTCACACATCCCACTAACAGAACGCCTTTTTTTCCACCATACATTTCCCTCCCACAATAAAACTCCCCTTTGTTGACTTAGAAGTCATCTCGTGTCTGTCTGTCTTGGGTTTCGCCACACGGGTCAGGTTCTGGTGCGCGAGCATAACAGTACTGTATCTGCACAGTTTTTAGCCGTTTTAGTTTGTGGTTTACCAGTTCTATTTTTCTGTCTAAAGTCAGGACCAAGTCAAGTAGATTATTGCATGTTTGAGTTGCCTAGGGGCGCTTTTGCATACACCCGGTAAGCTGCAGTTAATGAGCAGTAGCAGTGGTTTAGTACCCAGTTTTGTCTTCTTAGGCAGTCGACCTGTTGTTTGTAAAATGGAAGTTCTTAAGTCTGTGTTATTAAAATCTCCTAACACTATTATGTTGGAGTCAGTGTGGGTGGTTTTGTTCCAAACCGGAGATATGTTGCCCTAGCTCATTGATGGCTCAGTCACCAATTTCTTTTGCCTGCGTGGGTGGAATGGAAGCACATCTGATGGTGACAACAGTTTGTCAACATCAGAGTTTCCATTGCTACGCTGATGACACACAGCTTTATCTCAGCACTAGACCATCCTCTCAGCTCCCCCCATAATCCCTTGTGAACTGCCTCCACCAAATAAAAATCTGGTTGTCACCAAATCTACCCAAGCTAAATAGAAATAAGACTGAGATTGTGGCTCCGGAAGGTGGGAGATCTTCTCCTCAACACGGATCGCTGCTCCATCTGCCCATCCCCAGAAGTCCGCAATTTTGGTGTCAAATCCATCACCAAATCTGCTTTCTTTCACCTCAAAAACGTCTACAGACTCCGGCCATTACTCTCAGACTCCGTGGCAGAGACCCTCATCTATGCCTTCATCACCTCCCGTCTGGATTATTGCAATGGAGTCCTGTCTGGGGTACCTAGAAAAGCCCTAGACAGTATATGCAGGAATTCAGCTGCCAGGATGCTCACCGGCACCAAGCCCTGGCAACACATCACTTCCACCCTTGTCCACCTTCAATGGCTCCTGGTCAAATTTCTGATAAAATTCCCCTCACCTATAAGTCCCTCCATGTCCTTACTCCCAGGACCTATCAAACCTCCTCCACCTCCATATTTTGTCCCGGAAACTGTGATCCGCAGATACGGGATTGCTTTTCATCCCCAACACTAGCCTGCAGACTTTTAGGGATAGAGCCTTTAGAGTTGCAGCCCCCACCCTCTGGAATTCCAGCACATATCCGCAACGCTGCTTATTTGGACAATTTTAAAACTACTGACAACCTACCTTTTTACTTAGGCCAAAGGTCTGTAGTCTTTTGATCTTTGGTTTTTTATCACTTTAGTTTTTATTGAAAGTTTTTAGGTCAATACAAACATGGCATCCGTATTCAGAAGTAAACATTAAATTATCTACATTTACTTGCACAAAAGCCCAACAGGGCAACTCAAAACAAACAAAAAACACACAAAAAATTGACTACAAGAGCTTCCTGAGGGTCTAACTTTTCATCCTTAAGTGTTGTCATGAATTATGTTGCCGAGTGTTTGCTCCTTAAACCATGTCCATTTCTTCCACTGGTCTTCCATCCGAGGTAATGTAAGTCTCAATCGATGAGTCAGTTTTTCCATTGTATGAATGTCCTCCACTATTTCCATCCATTGTCCTTGTGTGGGGGCGTCCACCTGGCACCATTTTCTTGTGATTGCCTTCTTAGCAGCAATCAGCAGTATCTTAACCAAACATCTATCACTTGGCCCTATATCGTCGTTTTTAAAATTACAGAGATAGAGGGTCATATAGCACTTAGGGAAGTCATATCCAAGTACCTTTTGTATTACATCATGAACCTTCTCCCAAAACATCGCTAGCTTATTACATTTCCAAAATATATGCGAGTGGTCTACATCCTCTGTTCCACATTTCCTCCAGCATGACAGTTTGGTGCTGGAGTATCTATTTTTGATTTTTTGTGTAATAAAAAAACGTATCAGATTTTTCCTGGAGAATTCCCTTCATATCCGCGAACTAGTGGAGGATTGATGGACTTTCCACATATTTTGCCAGTCCTCCTCTGTGATTTATGTGCCAAAATCTAATTCCCATTTTTCTTTTATATATGTAGTTGAGTGTTTATTAGTTGTGAGAGCTTGATATAGTACAGATATAGTCCTAGATTTTCTCCCTTTATATGCGTTAATTATAATTTGAATCACACTGTTCACCTCCATGGAGGGTCCTCTCCTGATACGTTTGTTGTAATAATCCCTTAATTGTAAATATCTGAAGAAGTCATGATTCTCCAAATCAAACTTGTCTTTCATACCCTGAAAACTCTCCATCTCCCCTTTTTCCTCTAAAGTGCACCATACTGTGATTCCCCAGTTAACCCACAATTTGAAAACTGTATCATGCCTCGCTGGAGTAATGTCACTATCATATGCTACCCATCTCAATAACTGTATCTCATCTTGTAATTTGTTGATTTTAATCAATTTAAACTATAACTCTAGTGTAAATAATGTGACTGAATCCATGTGGGTTTTTGTTTTCTTGTATACTTCTTTATCCCCTAAAATATTCTGAATAGGGTACCCACCATATTCCCTTTCCATGACTTTCCACTTGGCAATGTAATCTTGCCTACACCAGTCAACAGCATATCTCAGCTGGGCAGCTTTGAAATATTCGTTTAGATTTGGTAAACCCATACCTCCCTTTTCCTTTGAGAGTTGGAGAGTTTCATACCTTACTCTTGGCTTCTTCCCTCCCGAAATAAATCTAGATATTGTCCTATCCCACCTATCAAATTGAGCTTGAGTCACCTCTACAGGCAACGATTGGAATAGGTAAAGAAGCCTTGGTAGAATATTCATTCTGTCTCAATTCTTGAGCTGAAGTCAAGTGGCAGAGTGGACCATCTATCAATATCCTTTTGCATCACATCGTTAATCTTGCCGTAATTTGCTTTATGTAATTTAGACAATTCCTTGGTAATGTAAATTCCCAAATATTTGATTTTGGTTAGATTCCAATTAAAGTCAAATTTTCCCTTGAATTCTGTGGTTGGAGTATAATTGAGAACTAGCACCTGTGTTTTTGAGATGTTAATTTTATATCCAGATAAATGACCATATAGTTCTAGTAGCTTCATTAGTTGAGGGAGTGATGTATGTGGTTGCTCAAGATAGGCTATGACATCATCAGCAAATAGCCCCACCTTGTGGACAGTGCCATTCACTGTCACTCCATTAATTCCTTCATTTTGGTGAATGGCCTCCGCTAAAGGCTCAATGAATAACGCGAACAGTGTCGGAGACAAACAGCATCCTTGTCTTGTCGACCTCTGCAAACTGAACTTGTCCGTTAAACTCCCATTTATTTTAATCCGAGCATTAGGTTGTTGATATGTTTTAATGCACTGTATTTACTTATTGCTGAACCCTAGTCGTTCCAATACTGCATACAAAAAACTCCAAGACACCCGATCGAATGTTTTTTCTGCATCTAAACTTACTAACAGTGTAGCTTGTTTTCTCTTACTCGCTTAATCAACAATATGCAATGTCCTTCTGATATTATCATGCGTTTGTCTTTCTGTCATGAATCCTGTTTGATCTTCATTTATCAAATCACCTATGAATGAGTTTAACCGTTTGGAGATAATTGTCGTATTGTGGTGGACACGTATTGGGGACAGAATTCAACCCAGGAACTAAGGGTTAAGTCATGGTTGCCCTGGCAGGTTAACGCAGGGTTAAGTTATGGTTGTCCAGCCAGTTTTCTGATTATTCTTGCCACCTCCGCTCAGTCGAGCTGTGGTTTGGTGGTCTCTCTGATTTACCGTGGATTAAAGAAAGTTGCCTACACGGCTAAAGTGTGAACCTACGGTCTTCTCCGTTCCTTCGGCTCTACACTGGTGACCCCGACGTCGGTTTTCGGATAAGTTTTCTGAAACCACACACATTATGGCTACGAACGCCGTTGCAATTAAACTGCCGGAGTTTTGGGAGTCTTCCGCGGCTACATGGTTCGCGCAGGCTGAGGCACAGTTCGCGCTCAGAGACATGACAGCAGACGAGACCAGGTACTACTACGTAGTGGCAGCGCTGGGGTGCGCTACGGCTTCCAGGATAAGCGGTTTCATAACCAACCCACCGGCCGATGGTAAATACGCCGCACTTAAACATCTCCTCCTTGAAACTTTTGAACTGTCAACAACGGAGAGAGCACGTCACCTCTTCGCAATTCAGGGCTTGGGAGATGGCAAACCATCGGAGCTAATGAGCAGGATGTTAAACCTACTGGGTAAAGAAAAGCCATGTTTCCTGTTTATGGAGCTGTTTCTGCGCAACATGCCGCCCCACGTCCAGACTGCGCTCGCTAACTCCACCATCACTGATCCCCGTGAGCTGGCAAAGGAGGCTGACCGATTCTTCGTCGCTACACAACGTTCCTCCCATGCCGGGGTGCTGGCTCCTACCTTCACTGGCCCCCCGCCGACATCGCGGGCGTGGCCCGACGGTGGCGCCACAGCATCAGACCGCTACAAGCCCTCTGGACTCTGTATGTACCACGCTCGATTTGGTGCGAAAGCTAAACGGTGCCGTTCCCCCTGCAACTACAGGCCGACGGGAAACGAGAGGGCCAACACTCAGTAGTGGCCATGAGTGTTGGCGATACGAGCAGGCTACTCTTCATCCTCGACACCATCTCCGGTCGGCGATTTCTTTGTGACACGGGCGCACAGAGAAGCGTGCTCCCTGCTACTGATGTCGACATCATGGGCGGGGAGCGGGGCCCCCAGTTGGCGAAGGCTGACGGCAGCCCTATCCACACCTACGGCGTGCGGTCTGTAGAACTGTGTTTTGGTGAACAACGTTTCACGTGGGAGTTCGTCATGGCCAATGTAACGCTTCCCCTCCTCGGAGCTGATTTTTTGTGCGCTTACGGTTTGCTAGTGGACATTCAGAACAGCCGTCTGGTCGATGCCTTAACCTTCTCCTCCTTCGCATGTACGCGGAGGGAAGCGGCCTATGCAGGTCTAGCCAACTCTCTCTCAGAGGCAGACAAGTTCAACCGCCTCCTCGCTGAGTTCCCTGACCTCACCCAGCCTACCTTCTCTGCACCTACCGCTAAGCATGGGGTGGAGCATCACATTGCTACGAAAGGGCCCCCGGTCTACGCCAGAGCCAGGCGTCTCGACCCCGCCAAACTCGCCATTGCCAAGTCTGAGTTCGAGCACCTGGAACGCATGGGGATCATCTGCCGCTCTGACAGCCCGTGGGCGTCCCCACTCCACATCGTCGCTAAGCCTGATGGAGGTTGGCGCCCATGCGGGGACTACCGCCGACTAAATGACGCCACCACGCCCGACCGCTATCCTGCCCCGCATATCCAGGACTTTACTGCAAACCTGTCTGGCAAATGCGTCTTCTCAAAAGTCGACCTGGTCCGTGGTTATCATCAAGTTCCCGTGCACCCCTCAGACATCCCCAATACAGCGGTGACTACCCCATTCGGCCTATTTGAATTCCTACGAATGGCATTTGGACTCAAAAACGCGGCCCAGTCCTTTCAGCGGCTGATGGATTCAGTGCTCCGTGGCCTTCCTTTCATCTTCGTCTATTTGGATGACATACTCATCGCCAGCGCCTCCGAGGAAGAACACCTGTCCCATCTTCATGCCCTCTTCACACGCCTCAGCCAGCATGGGCTGATCGTCAACCCGGCGAAGTGCCGGTTCGGGCTGACAGCCATTGAATTCCTCGGGCACCGCATCACTGGGGACGGGGCAGTCCCCCTGCCCTCAAAGGTGGAAGCGGTGGCGGCCTTTCCGCGCCCCCAAACAGCTCGTGCGCTCAGGGAGTTCATCGGGATGGTGACATTCTACCACCGCTTCATTCCCCGAGCCGCCTTTATCATCCGGCCACTGTACGAGGCGCTGAAAGGCATGTCCCCCAACCAGGCGGTCGACTGGACAGCAGAGCGGGACCGTGCGTTCACCGAGACGAAAGCTGCGCTCTCCCAGGCTACCCTGCTAGCGCATCCTTCACCTACAGCGCCTATTTCCATAACCACGGATGCATCGGACTATGCTGTTGGTGCGGTTCACGAACAGTGGGTGGGGGGGGCTTGGCAGCCTTTGGCCTTTTTCAGTCGCCAGCTTACACCCCGAGAGCGCAAGTATAGTACTTTTGACAGGGAACTCCTCGGTCTCTGGCTCGCTGTCCGGCATTTCCGTTTCCTGCTAGAGGGCCGCGAGTTTACTGCGTACGTGGACCACAAGCCCCTCACGTTTGCCATGTCCAAGACGGCCGAGCCATGGTCCGCTCGCCAGCAGCGACAACTCTCCTACATTTCGGAATTCACTACCGACATCCAGCACGTCGCTGGTAAGTCTAACCAGGTAGCTGACTGCCTCTCTAGGGCAGTGATTGGAGCGGTCCACCTAGGCCTTGACTATGCACAGATGGCCGCTGACCAGGCCACGGACCCGAGCATCCTCCGTCTCCGGGCCTCCGACACGGGGCTCCGCCTGCAGGACGTTCCTTTCAGCGACACAGGTGTCACCCTCCTGTGTGACTTCTCCACAGGACAGCCCAGGCCCATCGTCCCGCACAGCTGGAGACGCCCCGTATTTGAAGCTGTGCACGGCCTCTCATCCAGGCGGTAAGCCATCCGTGCGCCTGACCTCTGCTAAGTTTGTGTGGGAGGGACTTAAGAGAGACGTGAAAGCGTGGGCCGACTCGTGTGTTGCCTGTCAGCGGGCTAAGATACACCGCCACATTAAGGCGCCCCTGGAACGCTTCGCAGTGCCGGAGAGACGATTTGACCATGTCCACGTCGACCTGGTTGGTCCCCTACCCCCCTCCCATGGGTTCACCTACCTCTTCACTGTGGTGGACAGGACTACGCGCTGGCCTGAAGCTGTTCCCTTGGAATCCACGACGTCTGCTGATGTGGCCCGGGCTTTTATTGGGTCGTGGGTCTCACGTTTCGGTACGCGTTCCGACCTTTCATCCGACCGCGGGCCACAGTTTACCTCAGAGCTATGGAATGCTGTGGGTGAGGCTCTGGGCGTCAAGCTTCATCGCACTACCGCCTACCACCCTCAGGCGAACGGCCTATGTGAGCGCTTCCACCGGTCCATGAAGGTTGCGCTTTGGGCTACTCTCAAGGACTGCAACTGGGTCGACAAGCTCCCATGGGTCATGCTGGGCCTGCGGACCGCCCCGAAGGAAGACCTACAAGCCTCCTCTGCGGAGCTGGTGTACGGCACGCCGCTGCGAGTCCCAGGCGATTTCATGCCCAATGCAACGCGTCCCTGGTCAGCTGTGGACCAACGAGCCTCCTTGCTGGACGGGGTCAGAGCTTTCACACCCGTCCCTACCGCCCAACACGGCGCGCCGGTGTCCCAGGTGCCCCCAGGTCTGCAGTCAGCGGACTACGTGTTCATCCGTCACGACGCACACCGCCCCCCTCTGCAACCCCCTTATGATGGCCCCTTCCGTGTCCTGGAACGGGGAACTAAGCACCTGGTGGTGGATTTTGGGGGCACGGCCGAGCATGTTTCAGTGGACCGAGTTAAACCCACCTGGACTTGACGCAGCCGTTGGAGTTAGCCCAACCTCCTCGTCGCGGTCGTCCCCCGGCTCCGCCTCCTCCCCCCGTGGAGGCCCGAGCTGCCTCTTCTGCTCCTCAGGCCGACCTCCACAGGCCCGCGTCAATGCCTCCCAGAGACACTCCGGCCCCTGTTATCCGGAGCCGCCGCGGACGGCCTGTCGTCCCCCCGCGCCTGCCTGACTTCGATTACTAGGGCGAATTCTGGGGGGGCTCATGTGGTGGACACGTATTGGGGACAGAATTCAACCCAGGAACTAAGGGTTAAGTCATGGTTGCCCTGGCAGAATAACGCAGGGTTAAGTTATGGTTGTCCAGCCAGTTTTCTGATTATTCTTGCCACCTCCGCTCAGTCGAGCTGTGGTTTGGTGGTCTCTCTGATTTACCGTGGATTAAAGAAAGTTGCCTACACGGCTAAAGTGTGAACCTACGGTCTTCTCCGTTCCTTCGGCTCTACAGTATATATTTTATAATCTACATTTAATAATGAAATAGGTCTGTAGTTCCCACAATATTCTTTATCCTTTCCCGGTTTTGGAATGACTGTGATTATTGCCTCTGACCATGATGGTGGTATCTTATTATTGTGAAGTGTCCAATTGAAGGATCTCAGAAGTAACGGTGCCAGCTCTTCCCTAAACACTTTGTACCATTCTGCAGGGTATCCATCGCTGCCCGGGCTTCTATTGTTTTTCAAAGAATTTATTGCATCTATCACCTCTTCCATCTTGATGTCAGCTGTTAATTTGTCATTTTGGAGCCGTCCAATTGAGGGTAAATCTAATGAATTCAAAAAGGTATTAATTTCCGCTTCGGGTGCAGGTGTGGGTTGTGAATATAGCTCTTTATAATACCCCAAGAATATGTCCTCTATGCTTTCTGGTATATTCGTTAACTCATTTGAATGGGGGTCTCTGATCTTATGTAATGGCCAACGGCTTGCTGTTTGCGAATACGTTTTGCCAACAGTTTAGTTGCACGCGGGCCTGTTTCATAATATCTTTGTTTGAGAAACAAGCTTTTTCCTCAACTTCATCTAACAGTTCTGTAGTAATGTCTGACTTAGCCGATTTGATTTGCTCCAACACCACGGGGTTTCTCGCAGTCTGGTATTCCCTCTCCATTTCTCTTAACCTGTCCGTATTCTTTCTGGATATAATTGATCTTGCCTTTTTGATCAATGCTGAATGCACTCTTAACTTTCCCCTGATGACCGCTGCCTTCATGGCATCCCAAAATATTGTTGGGTCTACTTCCCCATTGCTGTTTTCTTCTAGATATGTCCGAATATCCGTCTTTAACATAATCTTACTCTGCTCACTACTCAGTAGACCCACATTAAACCTCCAAACCCTATTTTGCTTCCTACGATTCAAATTCATTTCTAAATATACTGGATTGTGATCTGAGATATCCACCCCTCCAATCCCACACTCCTTTACTCTGTAAATATCGTCTTTGCTCATAGGGAAATAGTCCATCCTTGAATGAACTTTATGTACAGCTGAGTAATGTGTATAGTCTTTTTCCTGAGGGTGGAATTGTCTCCACACATCATCCATCCCCATCTCTTCCAGTGATATATTTACAAATCGAGTGACCTGTGTTTTAGTCCTTTTGATACTGGTCGTATCCATTTTGTGATTCAAAACGACATTCAAATCTCCCCCACAATTAAGACCCCCTCTGACTCGTTTGCTATCTCATCAAACAAAGATTTAAAAAATCTTTTATCACTTTCAGGAGGGGCGTATATATTTACCAGTGTCATTGGTTTGTTCTCTAACCTCCCCTTCACTATACTATATCTCCCCTCCTTGTCTCCCATCTCCCTATCATAATCGAATTGAGTTTTGTTTGATATTAAAATTGCAACACCTCTCCTGCGCCCTTCCTTGTAGGAGCTATAATATGAATGTCTGTACCCATATTTCTTAAGTTTCCCATGCTCTATCTGTGTTAAATGGGTCTCTTGGAGGAATATGATTTGTACATCCTCCTTTTTTAGCTTAATCATAACCTTTTCCCTCTTCGTTAACATATTTAGACCATTAACATTCAGCGACATTATTTTAGTAGTGTGAACCATCTAGACATATTGATACTCTGTTCCATATATTCCCACAGAGCTCCAAACAAAAAAAACTGCAAATATGAAACACATTGATCAACAACAAAAATAACTTCTAACTAAAGGGGCCTAACCACCCCGAGTCCCCGTTGGTAGGTGAAGGGGAAATCCTTTTCAGAAAGGGCCCCACTCTAGACTTGACATTTTGCCCATCACATGGGATAGGCCTACAGCCTTGTCTAGGTATGTCCAACGTTTGGCAACCGTATAGCCTACCTCTCTCAGTGGCATGTGATGAAAAAGCCTTTTGTAATGGAGCTCAACTCAGTCAGAACGATACCAATCCTACTTTCTCCAATAGGCCTGGAGCTTCTCTTTCGCTCGCTGTGCAGCTTCACGTCTTCCTTTCGCGCCTTGGACTCGTTGCCACCCTGCTCGCATCCCAGTCGCCTCCACCTGCTCTGTGGCCGTGGTTGCCGTGTCATCGCCTGGTATCTCGATGTCGCAGCCTCTCGTCTTCATGTCCATCGCAGCTTCCCTGGCATTGTCGTATGTCTTCGTTCCGTTGTTCCAGTGGATCCTTATTTTGGCGAGGGGTGTCTGGAAACGAATTCCTTTACCCTTGAGCACTTTCTTAATGCCCAAATATGATTTTCTTTTCCGGACCACTTCAGCTGCGTACACGTGATCAAAGTAAATACGTTTGTCCCCTATCTCTATCTTATTCTTTTCCCATGCTTTCTTGAGAATCATTTCTTTTATATCAAACTGTTGAAAGTTCACCACTATTGACCTGGGGGAGCTGTCGGAGGGGGTTTTTGAGCAAGGGCTCTGTGAGCTCTTTGTATCTGGAGATTGGTCCCTTCTTCTAAGTCAAGTTGAGTATTCAAGAATTGTTCCACGTGCTGGGTAATGGAGCCTCCCTCCGTTTCCTCTGGCACACCAAAGATTCGAATATTGTTCCTCCTTGACCTCCCTTCCAGGTCCATTATTTTTTCTTGCATCTGGCGCGCTTGGGTCGACATGTCCATCAGCAGTTCTGTCGAGTCTGCCTGCCATTCCTCTAGCTCGGCTATGCGCTTCTGGGCCTCAATCATGTGCGCTTTCTGCGACTGTATTTCGACGTTGCTCTCTGCAAACTTCTGTGTCATCTCTTCTCGGAAGCAAGCAATCTCTTCCTTCACTTCCCTTTTCACCTCATCTTTGAGGCTGGAAAAGTTACCTCGTAGCTCTTGTTTGAATTCTTGTATCTCTTTCGCGATAGCTGCTAATCCAGCATGCAATGTCTCAGCTGTATCCACCGCCATTGTAGCTTCTTCTACCTCTTGTTTGCTATTACCTTGCTCCGGCTGTTTCTTCGCGCCCTGTGTATCTGGTGTGTTACCCTTTTGGATTGTACGGCTACCTTTACTCGAATTACCTCCTCTTCTCATTCCTCACCTTTTTTTGCGTCGAGTTTAGTGTTTTAGAGGATTTATTTTAGTCAACTTGCGAGAGGCAGAAAGTTGTGCTGCTACTCAAGTACCGGAAGTCTTTTGATCTTTGTTTTAAGCTATTTTTATCTAGTGTAAAGCATCCATGGGTTCCTTGAAAGGCGCTATATAAAACTAAAACTAAGTTGTTATGCTCGCACACCAGAACCCGACCCGTGTGGCGAAACCCAAGGCAGACAGACACAGGATGACTTCAAAATCCAAAAAGGGCGGTTTTATTGGGGGGGGGGGGTGTATGGTGCAAAGAAACGTTCTGTTAGTGGGATGTGTGAATTAACTATGTGTGGTGTCCAGTGGTTTGCGTGTATAACTATGTGTGAGTGTTTTTAGCCCATGTGTGTGGTGCGGTATGTAAATGACCAGGAGGTGTTGAAATAATGTGCGTGCACCTGGCAAGAAAGTCCAGTCCGTGATCCAAGAGGGGTTGTCCGAGGAAGTCCGGGTCCGAGATGTCGAGTCCGAAAGGAGGGGTCCGGGGAAAAACGTGAAGGTCGCTGGGGACGAGGGAGACGCGGAGGGAGAGTATTGGGGGGAAACAGAGACACGAAGATAAGACACTGGGGGAATAAACAGAATGCAAGGAACGCTGGAGGGCTTGTCAGAGCTTTACCACAGGGTTCAGTACGTCGAAGCACGGAGTGGTGTTCTGGGAGACTTCTTGTAGAGGGCTGCCTGATTGCCACAGGTGTGCCTGATGGCAAACACCTGGTGCAGTGCAGCGCTCGTCTCCTCAGAGCGCGAGCCGAGCGCTCGGATGTTTCCGGCACGTCCGAGCTGGGGGAGTGGCTTGAACGTGCCGGGGAGGCAGCTCGGGGCGGTGTAACCACAACAGGACCCCCCTCCTACGGGAGACCGTCCGATGGCGTTGGCCCGATAGAACTCCTCCAGGAGTGCGGGGTCGGCCAGGTAGGACCGGAGAACCCAGCTGCGGTCCTCGGACTCATAGCCAACCCAGTCCAACCGGTTTTGGTACCCCCGCCTCCGGCGGCGTACGGCGAGCAGCCGGTCGACATCCCAGACCATGTCACCACCGTCGAGGACCCTGGGGGGTGGAGGAGCTTGGACAGGGGGCTGGAGGCTACCGGTTTGAGGCGCGAGACATGGAAGACAGGATGGATCTTGAGTGAGGTGGGGAGATGGAGACGCACCGCCGATGGGTTGACGATGCGGTCGATGGTGTAGGGACCGACGTAGCGGGGAGCCAGCTTCCGGTTGAGGGTAGGGAGGGGCAGGTCCCGGGCCAGGAGCCATACCCTCTGGCCAGGTCGATAAGCTGGGGCCGGCACTCTCCGCCGGTTGGGGCTGCGCCGGGCCCGCTCTGTAGCTCCCAATACAGCGGCCCGGGCGGTCTTCCAAACGCGCCGACATCGGCGGAGATGGGCCCTCGTGGACGGGACCGCCACCTCCAACTCCTGATGGGGGAACAGAGGGGGTTGATAGCCAAGGGAACACTCGAAGGGGGACAAACCGGTAGCCGAACTCTCCATGGAGTTGAGCGAGTACTCCACCCAGGGCAGGTACTTGCTCCAGGAGGCGGGGTTGCTGGTGGTAACGCAACGCAAAGCCGCCTCCAGGGCTTGATTGGCCCGCTCTGCCTGCCCATTGGTCTGGGGGTGATACCCGGAGGAGAGGCTGACCGTGGCCCCAATCCCCTTACAGAAGGCCTGCCATACCTTCGAAGTGAACTGGGGACCACGGTCAGAGACAATGTCCAGGGGAATCCCATGGGGTCGGACGACGTGGGAGACGAGAAGGTCCGCCGTCTCGGCTGCAGAGGAGAGTTTGGTGAGGGCAACAAAGTGGACGGCCTTGGAAAACCGGTCGACAATGGTGTCATTGCCTTGGGACACGGGGAGGCCAGTTACAAAGTCCAAGACAATGTGGGACCAAGGTCGGCCGGGGACAGGGAGGGGGCGCAGGAGACCTGCTGGAGAGCCTTGCTGCGGGCGCAGGTGGTGCAGGCTGCCACGAACTCTCTGGTGTCTGCCTCCATGGTGGGCCACCAGAAACCCCTGCGGATGAAGGCCGCCGTTCGGTGGACACCGGGGTGGCAGGCAAAACGGCTGGAGTGGCCCCACTCTAGCACCTGGGGCCGGACAGAGGGAGGCACAAATAGTCGGTTCCGGGGTCCATTACCTGGGTCGGGCTGGGCCCTTCTCACCACCGATTCGACGGCCCAGGTGACGACACCCACCACCCGGGCCGGGGGAAGGATGGTGTCTGCCCTGACGTTCTTGGTGCCTGGGCGGTAGGTGAGAGTGAAGTCGAACCGGCTGAAGAAGAGAGCCCAGCGCGCCTACCTGGGGTTGAGCTTCTTAGCCCTCCGCACGTAGGTCAGGTTCTTGTGATCGGACCATACGATGAACGGCTGCCCTGCTCCCTCCCGCCAGTGTCTCCACTCCTCTAGGGCGGCGTGGACAGCCAGCAACTCCCTGTTGCCGATGTCATAGTTCTTTTCCGCAGGACTGAAACGCCGGGAGAAGAAGGCGCATGGGTGGATCTTCTGGTCCCCCTCCGACCGCTGGGAGAGGACGGCTCCGATGCCCGTGTCCGATGCGTCCACCTCCACGATGAACTGCCTGGACGGGTCCGGGTGGGCGAGCACCGGAGCCGTTGTGAACAGGCTCTTCAGGGCCAAGAAGGCGGCCTCTGCCTCCGAGGTCCAGGAGAAGGGGCGGAGGTGAGTGCAGTGAGGGGGGCGGCCACACGGCTGAACCCCCTGATGAAGCTCCGGTAGAAGTTTGCAAACCCCAGGAAGCGCTGGAGTTGCGTCCTGTTGGTGGGCCGTGCCCACTCCTCCATCGCTTGGGTCTTCCTGCGGTCGGTGCGGACGAGCCCCTTCTCCACGATGTGGCCAAGGAACTCCACAGAGGCGGAGTGGAACACGCACTTCTCGGCTTTCACGAAGAGCCTGTTCTCTAGCAGCCGTTGGAGGACCAGGCGGACATGCTGGTGGTGTTCCTCCTCAGTCCTGGAGAACACGAGGATGTCATCCAGGTACACCACCGCGAACGTGTTCAGCATGTCCCGGAGCACGTCGTTGACCAACGCCTGGAAGACGGCCGGGGCGTTGGTGAGGCCGAAGGGCATAACGAGGTACTCGAAATGCCCTAGGTGGGTGTTGAAGGCCGTCTTCCATTCATCCCCTTCCCGGATGCGCACCAGGTGGTTCGCGCTGCGCAGGTCTAGCTTGGTGAACACTGTGGCGTGAGTGAGTGGCTCGAACGTGGAACTCATAAGGGGGTGTGGATATTTATTTTTAACCGTGATGTCATTCGATAATCTATGCAAGGCCTCAGGCTGCCCTCCTTCTTTGCCACAAAAAATAAGCCCGCTGCCACCGGGGAAGACGAGGGCCTTATGATTCCTGAGGCCAGGGACTCTGTGATATAATTGTGCATAGCCTCCTTCTCCGGGATGGAGAGGTTATACAACCGACCGGTGGGAAGGGCGGCCCCGGCAAAGAGATCTATGGCACAATCATAGGGACGGTGAGGGGGGAGGGAAAGTGCACTGTCCTTACTAAATACAGGAGCTAAATCGTGATAAATGGGAGGAACACCAGTGAGATCCGTGGGAAGCGGCACGGGTCTGAGGCCGCTGGACGAGGAGTGGGCAGAGCGAAGGCAGTTGGCATGACACGCAACACTCCAACCCAAAATCCGCCCAGTAGACCAAGAAATGTAGGGATCGTGCCGTTCCAATCACGGTCTCCCTAACACCAGGGGCGCTGTGGGGGCGTGCAAAACCAAAAATCGCATAGCTTCCACGTGATTACCCGAAAGAGTGAGGGTGAGGGAAGCAGTGCTGTGTGTGATCTTACCAAGTAAACGACCATCTAGGGCTTGGGCTGTGAGGGGTGTGTCTAGGGGGACGAGTGGAATGCCGGCCTGCCGGGCCAGCGAGATGTCCATCAAACACTCGTCCGCCCCCGAATCCAGGAGTGCACCAATAGACAGTGAGTCGTTACCCCAGGTAAGAGTGACCGGGAAAAGCTGGTTGTGCTCCTTCTTGGGCTGGGGCTGAGGAAGGGTCGTCAGGCTCACTAGGACACCCCTCGCTAGTGAGCCGGGTCTTTTTGGGCGAGTCGGGCAGGCCTTGATGTAGTGGCCCGACCTCCCGCAGTAGAGGCAGAGGTGGTCACGCATCCTCTGCTCCCTAACCTCCAGTGGGAGCCGTGACCGACCCAACTGCATGGGCTCCTCCTCCGGCCTGGATCCAGAAGCCACCCAGGGTTGCGAGGGGGAGTGTGAGGGTGGAGAGAGCCCACGGGACGCTGACCCAGGGAAGGCACCGGTAGAACGGACGGGGGTTGGTCTATGGGAGGGGCCAGTGCGCGGGGCGCGTTCCTGGCGCCGCTCCCTCAGCCGTTCGTCCATCAGGAGAGCGAGGGTGACGAGCTCGTTGAAGGAGGCAGGGCGGTCCCGAACGATGAGATCTTTGATGGGCTCGCTCAGCCCCCTCCTGTACGCGCACTTGAGCGCAGTGTCATCCCACCCACTGTCTGCCGCGAGTATCCTCACCTCCAAGGAATAATCTGCCACCGACCTGGCTCCCTGCTGGATGGAATAGAGGCGGCTGGCAGAGTCCTGCCCGTCAGCTGGGTGGTCGAACACCAGATTGAACTCGTGGCGGAAGGCACCATAGTCTGAGGCGAGCCGCTCGGTATGGCCAACCGCCGCTATGGCCCAGCTGAGGGCTTTGCCGGTGAGGAGGGACATAAGGGCTACCTTGGTCTCTCCTGTCCTATACCTGGCTGGCTGGTGTTTGAACAGGAGCTCACACTGACCAAGGAAACCCCTGCACATCTCGAACTCTCGCCGAAGGCCTTGGGGCAGGGAAGGTTAGGCTCGCACCGGGGGTCCAGTGGGGGTTGACTCGGAGGAGGGGGAACGTCGGGACCAGGAACGGGGAAACCGGAGGCCGAGCTGGGGGCAGAAACCGAGGCCAGAGCAGGGTGGTCGCTCATCCTGGAGACCGCTGTTGACAGTGCAGCCATCTGCGCGGAGAGGGCGTCTAATGCGCTCGTCGCGGCCTGGGAGCCGGACTGAAGATCGCTGATCTCTCCGGTGACACGGGTGAAGGCAGTAGTAAGCTCTGAGTGGAGAGAGGCAAGTTGGCAGCTGTGACTTCTTACTACTGCCTCTAGGGGGACGGGGCTCTGGGGCGTCACAGGGACCGTCTGCTCCTTGGGTTTGCCTTGGTCCATAATGGCTTCGACGTTCTGTTATGCTCGCGCACCAGAACCCGACCCGTGTGGCGAAACCCAAGACAGACAGACACAGGATGACTTCAAAATCCAAAAAGGGTGGTTTTATTGTGGGAGGGGAATGTATGGTGCGAAAAACGTTCTGTTAGTGGGACGTGTGAATAAACTATGTGTGGTGTCCCGTGGTTTGTGTGTATAACTATGTGTGAGTGTTTTTAGCCTATGTGTGGTGCGGTATGTAAATGACCAGGAGGTGTTGAAATAATGTGCGTGCACCTGGCAAGAAAGTCCAGTCCGTGATCCAAGAGGGGTTGTCCGAGGAAGTCCGGGTCCGAGATCCGGGAAGTCGAGTCCGAAAGGAGGGGTCCAGGTAGGGGGACAAGGGGGGGGGGGATCGCAGGAGAGGTCCGGGGAAAAACGTGAAGGTCGCTGGGGACGAGGGAGACGCGGGGAGCCGTGGAAGTCGCGGAGGGAGAGTCTTGGGAGGAAACAGAGACACGAAGATAAGACACTGGGGAATAAACAGAATGCAAGGAACGCCGCTGGAGGGCTTGTCAGAGCTTTACCGCAGGGTTCAGTACGTCGAAGCACGGAGTGGTGTTCTGAGAGACTTCTTGTAGAGGGCTGCCTGATTGCCACAGGTGTGCCTGATGGATGATGGCAAACACCTGGTGAAGTAATACTTGGGGTAGTATTGGTCGAGGATCAATGACCACACCGGGTTATAGAACTCAGGTTTAATCGTGGCTCAGTAGGCAGACGTAATAACCATACATGGTAGTGGTGTAACCATAATAACAGTCCGGGTAGTACATAACACCTAGTGTAGTTCCAGGGTATATACATGGCGTTATACCACTACATCCCCCCTGTTTAGTTTTCAATTTTCGTTATATCACTACATCCCCCCTGTTTAGTTTTCAATTTTTACAGTATCAAAATACAAACATATTCAGAGCCCTCCTTTTGTGTGTGATTGTCTGTACTCATAGTCCTTGTAGTGAGCTGGTTTGAAAACAGCTCTTCCATATCTTGTGCGTACTGTCTTGTGTGTTTCACAGGTTTGGCTGGAAGAAGTTCCAGCTGCATGAGTGTCCCGTTGAGGTTCTCTGAAGCGGGTTCTTGCGCTCCTCAGTGCATGGGGTTGGTGAATTTCCCGCAGGTGGCTCCTGCCACGTCTGAGTTTGTTCCCATTTGATGTTTGCACAATGTAGCTCCTTGGCTCATCGCACTTTTGTACGACGGTGGCTGGATACCAAGTCCCTTTTTCCTTGTTTAGGACAGATACGTGCTGTCCGGGACCGAGTGGAGGTAGTTCTCTGGCGTTGCTGCGGTCATGATGTTCCTTCATGTTTGCTGTTGTAACGGGGGCATTACACTGTTCTCTGCTCCAGGTGGAGTCGATTTTCCTCCTTGCCTGAGTCCCCTCGACTCGGCAGCAGGGTGGTGACTGGCCTTCCGAAGATCAGTTCTGCTGGTGATGGTAGTTTACTGTCGATGGGTGTTGCTCTGACCTGTAGTAAGGCAACTTGTATGTTACCTCCTTGTCTCATGGTTTTCTTCACAATGGATTTAATGTGTCGCACATGCCTCTCAATGAATCCATTGCTTTTTGGATAGTGGGGTGAGCTTGTCACGTGCCTGATTCCCCAGTCAGCCGTGAATTTCTGGAACGCGTGCCCTGTGTACTGGGGTCCATTATCTGTAAGTATCTCGTCAGGCCTTCCAAAAATAGACATGTACATTTCCATTTTTTGTGAAACTGCCCGGCTGGACACAGGCATGGGCATTTCATCCACTAGAGGGAACTTAGAATATCTGTCCACAATCAGTAAATACTGATGTCCATCGATCTCGAACAGATGAGAAGCTAGGGATTGCCATGGTTTTGACGGTGTGTTGTGTGGGTTGAGAGGTTGCTTTGGATTTGCATCCTGATGTTCCACGCATACGCTACATGACCTGCAGACTCTTTCGATGTCATCGTTCATGCTGATCCAGTAGACACTTTCTCTCGCCAGTCGCCGTGTCTTTTCGATGCCCTGGTGTCCTACACGCGGCTGTTCGAGTATAGAATCAGTCATGGAGTCTGGGATGAGCACCTGTCGGCCTTTGAATATGACTCCTGCTTCAACCGCGAGCTCATCTCTGAATGACCAGTACTCACGTAGTTGTCTTGGTAGAGCTTTGATGTTGTCTGGCCATCCCTGGTGGATCAGCTCTTTCAGTGCATTGAGTCTGGGGTCGCTGGTGGTTTCCGTGCGGAGTGCGTCCTGTTTCTCGGGAGAGAAGTTTATCATTGCAACAGTGAGCATCTCTGGATCCTCAACTTCTGCCTCTATTCCGTCAATGCGCTCGTCCAGCTCGATGTTGCTGTTGTTCTCAGTGTTGGGTAGTCGGCTGAGTGTGTCTGCCAGGACCATTTGGTTTCCTGGTCGATACGTGACCTCGTAGTTGTATCCTTGTGTTTTTATCAGCATTCGCTGAAGCCATGGCGGGGCGGCATGCAGTGGCTTTGTGCATATGGTAACGAGGGGTTTGTGGTCTGTAACCACAATGAATGACTTCCCATACAGGTAAGTATGGTATCGCTGCATTCCATAGACTATGGCCAGCATTTCTCGCTCTATGTTGCTGTACCTGGATTGGCAGTCGTCCAGTGTCTTTGAGCCAAAAGCTATGGGTCTTTTGTTCTGCACTAATGCCACGCCCAGTCCTTTCTGTGATGCATCGACCTCAAGTGTCAGAGGTGTGCTTGGATCATAGTACTTCAGCAGTCATGTTCGTTGATAACTGATTTCAGGTCCTCAAAGCTCGTTTGGTGGTCAGTGTCCCATGTCCAAGGCACGTCACTTTTCAGCAGCACCCTCAGTGTGTGTGCTTTGTCTGAGAACTTTGGGATGTAGGGTGACAGGTAGGTCAGCATCCCCAAGAATCTGCTCAGTTCATCTTTGTTCTGGGGTGTCGGCATTTTCTGGATGTCCCTGATTTTGGCTGGGTCAGGTTTGATACCTTTGTCTGTGTACAGGTTGCCAAAGAATGAGATGCTTGTCTGTTTGATTGTGCACTTGTCACTGTTGAACACAATACCTGTCTTGGCTGCTCTCTCCATCAGGTTGGTCAGGTTCCTGTCATGCTCCTCTTCGCTTGCTCCGTAGACTGCGATATCATCGGCTATGCTGACGACACCGTCAAGCCCCTCCAGGATTTGGTCCATCTTTGCCTGGAAGAGATCTTGAGAGACACTGAGACCAAATGGCAAACGTTTCCAGCAGTATCTACCAAATGGAGTTCGGAATGTGGTTAGCAGTTGTGACTCTTCCTCTAGGTGTATTGACCAATATCCAGCTTTTGCGTCAAGTTTGCTGAATATTTTTGCATTTGCAA
Organism: Lampris incognitus; assembly: GCF_029633865.1. Lineage (NCBI taxonomy): Eukaryota > Metazoa > Chordata > Actinopteri > Lampriformes > Lampridae > Lampris > Lampris incognitus. The sequence continues at coordinate 58,998,725 of NC_079212.1, forward strand.
ACTTGGGGTTCAGTTCCTCCACTGTAGGAATCTTCTGTGGGCATCTCATAAGGCTGGCATTAAGCTTTTGAGGGTCTAGGCATATGCGAAGGGAACTGTCTTTCTTTGTGCTGTATGCCAGACTCGAGCACCAGTCTGTGTGCTGTTCTACTTTTCTTAACACATCTTGTTCGACTAGGTTATTCAGTTCATCTTTCAGTTTGTCTTTGATGTGAATGCTGCACTTACGTGGTGGGTCTATGAATGGTTCAGCATCCTTTTTCAGGAAGAGCTTGGCCTTTCCACTGAAGTTGCCAATTTTGTCAAACTGGTCTGGGTATGCTCTCTTTAGGTCTGCACTGTTAGATATGGTCATTTTGGGTTTTGTCTGTCTTGTGTTAACTTTTTTCTGGTTTGCATGTCCTTTCTCGGTCACTGCATCTACATTGACAGTCACTAGGTTTAACAGTTCACATGTTGGCAGCCCAACTATGGCTGGCCCTGGTACGTCTACAACATAGAACTTTGCATTGATCCATTTGGATTCTTTGTACTGGCATGGAATGTCAATGGTGCCTAGGCAGGGGATGGCGTGACCACTGTATGCAGATAGCCTCCTGTTGGTTTTTTTCAGTCGTTTCTGGGTGCATGCATTTTCACCGTACATTTGCTTGAAGGTACGCAATGGGAGTGTGTTGCCTGACGCACCTGTGTCTATCTTCAGACGTAGTGTGTATCCACGACCAGGTAGGTCAGGTGGTGTCACTTTCAGGACTGTGTACGCCTCCTCTCTGGCCGGCTTGCTGTCTATGCTATGCATGCACTTTTCACTGATAGTTATGGAGTGGAACTGTTTCTGGTAAGTACTTTCGTTCTCACTGTCTGTTTCACTGCTACTCTCTACAGCATGTATGCGAGTCCTGCTCTGTTGCTTTTTGTCTATATAGGTTTTGCGCTTGTGCTGTTTGTCTTGTAGTGTGTGGGACTTACTTCCCCCGCTCCTGCTCTGGCTGGAGTGTTCCTGGCGCTCTCGTTTCGCCTTCCTGCAGCACCGCTCCCAGTGACCTTTTGCACCACACACATTGCATTCATCATCATATGCAGGACATCGACGTGGTTTGTGGCTTCTCCCACAGTTACGACATATGCGGTCCCTGTCCACAGCGTGGATTCTCTCATTGTGTGACAGACTAAGTTTGTCTAACTGTTCATTGCCTGCTGTCAGGGCTTCATATTTTCGTCCCTCGACCAGAACCTCTGCTCAGGAATATCCTTTTGGTTTGCTGTATAGACCATTCCTCAGGGCATCAGGGGGAGTGCTCGCAATAATAAGCTCAATCATACGCTCGTTAAGCTCTTCGTCTGAAAACTGACATTTCTGTGCTAGTGTTTTGGCTCTGGTCACAAAATCATCAATATTCTCATCTGGTTTCTGTCTGTGTTGCATCAGTTGCAGTCTATGGATTCTGAAATTTACGTTCAACTTCAGCTGTTTTTCAAAGCAGTCCCATAGTTTGGCAGGCTTTTTCTTTTCATCATCGGTGAGACCACTGGCGTTCAGTCTTTTTAATCCTTCATCTCCGATTCCACGACATATTTTCCTAGCTTGTTTAGCTGCGCCATTTATTTCTTCATCTTCTAAATACAGAGTCATTTTCTGTTTATACAGTGAAATTGCCTCACCCAGGTCCGGGTCTGACCAATTCATCGTCGGTAGATGCGATGCCATGACGTCTCCTGTTGCTAGCTAGCTAGTTAGCTTTGCGGCTAGCTCAGCTCCGGCGCACTCTTGCTTGAATGATGACAGAAATTATCCACGGACAATTTTATCAGTCTATCTTCATTCTTCATAGAGAGTACTTTACCGCTGCCACCATGAAGTAATACTTGGGGTAGTATTGGTCGAGGATCAATGACCACACCGGGTTATAGAACTCAGGTTTAATCGTGGCTCAGTAGGCAGACGTAATAACCATACATGGTAGTGGTGTAACCATAATAACAGTCCGGGTAGTACACAACACCTAGTGTAGTTCCAGTGTATATACATGGCGTTATATCACTACACCTGGTGCAGTGCAGCTCTCGTCTCCTCAGAGCGCGAGCCGAGCGCTCGGATGTTTCCGGCACGTCCGAGCTGGGGGAGTGGCTTGAACGTGCCGGGGAGGCAGCTCGGGGCGATGTAACCACAACAAGGAAGCCAATGAAGGGAGGCAAGAATTGCTGTAATATGGTCACATTTTCTAGTTATAGTTGAGATTCTAGCAGCAGTATTCTGAACCATTTGAAGACTTCGAGCGGTTAGTGATGTCGCCTTGTGGCGCAGTACACCCCATATCGAATCCCGCACCGGGCAAGAAAATAACCGGTTACACTAGCCTAACATAACGTGGTATAAAAATGCAGCCCAACTTGCTAAAAAAAAAAACGCATATACGAATACACGCCCACAAGTTCAAGTAGGAGAAAAACGTCCGTGCGGTCAAAATAGCAAAAAGATCCCAGTAGGTTAACGAAAACTCTCCACCGCTGCTACCAGCGTAATGGTTCAATCGGGGGGCGTCCGCCACAGTCCGGACACGGAGTTTACTTAAGTTCATAAGCTTGGAAGTTTATTCAATACTTCAGCGACTTACAAGGAACTACTCTTATGGGCTGCTCACCACTAACGTTAGGAACCGACCGCTCAAGAGGCTTCCTTGCTCCAGTCTGACTCCCTCTGGAGCTCGTTTTTCTTCTTCTGTGTTTCTCATCCTAATCGCTATTTCAAAATAAAAGTCACTGTGTGGGAGTGCAGGAATGAGGAGACGGAGAGATCGAGTCGAGTCAATCCCGTTTACTCACCACACAAAACAACACCGATACAACACAATCTCTCCTGGCAACCAGCTAACCGCTAGGCTGCTGCAAACATGGCTCCAAACTCTAAGCAGTGCCTACGTCATCACTCCGAACGTCTGCCTTAAAGGAGCAGCAGCCCCTGGTGAATCTACCCTCAGTTGTGTATCGCCACAACTGCACATTTTTAGCGCTACAGTATGGAATGTTATCTTTTATCGTTATCTTCAATTGTAATTCATTATTTGGTATAAAAAACGTTTTGTGTATTTTGATGTAAAAAGACTACCAAGCTATTTTCGGTCGATTCCATGTACAACCAGTACTATGTTTATAGTCACGAGGAGTTACAGTAAAACGCAATGATTGATTGATAATTTATTAAACAGGCATTGTAAACATGTAAGCGTTGAAAAGGGGTAATTTAACTCATAATAGAAGTGTGTTTGCAGTATATTTACGAGGTATTTACAGTAACCATATCCAAAGGAATTGAATCAAGTGCAACTGGACTTGGTATATAGTATATACAGTAAGCATAGTTTTGTTTTGTTTCGTTTTTATCTGTTCTCAGTTTCACCCTTTTGCAAATCATTAAACCTGCAGACAACGGATTCTGTCTCCAGAGTTTTAACGAACGGAAGGTGTTTAACTTACTGCCAAGTTGCCAGTACACAATTAGGGTGGCATGGTGAAAGAACGGCTTCAGCACAGAAGATAACGCAGTATACGCTAGACCAGATGATGGAAACGAAAGATCCCACGCTAAATACTAGATCCTGTGCTTCATGTTCTTCTAACGCTCAAGTGGTTCTACTACTGGGTCACCCTGGCTCGTGCTAAAGCAGAGGCAGCCAAGGCCCGCCTTCCTTATGCAAAGAAGGAAATGGCGCTGAAAGTAGAAAAAGCACAATTAGAGGCAACAATGGATATGTTGGCGTTAGAGAGAGAAATGGCCGAAGCTGTGGCTGAAACAGAAGCCTTAGAGGCAGCTGTTGAAGGCAGTGATTGAAGTAACTGCAGGCTTCAACTCGATGCAGCCCCCCTTGACCCTGTAGAGCATACCAGAGAATACGTCGCTGAACAGGCTAAAGAGCAAAATAAAATACTGTTAGCACCAGCACTGTATGTACCCTCTCAAGATGAGATCAGACGGCTACACACAGAGCCAGTGTCGGCTCTCTATCCAAAATCAAAACCCCCACCGCAAGGCAGAGAGTAGCAAAGCCGACGCTGAGCTTTGCTCTACAGCACCAACAGTAGCAGCTCAGCAGCCACAGCTCGGTGCAGATATGCCTCTCTACTCGAGAAACATGCAAGATTATCATCGCACATACAGAGCAAGTTCCAGAGACTACAGTCCCCCACGTTCTTCTGTGCCCAGTCACGCACCTCTGTACCCTCACCATGACCAATCTAGTATGACTGACTTTGTCAGCTGTTTCGCTCGCCGTGAGCTGGTCACCACTTTTGATCCATTTCAATGACCGGAAACCGTTCCTCCAGAATGCAATCAGTGGCCTAGATTTGACATGCAGTGAGGAGATGGATTTGCTTGTCAAGTGGCTGGGGAAAGAGTCAGGTCAGCACGCCAAACGGATCAGGGCAGTCCATATTAACTTCCCAGATAGGGTACTCGGGATGATATGGGATAGACTGGACGCATGTTACGGGGCCCCCGAAGTAATCAAAGATGCACTTTTCCGACATATCGATAGCTTCCCAAAAATCTCCAACAGAGGTTATTCGAAACTCCCTGAGTTAAGTAATCTCCTCATGGAACTGGAAGCATCTTAAACAGATGGAGACCTTCCAGGTCTTCAATGCCTCCATACATCACAGGGAATAAATCCTTTAGTCCAAAAGTTGCCCTTCAGCCTACAAGAGAAGTGGCTGTTTCACGGATCCAGCTGCAAACAACAGCACCATGTCCCACCCCACCCCCCACCCCCTTTGATTTTTTTGTGGACTTCATCAAAGAACAGGCTAAAATAAGGAATGATCCGAGCTTTAACTTCACTGGCAAAGCGGATGCTGCTCCAAAAGCAGGCAAGACTCCATGGAGACTTAGCAGACAGAAGGAAATCTCAGTCCACAAAACGGATGTACTTCGTAAAGCTCCTCTAGACTCAGACAGAGATGATCTTAAAGTTGACGATACCGATGGACAGTGCCCCATTCATAAAAAGCCCTGTACCGATAGTGGCCTGTAGGGGCGCTATACAGCTACTGCCTGTATGTATGTGCAGAGACCTGCAAATTAAGTTCAGTTATAGAAATGGCGACCAAGTGTGTGCGTGCTCAACGATACATGGTACCAGAGTGAGGTCAAACTAGCCTACAAAGATGAACAACATTCGATAGCCAGAGGAGTTGAAGTTAAGTGGAAATGTCCAGGAGAATTGGAAAGTTTTTAAGCAAAGTTTTGAGTTGTACGTGTGTGCAATCGGTCTGGAAGATGCGAGACACGAACGTCGGAAGCTAGCATTGCTTCTCACAGTGGCAGGCAGAGCCGCGAGGGACGTTTTCAACACGTTTCAGTTTCCTGAGGAGGGCGACGACCAAAAGTACGATGCAGTGCTAGCAAAGTTTGAAGAATATTGCACGCCAAAAAAGAACGAGACATATGAACGGTATGTTTTTCGCAACAGAGTACAAGCCGAGTCAGAACCCATTGAACAGTTTGTCACGGACTTGCGTTTGAAAAGCCAGTCGTGCAACTTTGGCACATTGTGTGACTCGCTAATAAGGGATCAGATAATTATCGGCGTTTTCGACAAGAAAGTGAGAATGCAACTACTCAAAGAGTCCGATCTGAGCCTGGAGAAGGCAGTACGGATCTGCCAGGCGTCAGAGAGCACCAAGATGCAGCTCAAATCATTCGAGCCCGAAGCAGCAGCAGCAGCGGCGGTAGATGCGGTACAGGAGAGGGCCGCTAGCAAGAGGAACAGCAAAGGAAAGTCCCGCGTGCCCAAGTCCACAAAGGACACGGACTGTGACAGATGCGGGGGCAAACACGCTCCGAATAACTGCCCCGCTTACAGTGTGGACTGTCGCAAATGCGGAAAGAAGAATCACTACGCCCGGTGCTGCCTGTCAAAGAAGACGGTACAGGTGGTGCAAGGCAGCGACACCGACATGGCCGACACAGAAGAGGACGACGAAAAGTTGTTTGTGGGGATTGTGGAGAGCGAGGAGGACAAAAAGGATGAGTGGATAGCCAATCTGGAAATCAACGGAACGACAATGCCTCTAAAATTGGACACAGGGGCTCAGGTGAACATACTGACGATGAAAGACTTTAATAAACTGTACAAGAAGTCAAAAGTGCATGTGAAAAAGGTAAATCTGAGAACGTACAATGATGAACCGATTCCTACAAAAGGGGTATGTAGAGTCACACTGTCAAGGGATGGGCGCTCTGTTAAGGCTATGTTTGTGTTGGTTGAGGGCGATAGACAGCCCATATTAGGTCTGAAATCCTGTGAGAGATTGGTCTTATCAAAAGAGTGCATGTAATTGACAGGTCTATAGTGACATCTAGTGGTGCAGCTGACAAACAGCATGAGACTGTAGCTGACACAGGGGAGATAAGAGAGCAATACAGGGACGTATTCAGGGGTACAGGATGCCTACCTGGGCAGTACAGAGTCCAGTTAAAAGCAAATGCAGAACCGGTCGTCCATGCGGCAAGGAAGGTGCCGGTGACCCTTAAAGCTAGGCTGAAAGCAAAACTGCAATCCCTTATAGAAAAGGGCATAGGGAGGAAAACAGATGAATCAACTGAGTGGGTCAGTTCTCTGGTAATAGTTGAGAAAAAGAATGGTGACTTAAGGCTCTGTATAGACCCAAAAGACCTGAACAAGTGGATCAAAAGAGAACGCTACAAACTACCAACTAACTCAGACATCACTAGTGCTATGGCACCCACGTCCGTAAGAAACACCGCTCCCGCTGGAGGACTGGACGTTTGTCGAAGGGTTTGAAACCAAAATAAATGGCAAGGTGGGCCAAATAGAGTCCTGTGTGTCCCCCCTCCTTCCTTGATCATGATGATGATGATGATGATGATGATGAGAGACTGAGGGCCCCCCACAACACCTGGGGCCCCACCCAACTAGAACACAACGCAGAGCTAATGATGAGAGTGACGGGCATGCAGCAGGCTGACCAGCATATAACAGCATAGGACTGCCCCCGTTACACATGGCTAAGAACTGTAAGTTCACAACAACAGGTCTTGAGTGTGAGAGTGAGAAGCATATCTCTGCCCTCCTGTTACGGCTTAATTAAGACCAAGCAATTAAGATCCAAAAAGTCCTGCAAGAGCCGTACCCATAAGACAGCCACTACTCAAAAAAAACGGTTCAGAGTCACTATTACCATATAATTATGGGTTTATTACAACTTGGCCATTACTGCAACATGAACACATGTGTTCCAACACGCACACCAAATACAACAACTGTGCATAAAGAACAACATAAAGAACCAAACAGCAAACTCGTGGATAACTAAGGCAGGGCGGTGATAAGGGCAAACTATGATGACTGAAGATGAATAAACTAAACACAAACAGACAAGAGAAACAATACTCACCGCCCTGGCTGGCAAAGTAAAAAATTAAAAAATAAATAAAAATACAAAATCAAACAAACAGCATGAGGGGGCCTCTACAAAGTCCATGGACGTCTGGGCTTCTTTCATAGGAGTCAGTAGGGGAAGGCCTCAGGGGCAGCCCGTCCACAATCAGTGCAGTAATCAACCACCACTTCACTGGCTCCGCCTTCTCAGGCACCACCTCGGATGACAGAATGGGCAGGGGCGTAACACCTCCACCCATAAGACATTAAATGATGCAACAACAAAAAAATGCAGCAATTTAATGTAAAATCAAAAAGCACCAAAAACAATAAACCTGTGTTAATGATTACCCCCACTTGGAGGACGGGGTAACTTCTGACGACCAGGCGCATCATGAGGGTCCTCGATCCTGCCACCAGGCAGGAAACGGGAACACCAACCAAGGCAGGAAACAGGAACTTGAGCATCCCCATCAGGACCAGAATCAGGAACCTCTTGATCCACCCGCCAGGACTTGAGCCAGGAACCGGGAATGACACCACAGCCAACGAGAGACAGGGGCAACAGACAGCTGAGTAGGCGCAGACCAACAATAGAAAACAGGAAATTGTCACAGCTGCAGCCACTTGCCTTGAGCCACCCGCAATAAGATATATTGGGGGAAGGCACAGATGATAGTCAGGCTGATGAGACACCTGGCCACAGGTGCAGGGTCCCCAGGGAACCGCAGCGTCATCTCCAGCAGCATACTCCAGGAACAGGAGAGGCAGGAAATGGGTGAGGTTAAAAAAAACAAAAACAAAAAAAACAAAAACTCAAAAATCCCTGACTCAAACTCGGGACAGAGCGTCCGCAAGGATGTTATCACGCCCTCTGATATGCTGGATGGTGAGAGGGAAAGTCTGTAGAAAAAGACTCCATCGCAACAGTCTCATTTCTCTGTCCAAACAAAAGGAGCCTTATCACTCAGCAATTCAGTTAGGGGAGTGACAACATCTGAAAAGTTATTACAGAAGGGTCTATAATACCCCGCCATCCCCAAGAACCTTCGCAGGCTCTTACGATCATGTGGAGTGGGAAAACTGTCGATGGCCCCTACTTTACCCCTTATTGGCTTGACTTGTCCCCCTCCCACAGTCTTTCCCAGGTAAGTGACTGTAGCTTTCTCAAATTCACATTTGGCCAAATTAACAGTAAGAGTTGCATGTGACAAGCGTTCAAATACATCATTCAGTTGACTCATATGCTCGCTCCAAGAGGAGCTATAGACTACAATGTCATACAGGTATGCTTCACAGTTTGGTAGACCAGACAACACCAGGTTAACCAGTCTGTGGAATGTGGAGGGAGCGTTTTTCATTCCAAAGGCCATAACTGAATATGTCCAAAGACCATCTGGAGTGACAAAAGCAGAAATTTCTTTAGCATGTTCAGTGAGTGGAACTTGCCAGTAACCTTTAAGCAAGTCTAGCTTACTGACATATTTTGCTGGCCGCATACGATCAATACTGCCATCCATCCGAGGTAAGGGAAAAGAATCTACCTTGGTCAAGGCATTGACCTTCCAGTAGTCTGTGCAAAATCTGAGAACCATCAGGCTTTGGGACAAGAAGACAGGGGGAAGCTCCAAGAACTTTGGCTAGGCTCAGCAATACCATGCTCAGTCATATAGGCCACTTCCTTCTGAAGGAGGGCACGCTTTACAGGATTGGCATGGTATGGGTGTTGCTTTACAGGAGTCACCTACATCAATGTCATCAGTGATCAGGGTGGTCTGGCTAGGGACATCGGGAAATAAGGACTGATGAGGCCTCAAGAGGGCAATAAGGTCACTCTTCTCAGTTTCAGACAAATGACAAAACTGACTGTCAAGGGTGGCAAAGATCTCAGAATTATTAAGTCTAGGGTCTGGCACTCGAGACCCCAGCATTTCATGCACCTCACTTTCAGTAGGGACACAAGACAACACTGGCACTTTAGTCTCACTGGAACTGTCTCTGGAGTAATACTCCTTCAGCATGTTAATGTGACACAACTGACTCTGTTTACGCTGATCTGGTGTGGCAATCACATAATCTAGATCTCTGACCTTATGAAGAACACTGTAAGGACCACTGTAACAGGCTTGCAAGGAAGAGCCAGTGAGCGGAAAGAGTACTAACACTTTATCTCCTCGTGAAAAAGATCTACTTCTAGCCCTCTGGTAGTACCAGGTTTTCATTCTTTTCTGGGGGGCCTGTGGGCTAGTGTCGGCCAGCTCACAAGCGTTAATGAGCTTATATCTGAACTTGCACACATAGTCTAGCAGATTGCATAGGGTGGAATTATCAGCAAGCCACTTCTCCTTCAATAGCTTCAAGGGACCCCGGACTGTGTGGCCAAACACCAGCTCTGCAGAGCTGAAGTCAAGTGACTCCTGTACCACCTCTCTCACAACAAAAAGCATGAGGGGCATCCCCTCATCCCAGTCCCTCTGGAACTCCAGGCAGTAGGCCCTTAGCATGGATTTTAGGGTCTGGTGGAATCTCTCCAGAGCACCTTGGAACTCAGGGTGATAGGCGCTAGAATGGCTATGAGTGGTATCCAACTGCCCCAACACCTGTTTGAAAAGGTTGGATACTAAGTGAGACACTTGGTCAGACTGCACTACTTTAGGATGGCCAAACACAAAAAAGAACTTAATCGGGGGTCCGTGGTGGTGTAGCGGTCTAAGCATCGGCTTTGTGTCGATGCAGTTGCCCACTGGGGATCGGGGTTCGCGCCCCGGTCTCATCAGATCCAACGATGGCCGGACTCGATGAAGCAGCAATAATTGGCAACGCTCTCGTTGGGAGTGGGCGGAGTCGGCTTGTGTTCATCACATGAATTCGTCTCTGTGTATGTCGGAAAAAGCAGTGGTTCGGCCTGGATTCACCTTGTCACGGAAGTGGCGAGGCATCTCGTTCGAGACTGCCGGCTGGAGTGATGCAGTTAGCGAACGCATGCAGTGCGATGGTGGCTGTTTGAACTAAAATAGAGCTCGATTGGCAACTAAATTGGCAGAAAAAAGTGAAAAATCAGAAATAAATTTATAAAAAAAAAGAAAACAACTTAATCAGAACCTTCGTTATTGCAGGAGCAGTTATAGTCCTCAAAGGAACTGCCTCTGGGAAATGGGTGGAAGCAAACATGATTGTTAGGAGATACTGATTTCCACTCTTGGCTTTAGGCAAAAGGTCTACACAGTCCACCAAAACTTGGCTAAAAGGTTCATCAAAGGCAGGTATGGGAAACAAAGCAGAAACTGGAATAGCCTGGTTCGGCTTCCCAGCTATCTGACAGGTGTGGCAAGACTTACAATAAGCCACCACGTCTTGTTTAAGACCAGGCCAAAATAAATTCTGAAGAATGCGACCATAAGTCTTATTAACTCCCAAGTATCCTGCCATGGAGCCATCATGAGCCAACTTTAATATTTCAGGTCTGAAAGTAAGGGGGACAACTACCTAAAACACATGGCTCCACTCCTCCTGCAGAGGAACATTAGAGGGACACCACTTCCTCATTAACACGCCATCCCTCACAAAATACCCAGTAGCCATTTCACTAATCTCAGAGGTTACCTCAGCAAATAGAGGAGAAAGAGAAGGGTCATTCCTCTGTTCAGCTTTAAGCTGCTCTCTAGACAAAGTTGTGGCACCAACATAGACTTTCTCATCCATCACAGGCTGTAACAACTTTGCTTGTATGGGGGACTCAACAGTGGAAGAGTCTTCAGGAGACTGCACACAAATATCCTTTGCAATGCAAGGCTCAGAGACACCATACTCAGGGTCACACACAAAGGTCTCAGACAGATCAACTTCAGAGAGCTTCTTTCCACTCTCCACAAAACAAGGGACATCTCCAGAAAGCCTTTTAGACACAGTGCGAGTAACAGCGCAGGCTGGGAACACACCAGGGAACTTCTGAGACAGCTCATCAGCTCCTTTAGCAAAAAGGGGGATTGGAGTAACCTGGGGGTTAACAGGGACTTTACCTCCTGCCAAATCATTTCCCAGTATAAAGGCTATTCCTTCCACAGGCAAAGCAGGCCTAATGCCCACAAGAACTTTTCCAGTTACAAGAGGGGAGTCTACCTGAATGCTATGCAGAGACACACTAACACACCCCATCTCAACACCCTGTATTAAGACACTGGAACCAATGGCAGTTTTATCTGAAAAAGGTAACACACTATCCAAAAGAAAAGACTGGGCCACTCCTGTGTCTTGGAGCATCTTCACAGGAACATGGGTATCACTGTCAGCTACAGACACCCAACCATCTAAAACGAATGGCTGGTACTCCTCCAGCACATCATCCACTCTAGGTTGCTTACTTGGTAACAAGGGCACAGCCAGAGAGGACAAAGGAGTAGTGTTCACAAGAGTCACAGGTTTGGCAGACCTTGCGTTCTTTCTCTGTAGCAGGAAATAATCTGCCCCTACATGACCAGGCTTCTTACAATAGAAGCACATGGGTTTGTCCTTTAGACCAAACTTCTTATGGTTAGCCCCTTTCCTAGGGAAACCTGGCCGACTAACTCTCTCTGAGGGGGTTGAAGGTTTAGATGTGTCCTTAGCTGACCTATCAGGGCGCAAGCTGGACCACTCAGAGCAAACGGTCTTATGGGTCAAGATGTCCTCCTCTGCCAGAGCAGCAGCAGCAGACACCTGATGCACTTTCTGCTCATTTAGGTAAATGGCAACGGCCTCGGGGAGGCCGTTCTTAAACTCCTCCAAAATAATCAGGGTCTGTGAGCTTAGCAAAGTCTTTAAGGGATAGGCATCACCTATCAAACAGGTTCTCCTTCTCGCGCACAAACTCCACATAAGTCTGGCCATCAGGCTTTCTAAAACGCCTAAACTTCTGCCGGTAGGCCTCCGGTACAAACTCATAAGCCCTCAAAACTGCTTTCTTAACAGTATCAAATTTCAGACTGTCTGCTGAAGACAAAGAAGAATAAACTTGCTGGGCTTTTCCAGTCAACACACTGCAACAGCCGAGTCCAATATTTCTTAGCCCAAGCAAATGATGTAGCTACATGTTCAAAGCGGGGGAAGTACTTGTCAACCTTCTTCTCAGAAAAGGGGGGAACCAGTCAAATATTTCGACTAACATCAAAATCAAGAGTTGGAGCTACATTCCTTGACTTGTGAATCCCAAGCTCCAACTCCTTCAAGCTCAAGACTTTCTCAAGTTCAAGCTCTCTAACTTCTCTTTAGGCTCCAGCTCCAACTGTGTATTTCTCTGTCTAAGTTCCATCTCCTTCAACTGGAGTTCTTCAGTTCATACTCAAGCTCGTTAAGCCTTAAGGACTGATCACTAGGCTTGTCCCCAGAAACTGGACTAACTGGATCAGGAGTGGTTAACATGGGCATCTCACTAGGAAACACCTGTTACTCAACCAAGGCAGACATTAGGGCCGAGCTAATATCAGCCTTGCGGCCACTCCTATTAACCTCAACTGAATAATGTTCAGCAATTAGCAGTAGCTCTGCCTTAGTGCAGCAGTCAAACTGGGCTACCGTTGGGGCTTCAGCAAATTTAGCTACATCAAACTCCATGATACGAGGGAGAATGGAGGGAGAAATAAATAACTACTGCTTAGACTAACTCAAATACTAAGGGGGGGGGACCTCACAAAATAGCCTACAGACTACACAAAGACATGGCCAACAAAAACAAACAGTGACTCAACCTGTGGCAAAATAATGGTAATAACCATGTAATAACAAAGTGTAATAACTAAGCAGCAAAAATAGTTAATAACCAATCAATCAATTAACACTTAAAGGGATCCCAGACGAGCCCCCAATTATGTTACGGCTTAACTAAGACCAAACAATTAAGATCCAAAAAAGTGCTGCGAAAGCCGTAACCATAAGAAAGCCACTACTCAAAAACAATTAAAAAAAAAATAACGGTTCAGAGTCACTATTACCATATAATTGTGGGTTTATTACAACTTGGCCATTATTGCAACTTGAACACATGTGTTCCAACACACACACCAAATACAACAACTGTGCATAAAGAACAACATAAAGAACCAAACAGCAAGCTCATGGATAACTAAGGCAGGGCGGTGATGAGGGCAAACTATGATGACTGAAGATGAATAAACTAAACACAAACAGACAAGGGAAACAATACTCACCGCCCTGCCTGACAAAGACAAAAAAATTACAAAATCAAACAAATAGCATTCAGCAATCCGCAACATGTCTGTGAATGTTCTCATTCATCCAGGTCCTGGTTATCCAAAGGAGTTGAATCGAGTGCAACTGGACTTGGTATATATCCGTGAAGACGTTTCGCATCTCATCCAAGAGGCTTCATCACTAACGGCTCCAACGACTCATGACCACTGAATGGAGCACTAACGAAGTTGAAACTAACACCCCCAACGACAGTCGCTGCTAAACATCGGATCACAAAGAGCTATGCGCATCAATAGCTCTGATAACGACGGGCGTTGCTAAACATCGGAACGCAAAGAGCCATGGACATCAATAGCTCTGATAACGACTCCAAAGAGGATAAATATCTGAGTTTCCTCACCAGCCAGTCAGACTTGCTTGGTCTAGTCAGAAAGGCACGAACTGATGAAGCCTCTTGGATGAGAGGCGAAACGTCTTTACGGATATATACCAAGTCCAGTTGCACTCGATTCAACTCCTTTGGATAGCATGCAGCAATGTGAAGGGGGCCTCTACAATGTCCATGGACTTGTGAGCTTCTTTTATATGAGTCGGTAGGGGAATGCCTCAGGTCCGCGATCAGTGCAGCAATCAGCACAACTTCACTGTCTCCGCCTTCTCAGGCACCACCTCAGATGACAGAATGGGCAGGGGCGTAACACCTTCACCCCGAACCAGCTCTGTGGACCCAGGAGCCATGCCCCTCTACAGAGCAAGGCAGGGAGCAAGACCTTACACTATCTTTAGAAGTCACAACTCGCTGCACTGAAGTCTGTGGTGGTGATCAGAGTGACAGATCATGCTCTAAGATCTGCCTCGCTAAGATCTACCCAGCCGGCCATCATGATAGGGCAATGAAGGTCTACTCAATCCTCAACGAGCATAGCAGTAGATCCTTAGCTCGTTCTGAGTTCTTCGATGCCTTCAATGTCCAAGGCCCTACCTTTCCATATTCTCTCCGGACCTGCTCTGGAGTAACAGAGACCATGGGAGAAGAGCCTTAGGCTACCAAATTGAATCAGTGGATAGAAAAGTCTGTCTTCCCCTGCCAAGGCTCTTGGAATGCAATGACATCCCTAACAACAGATTGGCGATTCCGACGCCCAACGCTGCATCTAACCACCCTCACCTGAAGTCAGTGACTCACCTCATCCCAGAGCTCGAACCACTTGCTCCCATCATGCTTCTCCTTGGGCGAGACATAATTATAGTCCATTACGTGCGCAGGCAGGTGAATGGCCCTCGTGATGCTCCCTATGCCCAGAAATTCGACCTGGGATGGGTGATAGTTGGTAAGGTCTGCTTGGGAGGTGTTCACAAGCCCATCACAGTTCACAATCCCATCACATCCCCTCCATCTTTGAGCCCTGCCCAAACATTTTCCATGTGAAGATGAGGGCGATGTCTGCAGGATTTAAATCCACGGAGGGAAATCCTGCAGACATTGCCACAAGGTCTCTCACTGCTGCACATCTCTCAGGTACCAGCTGGCTTTGTGGACTGGCGTTCCTGAAACACCCCCTGCAAGGTCATCCTGAGCAAGGCACCTTCAAGCTTGTGAACGCTTCTTTGGACGCAGAGATCCGCCCTCAGGTCTCTACAATGAAAACAATCATGTCGTGCAAACAACTCGGATCTCTCCGCTTTTCTAAGTTCGCTAGCTGGAACTCATTGGCCCATGCAATCGCTCGCCTCATTCACATTGTTTGCCTCTTCCAGAAGAATCCTGCAACCAAAGCCAGTGGCTGCAAAGGCTGGCATCACTGCCACACAGCAATCTCAGTTGATGAACTCTCACAGTCTAAGAAAACCATCATCCATGCAGTTCAAGAAGAGACATGCTCAAGAGTATGCCTGTTCAAGAAAGGGGGAGAATATCCCTAAGGAAAGTCCTCTCAAAGCCTTAGACCCTTTTATTGATGCTGATGGCCTTCTGAGGGTCAGAGGTCATGTCAGAGAAGCCAAACTCCAGCAACAAAATAAAACTTCTCTCATCATTCATGACAAGCACCATATAGCAACACGTCTGGTCAGGTATTACCACAAGAAAACTCAACACCAGGGATGACTGTTCACCGAGGGCGCCGCGTTTCCTAGCCATCAGGGGTCCAGTGAAACTCATCAGTCCCAATCGAGGAACCAACTTTGTCAGCGCTTGTAAGGAGCTTAAGATTCCTAGCAATATTGACAACACTTCTGTCGAGAAGTAGCTGTTAGATCAAGGCTGCACATGGAAGTTCAATCCTCCCCATGCCTCTCACATGGGTGATTCATGGGAGAGGATCATTGGTGTAGCAAGAAAAATCTTGGACTCTATGTTCCTGCAGCTCGGGTCTTCAAAGCTGACCCATGAGGTACTTACTACACTGATGGCAGAGGTGGCTGCTATCATCAATGCCAGCCCTATTATTCCTGTATCCACCGATCCAGATGATCCTCTCATCCTTACACCAGCAACCCTCCTCACCCGGAAAGTGAGTCTTCCTTCTGCCCTGGTTGGTGACTGGGTCAAAGACTTCCTCAAATCCCAGTGGCGACAAATCAAGCATCTGGCTCAAACCTTCTGGGATAGATGGAAGAAGCAATATATTTCTTCACTTCAGCCACGAAGGAAGTGACAGTCTTCCCAGCCCAACCTTCAGCCTGGAAGCATTGTGCTTCTCAAGGACGACCAACTTAAGAGGAATGAATGGCCTTTGGGACTGATTACTCAAGTTTTCCCGAGCAAAGACAACAGGGTACGTAAGGAAGAGCTGAAAGTCTCTAGACGGGTGGGACTGAAGTGTTCCTGCAGCCCGTTACTGAGACAGTCCTGCTCGTCGCTCCTGAGAAGGAGCCATAATAACTGTGTTAGAGACTGTTGGGTTGTGGCGGTAATCACGCCAGACGGGGAGTGTTCTGTTACGGTAGTTTAGTGAATGAGATTTTTCTAAGTCATTTCAATTTGTTTTCTGCGACAGGTAGTGGTTCCTTTAAGAAACAGGAAGTTAGCCTCCCATGTGACTCTAGTCAGGAAGGGAAGACCATAGGTGAAGACGCATTGCAAAAGAACGACTATTTGTTTTTAGGATAACTTTTTCCATCAGTAAATGTCTGCACACGTCTTATGCCATTTGTAGCATCGTTGGTATGTAATGTTATATTTGATCGTTATCTACAATTGTAATTCATTATTTGGTTTTGTGTATTTTGATGTAAAAAGACAACCAAGCTATTTTCTGATCGATTCCATGTACAACCAGTGCTATGTTTATAGTCACGAGGAGTTATAGTAAAACACAATGATTGAAACCGTATGAAAGTAAGACTGTTACGGGTCGTTTGATGGGTAATTTATTAAATATGCAATGTAAACATGTAAGCGTTGAAAAGGGGTAATATAACTCATAATAGAAATGCATTTGCAGTCTATTTACGGGGTATTTAAAGTAAGCATAGTTTTGTTTTGTTTTGTTTTGTTTTTTATCTGTTCTCAGTTTCACCCTTTTGCAAATCATTAAACCTGCGGACAACGGATTATGTTTCCAGAGTTTTGATGAACGGAAGGTGTTTAACTTACTGCCAAGTTGTCAGTACATAACAAGGGTGGCATAAACCTAGTTTTTTTTTTACTCTATCTTGCGTTGTCGCCTCCTGACTATGCTTGTGTAGTATTAACTTTCAGATGTACATCACTTTGGAGAAAAGCGTCTGCTAAATTGTAACATGTGTTTCAGTTCATGAATCTTTATTAGAATGAATCACAAGAACAGCGCACAGCATTATGGGTCTCAGATAACGTAACAGACCACTAGGTGTCGCTAAGTGTTCAATATTGTAACCTATTTTTCTGGACTTGCCTGTTAGTGATTTTAAGTTCCTGTTATAAGCTGTTGCCACAGTATATGCCTTGAGCTCTTATTTTGAAGGCTGAAGCGAGAGCGGAAGTGCTGTACGCAGTGTTGTTGCTGTGGAGTTCTGTTGGGGGAAGAATCCAAATAAAGTGGTCCTCGTGTGAAAGTGGAACCTCCGTATTTGTTATTTTATAGTTTCATACTGTATAGGCGACATCTACAAACCCTCGGTTACATTGGTGGCAGCGGTGGGATGCTTGTGCTAGTGTTGTAGTCAAGACCGCACCAACCGAGACCAAGACATTATCGAGACTAGAGAGTATCAAGACCAAGACATTTGGAGGTCGAGACCAAGACAAGACCAAGACATTTGGAGGTCGAGACCGAGACAAGACCAAGACTGTATATATCAAAGAAAAATCACAACAAAATAGAACAAATGACCAGTATCTTTTTTTAATCAAGTTTGCTTTTACATAAATGCAACAGCAACATTTCTTTTCAGCAAGGTATTTTTTAATAATTTTCTTTAACATTTTGCCTTTTGGTGCTTTGCCAGCTATTTTGACTCATTTTCAAGCAATTAAGTCTTTTTTTTGTTTATATCTTGCAAGAAGATGTTAATTTGGATTTGTTGAATTATTGTGCCTAAGTGTAAACAGATAAATACATCATCTCAAATAAGATACACTTTCTTTTAGTTTTTGCACGAGTCTTATAAAAGACATGTAGATTTCCAAAGATGCAAAAAAGTGAGCACACTCACATAGAAAAAGAAAAAACAACTTAGGTGCACGGCTATGAAGAACTTTCACAACAACAGAGAAGGCCAGACAATGTCCTTTTTATAAGTATTAATTCTCCTAGGCAGCCATAACAACTTTGCTTCATAAAATTAAAGCATAAATTAACTAGGAATAATTTAACTGAAAATTGTGGCATGCCAAGCATGAACAACATGTGTAAAACCCTTAAAAGTCTGAGCTCAACACTAAGAATACACTCACAAAGGGGTGGTTGTGAAAGACCTCAAAGGTCCCATTTCTGGGCCAGGGTTAGGGTGAGATGGGATGATCCTGCATGGCTCTAGGGATGAGGAGGTTAAACAAAAGCTTGGTTGCACTTCAGAAAAATTAGAGCCTGAAGCATTTTGTGACCTAAACGGGCTCGGTGGGGCCTCATGATGATGCCTCCTCTACTAAATACCCTCTCAACTGGTGCAGAGGATGCTGGAACTGACAACACCTTCAGTGCCAAGTTGTGGAGTTGTGGGAATCTGTCATGGTTTTTGTCCCAGAAGACAAGTGCATCATCAGTTTCAGTATTCTGTATGGCATCAAAGTATTTACTTATCTGTGCCCTGATACTTGTATCTTGGCCTGTGCTGCGCTTTTTGTGAGCCTTGTAACAAGAAAGAAGGTGTGGGCATTTGACTGGAGGTGAATCACCAGGTGACTCTCCGTTTCTGGCTCCGTAGTCCATTGCACTACCTTCACAGTCCATCAAGTTTTCAACCTCAGTGATCAAAGTTTCTGAAAAACACAAGCAAATGGAAAAAAACAGGTTAGATTAAAGGATATACAGTGTCTGCAGGTATCAAATGATAAACTGCTCTCACAATATTTTTCTCTTGATGTAAAATGTATGTGTGTATACCTGTCAGTGTTTTCTTCAGCTCATCTCTAAACTTCATGAGTGGCATTGCATTTAGCCTATCAGTAACATCCAGATCCACCCAGCTTAATCCAAACTGTGGATCAAGCATTGCAGCTAAAAAATACACATTATGGCTGGAAGGTTCCTGTCCCCCACTGTCTTTAGTCATATTTGTTTTGCCAAAGATTCCACTGAATCTTTTAATCAGAGACTGATGGAGGGCCTTTACTAATGGCCAACACTGTACTCATGTCGTCTCTCCCATCTTCACAAGGTGTGTATGCAGGTCCAGAAGAGTCAGAACAACCATGGTAATGGTAACGGATTCCTCTCCCTCTGTCAGGTCTGTTGCCTCTGAGAATTGTGCGAGAACTGAAGTCAGCTCTTTAAGCTGGTTCCACTCACGAGTGCTGAATACCACTTCTTCATAGTCCTTGCTGCACATTTCAGTCAGAGCTTTATGGTCCAGAGCTGTGAGACCCTGCACTTGTTTGAAAGTGCTGTTCCAGCGAGTGTTGTTTGCAGCAGGAATAGTCTTCGTAGAGTCAAATACAGCCTCAAATTTGTCTTTGAACTGTGAGCTGCTGTGTAACAGAGTTGAGAAGCATGATGTTTTGGCAATGCTGCGAGAGATGGCTTTAACTTCCTTCATGCCCTCATTCTCAACTAACTGCAGGGAGTGAGCAAAACAAGAAAGACGCTCACCTGATGACCAGAGTAGCTCTGTGTCCTCCACAGAATTCATGTCCTCCCACAGGTGCTCATCATCTAGATTCTCCTCCTCACTCTCACTGTCATCTGACTGCTGTTGTGGCATCTGAACTTTAAAAGCACACTTCATATTGGCAGCATTGTCTGTGACAATATAACTTATCTTCTGACGGATACCATATTCGTCGGTGATCTCCTCAAAGGCAGAAGAAATTCGCTCTCCACTATGTTTGCCTGTGAAACGTCTACAGTCCAGCGAGTAGGATTCAAGGGCATAGGATTCATTTGACTTGTTGCACACATGAGCAGTTACTCCGAGGAAGGAAAGCAGTCTACGATCAGACCAGATATCAGTAGTTAAGGACACTGTTGAGCTTTTCTCCAGCTTCTCAAGAACGGTCTCCTTAACTTTCTTTACCAAAACTGGTATGTGTTTCTCACAAATTGTTCTCCTAGAGATTGGTGTGTACTTGTTATCTACAATCTCAAGAAAGTGCTTAAAATGTTCATTTTCCACAAGGGACAGTGGCAGGCAACAC
The DNA here is from genome assembly GCF_029633865.1 of Lampris incognitus. Taxonomy (NCBI): domain Eukaryota; kingdom Metazoa; phylum Chordata; class Actinopteri; order Lampriformes; family Lampridae; genus Lampris; species Lampris incognitus. The sequence goes on from NC_079212.1 coordinate 59,019,089, forward strand.
CCAATTATCAAATCTCTGACAATGGCATCACTGATGGCTTGCTGCCTTGGGGAATGGAGACTGTAGATCTGCACTTTCTGGGCAAAGGATGCCATAGTTGGCTGTGTAGCATCTGCCTGTTGTCCAGCCTTGTACTCCAGGAACCTGAAATTGAGGAGGAATTAAAATGATTAAGTCCCACCAATACCAAGAGAGAATTCTCAGAAGATTCAAACGTTACATCTCTAACAGGCATGTGCTTAGTGCAAACAAGCAACAAATTATAGAAGCCAGAGAGACATCATGCATCACTATATAGTCAATTTATATTCACTTTTTTAAAATGAATGAAATCAAATGTCACTTTAAATTATTGCTTTTAAACAAGCTTTTACATTTTTTAGCATTACCCTTACTGAGTTTTTATTAACTTAAAATGTGCTTTTTAATGTTTTTTACAATATTTTTTATCAAACAAATTAGATTAACCATACTCATTCAGTGTTATTGACTTTGAACTAGCTAGCACAGCGTTAGCTTTCTGTGTCATTGTTGAGCCAAACGATCTAATTTCTGCAGCTGAAGCACCAGCATGGAGGACGCTGTAAACTAGAAATATCTCCCGATGGTCGCATCTAAAGTTCAACCCATTTACTGCATTTACTGGTGTAGTGAACAACGTTTGCATTGCATAAGAACCTCCCAAGTAACGCCTGGGGGCTCGACTAATTTCTGGCACCTGGGGGCTCGACTAATACCTGGCAGGTTCATTGTTTGTTATTCTGTTATCTTGCTTTTGACAATGCTATGCAAGTGTAAGGGATTGAAAATAGCCTCAATGAAAAGTTTATCTTAAAAACTATACCCCCCGATTTTTTAGATTTAGATCTAACTTAGATACGTGATTGCAATGCAGTAAGGGTTTTTCTCCACCAAGCCAGTAGAGGGCGTTGTAGCGCTTATGTGGATCCCCGGAGTCAAGCTACTCCCAGCTTCCTAACCAGCTCAGAATAAACTGGTTCGAGCTGGAGTGAACATGGACTCATGCGTTTCTCTTCTATGATCCACAGTTTATCTACCCAGCTCACCTCACCGGTCCACAGTACCCAGTGTCTGTGGATCCTTGCTACCGCCCAGATTCCCCTAGGTCTAGGCCGGTAACAATTCGGGGCTCGTCCGGGATTCAGCGCCACCTAGAGGAGGACGTGGTTACTGCAACGACAAGATCCGGTGCCCAGAAGCTTCAGGGAAGGCTGCAATTTGCGTCATCCAGAGAGCGACGGCCACAAGTGTCAAGTCAAGATGTCGACTGTACCTCCTCGGCGGACGCTGATCGTTCAGATACAGAAGAAACTCTCAGGTTTGAGTGACAATCAGCTGCAGGGCGTGGCAAATGCAATTGATTCTGGCACAGAGACTGCGGTTGAAGAGCTTAGTGACTCAGAGCTCTACGACCTGATTGTTGACTACGTCAGGGGCAAGAAGCTTAAAGAAATGGAAGATGAGGGTATGAGTCAACTCCTCGCCCTCACTGACCTGATTGATGAGATGCTGCTTGCCCAAGTCACAGACTCTGCTGGAGTGGGCAAAGCCATACCTCCCATGACTGGGGGTGAATCGCCTTCACATCCCACCTCAACGGACAAAGACATTGCCACCCACTCAACTAGTACAGATGGAGACATTCACACTCACACCGCTACTATGGACAGAGACATTAACACCGACCCCTTCACGGAGCGCAGGGCCAGCTCCACGCCATCGGGAGAGCCTCCCACTCCAGATTCCAGCCGCCAAGCTGGCGGGGGGACTCCCCTGCGTTTACCCTCTGCTGTCACAGGTCAGGTGGTAAGATTGTCTGATGTAGCAACCCTGTTACCTCGCAGAGAGTTCAAGTTACATGGTGGTCAATTGTCTGATGCTGGTTCTGAGATTCCATATGGTAGTCTGAACAAACAGATTGATGAGGGGTTGCGAGACGGGTTTAGTGAGTCAGAGATCATCAGAACTGTAACTTAAGATCACTAAACCTGGTGTGTTTAGAGAAATGTTAAGCAACAAGGATGATCTTACAGTAGAGGGGTTAAAGAGGTTTCTCCGTTCTCACATCAGAGACAAAAATGCTACTGAGCTTTATCAAGAGTTGAGCAATGCTAGACAGCATGACAAAGAGACCCCACAACAGTTTTTGTATAGAGTCATGGGTTTAAAGCAGAGGGTTCCCTTTGAGTCACAACAACCTGCTGCAGGGTTTAGCTATGATGCAAAGCTAGTACAGGGAACATTCCTCCACACACTCTACCAAGGGTTCAATGAGAAGAACAGCCATGTCAGATGTGATTTAAAGCCTTTCCTCTCAAACATGCAGGTTAGTAATGACTTCCTTTTAGAGCAGATTACCAAGGCAACCAGTGAGGAGGAAGAGAGACTCAAACGTCAAGGTATACCATCCAAAACCAGACCAGTGACTGCTAGTGCAGCTCAACACGATACTGAACAGACTAAACCTACGGCAGTTGACTCTGAATTACAGGCCCACCGCGCAGCTATTTCCGAGCTGACGGCACAAGTGTCCGCTTTGACTCAGCACATGGCTCAGATGGTGAAACCTGCTGAGAATGTGAGTCCTGGAGGCCCGACCCAAATGTTGACTCGTTCCCAGCCACCAGTCACTGAATCCAAGGGTAGGTGCAATGACTGTCTCCAAAATGGCAACGTGAACTGTCCTCATTGCTTCATCTGCGGCCAGGCAGGACATCGGGCCATCGGCTGCCTGCAAAGGAAGACGTCGGGAAACGGGGGGGTGGGTCGTTGGAAAAGCGCAGCCGACGACCTTCAGCAGCGAGAGGCCCTCACCAGTAAAGGTCAAAACCACCGCACCAAACCCACCAGGTCAACAAACCTCACGAAAACGTGTAGCTCAGCTAGTAGGAGAGCGATGTATGGTCTCCTGTTATGTCAATGCCACCCCTCTCCAAATGCTACTGGACACCGGAGCTCAGGTGACCATCGTGGGAAGTACATGGATTGAGAAAGAGTTACCCCATGTCAGAATCCAGCCATTCACATCCCTGCCTTTTGATCTCGAAGTATCAGCCGCAAATGGTACAGAAGTTCCCTTGGATGGCTGGGCAGAAATTGACCTTCAGCTAGGTAGCATGAAGCATGGGTATGTGACAATCCGAGTGCCAGTAGTGATCAGTCAGAATTGTAACAATCCCCTACTAGGTAGCAATGTGATCGCAGAGATTATCGGAGAGAACACAGCAGGGCAATAGAGTAGATGTTATAGCTATTCTTGAGGAAGCTTTGAGTGTTACTGAGAGTACAGTAGAGGCCATCATCTCCATTCTCCAGATAACAACCCATGAGAAAGCCCCACCCCAGTGTAGTGTGAGAGTTGGGAAGAAGGGTGTTGTTATTCCTGCAGGACAAATCAGAGAAGTGAGATGCAGAGTGAGGGGGTGCCCAGGTGGGGGGACAATGTTGTTTCAGCCGAGTTTAGACAGTAACTGCCCCGAGGGTTTAGAGCTGTTTCCCTCTCTCGTAGATGTGCCTAGTGGATCATCAAAATGCACCAAAGTCCCGATCCAGAACTCCACTAGACATGATATTTATTTAGCACAGAGAACAGCATTAGGGACCCTCGAGGAATTCATTGACATAAAACCTGTCAGGTGTCTCACTTTGAGTCCTGAGCCCACCGCCCAAACCTGCTCTGCCCAAGTGAACTCAGATGAAGTCAACAACACAAGGAAAAGGGATGACACACACTCAAACACACAGACTACAGAGGAAAAATGGCACCCACCAGTTGACTTGTCACACCTTGGAGAAAATGAACAGCAGATAGTCCGTGACATGCTCTTCCATGAGTCAAATGTGTTTGCCAAGAATGATGCAGATATACGTAGGTTGCATTCCAAACCTGCAACTGAAAATCCATCTGAAAGATGAAACACCAGTTCAAAAGTCCTACAATGGCATCCCAAAGCCACTGTACAAGGAAGTTAAGGACTATGTGCAGAACCTGCTTGATCATGGATGGATCAGGAAGTCAACTTCACCGTACTCGTCTCCTGTGGTCTGCGTGAGAACAAAAGACAAGAGCTTACGTCTGTGCGTGGACTTCCGTGGGCTCAACAGCAAAACCGTTCCTGATCGTCACCCACTCCCAAGGATTCAAGACCTACTGGGTAACCTCGGAGGCTACTCATGGTTTTCCATACTCGACCAAGGCAGTGCCTACCATCAGGGCTTCGTTGAGGAGGGTTCCAGGCATCTGACAGCCTTTAGCACGCCTTGGGGGCTGTATGAGTGGCTCCGCCTTCCTTTTGGCCTCACCAATGCTCCGGCAGCATTTCAGCGATGTATGGAAGGAGTACTGGATGGTCTGAGGGACGAGTGCTGTTCTCCATACCTGGATGATGTACTCTGTTTCTCCAACACATTTCAGGAGCATGTGCAGGATCTAAGAAGAGTACTGTGCCGGCTACGAGAGCATGGTGTCAAGTTACGCGCAAAGAAATGTGAATTATTCAAGCGCCAAGTGAGATATGTTGGGCGTCTGGTGTCCAGTGAAGGTGTTCAGGTAGACCCAAAAGACCTAGAAGCAGTGCTTCAGCTGAAGGAGAGAGAGCCGAAGAACATCGGAGAAGTCCGTGCTCTGCTGGGATTCCTGGGATACTATCGACCCTTCATCCAGGATTTCTCCAGAATAGCACGCCCTCTGTTCAAACTTCAAGAGAACCCTACAGAGTCCAGTGAACGAACTGCCCAATCTAGGTCCGCCCAGGCTACACTGAAGGGCACCAAGGGTGGCCAGTTGTCATCTAAGACACCCGTCCAATGGACCCCTGAGCACAGTGCCGTGGTGTCTCGCCTGGTTGACATGTTGACCAATCCTCCCATCCTGGCTTACCCAGATTTCAATTTACCGTTCGTCTTACATACCGACGCATCCAATGAAGGCCTGGGAGCTGTGCTGTATCAGGAACATGGAAACAAGCTCCGGGTTATTGCATATGGATCAAGATCACTCTCGCCTGCTGAAAAGAACTATCACCTCCATTCTAGCAAGCTTGAGTTCCTCGCCTTAAAGTGGGCAATCTGTGACAAATTTAGGGATTACTTGTACTACGCCCCCACATTTACTGTCTATACAGATAATAATCCCCTTACTTATGTCTTAACCACAGCTAAGTTGAATGCAGTCGGGCACCGCTGGGTGGGTGAGTTAGCTGACTTCCATTTCACGCTCAAGTACAGGCAAGGCAGGGTGAACATCGATGCAGATACTCTGTCCCGGTATCCATTAAAACTCCAAGACCACATAAGGGAGTACACAGAGATCATGCCCCCTGATATCATCTCTGCCATCTGGCAGAGGGAACATGCCAAAAGAGAGGAAGATGTGCCATGGGTGGCAGCGTTGCAACTGCGTTCTAGTGATGACTCCCTGCCGACGAGCACGTCCATGTGCACTCCAGAGGATATCAGAGCAGCCCAGAAAAACGACGCTGCCATCTGGGAAGTGATATCCTTGAAAAGGAGGGGATGGAATCCGAATGAGCAAGACAAACGACAAATGGGACCAGAAACAAGAAGACTAGTACATGAATGGAACAAACTCAAAATGGACAAAGGGATTCTGTACAGACAGACAGGACAACATAAACAACTGGTCCTTCCCAATACACTCAAGTCAACAGTCCTGAAACATCTGCACAACGACATGGGGCATATCGGGGCTGACAAGGTCACCCACCTGGCAAGGCAGCGGTTTTATTGGCCATTCATGCAGCGAGAGATTTTAGATTACGTCATCCGCCGGTGTTCCTGTATCAAGCAGAAGCGGCCCACCATTCCAGAGAAAGCACCAATGGGCTCCATTACAACGAAAGGTCCATTCGAGCTCATCTGTGTGGACTACCTCCACCTTGAACCAAGTCGAGGAGGCTACGAGTACATTTTAGCCCTCGTAGACCACTTCACGTGGTTCACACAAGCCTATCCGACAAAGGACAAGTCGGGAAAGACGGCGGCGGAGAAGATTTTCTATGACTTCATCCCGCGTTTTGGTTTCCCTCAAAAGCTGCACCATGATCAAGGCAGGGAGTTTGAGAACAAGCTCTTCTATCGACTCCAACAGCTGGCGGGGATCGCCCAATCTCGAAGCACTCCCTACCACCCGCAGGGGAACCCTGTTGAGCGCCTGAACAGGACACTTCTCCAGATGCTCCGCACTCTACAGGAGGAAAAGAAAGCTCAGTGGAAAGATCATTTGCCAAACATCGTCCATGCCTACAATTGCACCCGGCATGAAGCAACAGGTTACTCACCCTTCTCTCTCCTGTTTGGAAGAGCTCCAAGGTTGCCTATTGATCTGCTCTTCGACCATGAACCGGAGCAGGAGATACAGACGCGAGAGAAGTACGCAGAGACATGGGCTTCTAGGATGCAGGAAGCATACAAGATCGCCTCGGAAAACAGCAAAAAGAGCTCAGTGAAAGGAAAACATCACTACGATCGAGGTGTCAAAGGAGTTGTGCTTCAACCTGGGGATCATGTGCTTGTCAGAAACCTGTCAGAGAGAGGTGGCCCAGGCAAACTTCGTGCATATTGGGAGGATAAGGTTCACCGTGTGGTTGAAAGGCTTGAAGACGGACCTGTGTACCGAGTACAAACAGGGAACGGGACCCTCCGTACGCTTCAACGTAATCTCCTCCTGCCAGTGAATGACTTGCCACTTGAACATGAACAGGACTGTCATGGAAAGTCAACAAGAAAACAAAGATCAAGACAGCTACAGGCAAGCTACAGGGAGGCAGCAGACTCTAGTGAATCTGAGGATGAGGAAGAATTCTCATATAACCTCCGGCACTTGCCTGTGTACCGAAGGGAGACCATGACAGGTCCACCCCGTCAGGCTGAGTCTCACAGGGAGCTCAGAGCTGTAGCACCAGCGTATCGGCCATGGCGTCAAGAGGCTGAAGTTGATGAGAGGTTGCTAGACGAACCTCCAGAGCCATTACGAGTACCAACACCTGTGGTTGACATGCCTCCATCGATGGATGTTCAGGAGCAACCGGAGGACAATGATACCGGCGACCAAGGAACAGATGAGGAGCCTGGGATGATCATGGAGCCTGTTTCAGAGTCAGCGGGTGACAAGGAGCCAAGTCTGAGAAGGTCTGCCCGAGAAGTCAGACCCAAAGATATCCTCGTGTACGACCAGCTAGGGCAGCCCACTTACCAACCGTGGAGACTTGGAACAAATGTCATACTGTCCTGTTTGCCATACTCCATTCCGACCTACCCAGTTATCCCTGAAATCTGTTACTATCCTACGCAAGCAGTGTGGACATGCTAGAGACGTGAGGGACACTGACTAAAGACGTTAGTTTTGTTCTAGATGTCAGGAGACATCTCTAAAAGCAGGGGAGAGTGTAAGGGATTGAAAATAGCTTCAATGAAAAGTTTATCTTAAAAACTATACCCCCTATTTTTTAGATTTAGATCTAACTTAGATACGTGATTGCAATGCAGTAAGGGTGTTTCTCCACCAAGCCAGTAGAGGGCGCTGTAGCACATATGTGGATCCCGGAGTCAAGCTACTCCCAGCTTCCTAACCAGCTCAGAATAAACTGGTTCGAGCTGGAGTGAACATGGACTCATGCGTTTCTCTTCTATGATCCACAGGTACACTGCACCAATACATTAAGCACTTGGTTGGTTCATGGAAAAGTTAACTAGATAGGTGATAGCAAGTGCTGGTAGTGTCCAATGTTTTGGGAATTGATTTATGTGTTGACTTGGATGTGACGAGCTCTACGCTGGTGGTTAGCCAGTCTAGGTTCGTTGCTAGCAACGAAGTCGTGAAACGTGAAAGGCAATCTCATAATAACGTCAGGAGACATAGCGAGATGCAAGTTTGTAGGAATGTGTTACTAAGTTAAGGGTAGTACTATGTGAAAAGTGTACAATTTGAGAAATGTTTAGCTCCCGCGATTCCCATTGAGATTGTATATCCCGCGCTCTGGGAGTGAGATGTGCACGTGCACCGTGGCAGTGGGTGCGTGGGTGCGTGCGCGCGCGCATGGAGCCGTGCAGAGAGGGAGAGAGAGAGAGAGAGGGGAGCGGGTGCAGATTACGGCAGGAGAGTTCAGTAGTCATGAATGTTTCTATAGTAAAGATAGTGTTCTTCAGTATGTTTATTCAATTGTATGTTTATTCAATTGTGCATTGTAAATGGATGTATTATTTGTCATTGATAATATTATAATGGTTACGTTTGGATATTATCGAAATTGCCAAAGAGGGTTATTGTTTATTATTTGAGATGTGATTGTTTGCTTGGTACTGTATAGTGAGTGATACAGTAAAATACATGGAAATGATTTATTAAAACGAACTGAATGTTTTATGTTAAGCAGAAGAAAACTGGTTCGAGCTGGAGTGAACATGGACTCATGCGTTTCTCTTCTATGATCCACAGTTTATCTACCCAGCTCACCTCACCGGTCCACAGTACCCAGTGTCTGTGGATCCTTGCTACCGCCCCGATTCCCCTAGGTCTACGCCGGTAACACAAGCTAACTTGGCTGTAATATACACTCGGTGCTCTGAAAGTTAGCACAAAAAAAACGATCGTGGGAAGAAAAAGCTTATTTTGGCTCAATGTCTTAGGATGGAGTGTTGAAATTTTCAGATTTTAACTTCACCAGTGTAACCGGTTATTTTCTTACCCGGTGCGGGATTCGATACGGAGTGTACTGGACCACAAGGCGACATCACTAGCCGCTCGGCTAAAGGGTCAGACCCGTTAGCTAGGGACTAACGTGTCTTATAAGTAGTTTACACCAGTGTAGCTAATTTAACGGTTAATTTACCTGTCTTTATGCTTCCTCTCAATGTGCCGATAAAAGCTTGACGTTGTCCCGGCGGTTTCTGTGAGTTGTGCACCGCAGAATTTGAACACTGCAGAGTGTTTTCGCTTGCATGTCCTTTTCCAGATAAAGTCCTTATGGTTTGGAAACCAAACTTAATGATGGTTGAGTTTGCCGACATTTTTCATGGCGGGTTTCCCGGGGGCGCAGCGTCTCCAGTCGTCTTGAGCCACTCTGTACAGGGGGCGTGTCACTCCGGGTGTCACAAAGAGTGTGTGACACCGGGAAGGAAGCAGCTGCATTCTTCTGTTCTCTGTTATCACAGCGCTGGCCTGGCCCGGTCTCGACCGGTCTTGATCAAAAATCCCGAGTTCGCCCAGTCCGAGACCGAGACAAGACCGAGTAAAAATGCCTTCGATTCCGAGACGAGACCGAGACCCTTAAAAAGTGGTCTCGAGACCGGTCTCGAGACCAAGACCGATCTCGAGTACTACAACACTAGCTTGTGCCAACGTCTCGCAAAAGCAAGACGTTTAAATTACCGAAAAGAAAGGTTCGGGGAGTCAGTTAGCTTCTCAGTTAGCCTCAGCTAGCAACGGCGGAGCTTCGTCGTGTGGGAAACCCGGCGCGGTGTGTGCACGAAGACTTCACTCGTCTTGCTGCTGTCTTCTGAGATAATTGAGGAGCAACATGTGGAAATACGAGGATACGCTGGACTATAATGACAGAGAGCGACGTGGAGAAAAGCCGTTCGCCAGTAACGTGAGGATTGAACTCCCGCCGCCATTTTCCGGGGAGGAAAAACAAAGTTTCCCCTGCTGGGCCAGACTACGAAGTGGCGGTGAAGGCGCTGGTTGGAGGCACTGGCGATGACTTTGACTATGAACTGGTGAGGATTTTACCAACGCATCTAACAAAGGCTGCTTTTCTGCTATGGGATAGTGTAGATAAATGTAATGGTGTGATGTTTAATAATGATGATTACAACGTATTAATTGGAATAAGGGATATAAGGATATATTAATCATTGGGAAAACATATGCATGAGGAACAGGGCTTGTTACAAGGACATGAGGGTCTATAGTGGCAGTGGAAAAGTACTGAGTATGTTAGCAGACAGAGGAATGCAGAGTAAATTAGGTGTGAGGGTCACTGACCTTAGATAAGGTTAGTGACTCTGAATAACAAAGGGAGCAATAAGGGTGTTGTGGTCAAGGGGGAGTAGAGACAAGATGTCTATCTCCATGGAAGGTGTGAGGGTCGCTGACCTTGGATAGGGTTGGCGACTCTGAATGGGAAGGGGAACAATGGAAGTGTTGTGGTCAAGGGGGGAGTGGAGACGAGATGTGCTGTGATTTGTGGTTTCAGAGATAGGAACAGGATTTTACGACGGCAGCTGCAACAAGGAGGTCACAGCAGATGGAGAAGAAGATTACCTGGAGTCCGGATATCAGTGAGGCGGAAACGGAGTCAGATGAACGGACCAATCAGAAAGAAGACCACACATCCATATTCAGTCAACACTTTGTATAGTATAAAGACTGGGTCAGGGAAAGGAGAGAGAGTCAGACTTCGTGAACTGACACAATCTGTTGTTTGTCCGGGATAGGAAGATCTAGACCCAGAGCTCTGTATGCTTTATCCATTTACTGCTAAATAAAACGGATGGTTTTGAGACTGAACATCTTCTCCTATTGCTTTATCAACAAACACGCAGGACTACGCCCTCACATAGATGAAGATGAGTTGGTAGAGTGAGCTGAAGTCCAACAATTTGGTGACCCCGACGTGATAAAGACGGAGAAGTGACGGATCGACCACAGAAGTAAAATACAACGGATAACTGCAGTGTGATGGCAACAACAAGCGGCCGCTGAAAAAAACTAAGGTAAACAGACGCCTGTTTTATCGAAGTTCTGTTATTGGCTATACCAAATTGTGTGTTGTCATTATACGGCAAGTGTCCTAGTTAAAGTGGATGAATAAAGCATTGAAATAAATTGTGCACGGGTTTAAAGTCCCAGGGATTAGAAGCCCTGAAAGCAGCAACAGTACTGAAAAGAAGACGTGCGGGTTTAAAGACCCATGGGTTAAGAAATCCCATAAAAGCAGCGCATGCACGTGGGAAATACGAACGGGTTTAAAAACCCATGAGGTTAGAGTCCTCATAAAAGCAGCGCATGTCCGTATAAGGGGTTAGAGTCCCCGAGTGAGTAGGTTTAGAGACCCTTGGGAACAAAAAAAAAATCAAAACAACAAAAAAAACGGAGGTTCCCATAAAAGCAGCGCTCACTGGTTTATGATATGTGCCGTGTTTTAACGGCAAGTGTGAATGTTTGATATTTTGCATGAGTAAAAAGTGTGTTGTTTGATAAAACTGTGTATAAGGGTGGTAGAAACTCAGTAGTGTCTCAGAGAGGAAGGAGGGAGTGTCTCAGTGAGAAAAAAATCAGCAGTGGAAACCTAACTGGTGCCAACGTAAACTGCCTGATAACACTCACTGATTGGGTCAGTTGCTCGGGATGTATGTGCCATACAAACTGACTGGCTACTGAACTCTTCTCTGATTGGGCTGGTTGCTCGGAACGCAAGTGTCATACAAACCAGCTGGCTACTGAGTGGGGATAGATAAACCTAATGGAAGGGGAATCGGACAGGGAGTGTGAAGAATACGGAGGTTGCCCTCCCAATGTTATATTGACCGTTAAGCAACAATGGGAAAGAACCAGGAGTCAACTTTTTTGCAGGGCTCCCTAGGAACAAGCGAGACACCATGATTGGGGCGTATGACAGTATATGGAAAGACTTACAAACACAGGGTAAGGTCCCCAAAGAGGAGGAAAGGAAGAGATTGATATTATACCTAGGGAAGGCAGAAAAACAAGCTAAAAAGAAAGCAGATGAACACTGGAAGGCGGAAAAAGTTTCCATGTTAGTCAAAAGAAAATGGAAGAAAGACGGAGAGGAAAATGAGCAGAGAAGAGCCCACTTACACAACATGACCTTAGCTTGCATGGCAGTAGAAATGAATCAAAAACACTCAGAAATAACCAAAGAAAAAGACAAAGGAAATGAAAAAACAGAAGCATCAGCGCCAATATATCCCAAAATGCCCGGGATACAACCCCCTCCTTATCCCAAACCGCAGATGCAACTTGTGCGTGTGGAAGAAGGAGTAATGAAAATGACAGCAATAGGAAAGGAGGAATACAGACAGATTAGGGAGACGTTAGAGGAAGTAGTAACAAGGAGAATATCAGAGGTGGAGGACCTGGTGAGGGAGGCAGAGCGTAGGATGCAGGAAGCCAGAGAAGGGAATAGGAAAATACATGAGCAGATGAGCAGACAGGAAGAAATAAATCAGGCAAGAAGCTCACCCACGACAGTGTCAGAAACACCCTCCACCCTAAACGGGGGAGGAGCAGGACAGGGGAGGATACAGAGTCAGGGGGTTGAAACAATGGATGGGTTCAAGGAGAGACAGCTCAGAGAGATAAGAGAGGAAGTAATTAGGGCAGAAGGTCCCGAGGAGAGATTGGGGGCAGGTACAGAGGCAGGGGGTGTGAAGAGTAATGAGGGAGACGAAGACACATACCAGGTCACAATTACAGGGGCACTAACCAGGCACAACCAGACTCATATAGCGCCCCGTGCTGACCACAGGCATAGACACCAGCTTAGGGACAGAGAAAAGATACAACCACCCACTAGATATCATCAACTGCCACTGATATATAAAGGACCCCAAATGGGGGATGTGTATCAACCATTCTCATTCACAGACATGAATTGCATCCTGGATAAAATGCCCCCTCCCACTGAGGGAGGAGGGCCCTGGATGGAGAAATTTTGCCAACACACATTGGGATATAAATTAGCTATGGGAGATTGGAGAGCATTACTGGGAAAACAACTAGCTATGTGGGAAATACAGCAGATTGAGGCTGCGGCAGGCACTAGTTATCTACCAGATTCAGAACCATTTACCAGTGAAGCCACAGCTGTGGGAAGGGCAATGAGGGATAAATTCCCCATTCCTCCCGGAGCAATGCATTCACTGACCTTTTCCATGAAAGACGGAGAAGACATGTCAGCATTTTTAAGCAGAGGCAAAGGCATATGGACAGACACTGCAGGAAGCCATCCAAGTTCAGGACAGTTACAGACCACATTGTTTAGAAAAGCTGTTATGGCTGGAATGCCCAAAGCAGTACAAGATGCCATGGAGGGCAATCCAGACATCCCAGGCTGCTCTACTGAGCAATGGGAAAAACATTTGATTCATCATATGAAAAGACACAAGGCTATACAGGAGGAGGATAGACAGAGCACAGAGTCAGCCCAGGTGCAGCTCCTAAAGCTCCAATTGGATGAGGCAAGGAAAAAGGTAAATGATGCTAAAAAGACAAACCAAAAAGTAGCCAATCAGATGGTTCAACAGCCGCCACCACAAAACTACACCCCAAATGTGTACCCAGTGCCTGAATGGGTGTCTAGTTCCCCTTATCGGGGCAGGCCTGTCAGAGTAACAGGAGGTATGAGAGGAAGAGGGAGGGGTCACGGAGGACCCAGAGGTATGCCATTTACATGCTTTGGATGTGGCCAGCTTGGACACTGGATCAGGGAGTGTCCCATGCTGTGGGGACCCAGGGGAGGTCAACGTCCAGTCAGCAACAGGGGTGGTTATGTGCAGCCCCCGGTCCAAGGACAGCCTTCAGTTATGGTTCCACTTCATCAAGACCCTCATGCAGCAGCAGCTCCACCGCAGGGACAATATCCCCAGACCATGCAGGGTGGTCAGGGGGATGAGTACTGAAGGGGCCCGGGAAATCAAGGGCAGGTGGGGCTGGCAGAACCCTACTTGCAAATAAGGGTAATGGACATGGATCTGCATTTCCTAGTTGACACAGGTGCAAGGTTTTCCACTATCACATGCACCATGTCTCGGTCCAACCTTTCATCCTCCAACGTCCAGCTAGTAGGGTTCTCGGGTAAACCAGAAAATCTGCCGTTGACAACACCTCTGACTACCACGGTGGCAGGACAGACTTTTTTGCATCAATATATTTCATCACCAGCATGCCCAGTCAATTTGATGGGACGGGATATGTTGGTGAGGCGCGGGGCATCAGTCATGTGTGGGCCAGAGGGACTGGTAGTGACTTTTCCCAATGGATATTCTGTGAACTGTTCTCTGTCAATTATCCAGTCCAGCTCTCAAATGTTGTTGTCAGCTGATGTTTCACCCACGGCTGAAGGACTCTGGGCAGATATATACTGGGGACTCCTAGAACCACGAACCAAGCAAAGCGACGGCGTACAGACTCTGTATTATCAGTGGCGGCCGTGGGTCCAAATGCTACATCCCTACTCCCCTCCAATCGACCCCCTCCATGTTACTCTGTACTATGATAGGGACGGGGATGAAATTTATCAGCAAACTTTTTACAGTGACATTGAAGGGACACAGTGGGAAGTATTGTCTAGTTGTATTTTAGTGGAGAATGAAGGTGTGGCAGCTGCTGTTGAATTGACACCAGAACAATTTAAGTGGTATGAGATGTCTGAAGAGGCGGTGCCCCATATCACCTTAGCAGTGCATGTTAAACACCAGGCTAGAGATCTTGGGCCGATGTGCAAGCGTCTGATGGCACTGACAGACTGGGTTTGGACCCAACTCCCTGAATTACAGTACTCCCCATCCGAAAAGGCTTACAGGATCATGCACAAGACGGCTGACAAAGTGCTGTTAGAACATAGACAAATAGAGAGATTTCATGGCAGAGAGAAGGCTGATCACTCTGACGCCGCAAGTATGATAGACACTCCCTGAGGCGTTATGGTCAGCAGGCCCAACTGATGTAGGACACTGCAAGAATGTTGATCCTATCTCTTTTGAATTGACAGATCACACTCTGATCTGGCAGAAACAGTACTCCCACAAACCTGAGGCAGAAGCAGGGATCACAGATACTATTGAGGGACTGTTGGCAGCGGGGGTGTTGGAGCCCTCCGCATCTGGCTGGAACACACCTATTTTACCAGTAGAGAAGCAAAACACAGGGATGTATAGAATGGCTCACGACCTTAGACGGGTCAATAGTATTGTGTCAACTCCTACAGTCCCAGTACCAAATCCATATACTGCTATGTCTGCACTGTCCCCAGAACACAAATGGTTTTCCTGTATTGATCTGGCCAATGCATTTTTCTGCCTACCACTAGCTGACCATGTGAGAGACATCTTCTCGTTTACCTATAAAGGCCAACAGCTAAGGTATACGAGGGTTCCCCAGGGTTTCATCTTGTCTCCTGGGCTGTTCAATCAGGTTCTGAAACAGCAGCTCACTGATCTCACCCTCCCAAAGGGGGTGGTGTTGATTCAGTATGTGGATGACATCCTTCTGGCAGCTCCAGATCATGTCTCCTGCCTAGCAGCCACCAAATCCCTATTAACTCAGCTGTATCACATTGGGTTCAAAGTTTCAAAAACCAAGCTCCAGTGCTGCAGACAGATGGTCTCGTTCCTGGGGAGAATTATCTCTAGTAGAGGAACAGGTGTGTCCCCAGCCCATAGATCCTCAATTCTACACCATCCTAAACCAGTCACAGTGAAAGACATGCTCTCATTCCTGGGGTTGACAGGTTATAGCAGACAGTACATAGCATCATATGGGGAACTCACGCACCCCTTAAGGGCCATGGTCAATGAGCAGGGGATGAGAAATTTGTCAGCATGCTTACAATGGACCACTGAAGCAGAGAATAACTTCATTTCCCTCGAACAGGCTCTCACAAACGCTGCTGATTTAGCACTGCCTGACTACAAAGAGCCATTCTATCTGGATGTTTCAACAAAATCACATAAAGCGAATGGTGTTCTTTTTCAGAAAAAAGGGGGAGGTAGGCAGGTGATGATGTATGCAAGTGTGACACTCGATCCAACAGAAAATAGACATCCACCATGCACAAGACATGCAGCAGGGGTAGCAAAAATTCTGCAAAAAGTAGCACACATAGTCATGGGACATGCTCTAACAGTCCTGACAACACACAGCATAGTGGCCTATGTGAACTCAGCAGCATTCACCATGACATCATTAAGACAGATAAGGTTGGAAAAAATCCTCAATGCACCACACATAACGTTCACACACAAGGGACTCAACATGGCAGATAACATAGGGGAAGGTGAGCCACGTGTGTGTGAAGAAAGAGTACAGAAAGATGTTAAGGTCAGAGCAGATTTACGGGCAAAACCCTTAGCTGACCCAGAGGAAGTGCTGTTCACAGATGGCTGTTGCTACAGACATCCCACGGAGGGACTGAAGGCAGCATATGCAGTGGTAAGGCAAACAGATGAAGAGTTTGAGGAGGTAGTGACAGGGGGAGTAATAGGAAAAGAATCAGCGCAGCTAGCTGAATTACAGAGAATGATAGCATCATAAGAATGGGCAGAAGAGAAAAAAGTAAACATCTACACAGACTCGGCATACGTGGTAGGAGCAATACAGGTGGAGCTCAGTCAGTGGATCAGAGCAGGATTTTTGACAGCAGCAAAAACCCCAATCAAACATGAGAAAGACATCAAGAGACTGGTAGAAGCCCTAATGTAACCAACAGAGGTAGCAGTAATAAAGTGCAGAGGTCACGACAAAACTGAAACAATGATAGCAAAAGGAAACCAGGAGGCAGACTCTTCAGCTAAAAGGGCAGCAGGTTACACAGCCCAATACATGATGATGCAGGTGGGAAAAACGGTGTATGATTTACTACCTGCCTGCGATGTAAATATGTTAATAAAGGAACAACAGAAAGCCTCTCCTCAAGAGTTCACAGTTTGGAAAGAGAGAGGGGCAACGGAATCCAAAGGAGTGTGGAGGTCGCCGGACGGCCGGCCTGTGTTACCCCCAGGGTGGACGGCTTCCGTGTTACAGGAGGCACACGGGCTGACACATTGTGGAAAGGCACAGATGCAGAGACATCTGACCCATTGGTGGCATCCATTTTTGCCCGCAATGATTGTGAACCATATCAGGGAATGTAAAATATGTACAGAATACAATATCAGGGCTACAGTGAAGCCACACGAGGGAAAATTTCCTTTGCCAAAAATGCCAGGTCAAGAAATCATAATTGATTACACTGACATGTTGGAAAGGGTAAATAGGTATAGGTACCTCTTGGTCACCGTGGATGCATACACTGGCTGGCCAGAAGCAGTACCTGCTAAAAAGGAAGATGCCAAAACGGTAATCAAATTCCTAATCAACCAATACATACCAACGCATGGGTTTCCAAAAAGAATCAGGTCAGATAATGGCACACATTTTAAGAACAAAGACCTGCAGGCAGTAGAAGCGGCCCTGGGACTGAAACATGCGTTTGGAACAGTGTATCACCCCCAATCACAGGGAAAAGTGGGGAGAATGAATCAGTCCATTAAAGGAAAAATAGGAAAAGTGTGTGCTCAAACAAAAATGAGTTGGGTGGATGCCCTACCCCTAGCTCTAATGTCAATTAGGAGCTCAGTAAACTCCATCACAGGTTTCACTCCATATGAGTTGACAACAGGGCAGCAGTTCCCGGGACCGGGAGCTGGAATCCCAACCACGGAAAAGGAAAGAGATCCGCTGAAGTACAAACCTTACTATGACCAACTAACAGCTTTGGTGTCAGCTTTCTCAAAACAGGTTGCAGCAGCAGAGGGGAACCTAGAAGGACAGACACTGACCACCACAGACTGGGTTCTGCTGAAGGTGATCAAGAGGAAGTGGTCGGAGCCAAGGTGGACAGGGCCATACAAGGTGGTTGAGAGGACATCACACGTGGTCTGACTATAGGGCAAAGGAGACAGCTGGTACCACTGGAGCCAGTGTGAAGCAGCGGATTCACCCGCTAGGACACGGGAACAGATAAGAAACACCACAGTTGACTCTGAATAAGTGTAAAGACACGAGCCACTATCTGTGGCGACAGATATTATAGCTATCACTTTTGGATAAGATTTATAGTAACCGGCTTTGCATATACTCAGGCAGGCCACAATATACTCGAGATTGGAATGAAGAATTTTGCCAGGTGCGGAAAGAATGTTCTGATGTTACTATAGAAGGTCAAAAGCTCTCCCAGAAAAGGTTTTTCTAGGTTACAAGGAACTGATAACCAGAACACAAGAAGGTTTTGTTTGTTAAGAATTTTTGATATATGTTGATTAAGATGTTTGAGGGAACGAGAAAACCCCACCAAGCCAAATGGTGGTGGTTGGGAGTGTGCGGGATAATTTCTATAGTAATAGTTACTCTAATATTGATGTGGGAATCAGCCATCAGAGACAGATACACAGATCAAAACCAATACCACAACAGAACAAAGAGGGAAGGCCAGACCCAACCAGATTACTGCATTAAAACATATGGAGGTATAGACGTAGACTACACTCTGGGAACGTACGTGACATTTCAATTTGATTTATGCCATGTTACATGTTATTAGCTGAAAAAGGGGGTGTTTGCTCTATGTTTGACAATCAATGCTGCACGTTCATCCCCAACAACACTGCTTCAGACGGCTCGGTAACTAGAGCCCTAAAAGGACTTAGGACCCTGTCGGAGGAGATGCATGACCACTCAGGTATAAACGACCCACTGGGAAGAATTTTTGAACAGTGGTTTGGGAGGTGGAAAGGAGTGATGGTGTCTGTGTTTCTGTCCCTGGTAGGCATGATGACTGCACTTGTGTTGTGTGGATGCTGTTGTATCCCCTGTATCAGATCTCTGTTTGAAAGGTTGATCGTCACTGCCATCGAAAAGAAGAGTCCCCCATCAACCTATCAGATGGCTCAAGTCAACACGGAGACGGTGGCTCTGATGGAGGACGGAGGGTGTGAAGAACTGGGCAGTGACACAGAGGCTGAATGTGATGTTTGAATCCGATTGGTTGGTTGGTCTCATTTATATGAGACCAAAAAAGGGGGACTTGTAGATAAATGTAATGGTGTGATGTTTAATAATGATGATTACAACGTATTAATTGGAATAAGGGATATAAGGATATATTAATCATTGGGAAAACATATGCATGAGGAACAGGGCTTGTTACAAGGACATGAGGGTCTATAGTGGCAGTGGAAAAGTACTGAGTATGTTAGCAGACAGAGGAATGCAGAGTAAATTAGGTGTGAGGGTCACTGACCTTAGATAAGGTTAGTGACTCTGAATAACAAAGGGAGCAATAAGGGTGTTGTGGTCAAGGGGGAGTAGAGACAAGATGTCTATCTCCATGGAAGGTGTGAGGGTCGCTGACCTTGGATAGGGTTGGCGACTCTGAATGGGAAGGGGAACAATGGAAGTGTTGTGGTCAAGGGGGGAGTGGAGACGAGATGTGCTGTGATTTGTGGTTTCAGAGATAGGAACAGGATTTTACGACGGCAGCTGCAACAAGGAGGTCACAGCAGATGGAGAAGAAGATTACCTGGAGTCCGGATATCAGTGAGGCGGAAACGGAGTCAGATGAACGGACCAATCAGAAAGAAGACCACACATCCATATTCAGTCAACACTTTGTATAGTATAAAGACTGGGTCAGGGAAAGGAGAGAGAGTCAGACTTCGTGAACTGACACAATCTGTTGTTTGTCCGGGATAGGAAGATCTAGACCCAGAGCTCTGTATGCTTTATCCATTTACTGCTAAATAAAACGGATGGTTTTGAGACCGAACATCTTCTCCTATTGCTTTATCAACAAACACGCAGGACTACGCTTTCACATAGATGAAGATGAGTTGGTAGAGTGAGCTGAAGTCCAACAATAGCTTGCCAGCTGCCGTTCAGGCGGATTACGCTAAGGTAAAGGAGAAATTGCAGGAGGCTTTCAGACAAATACATTTTCTTGACTGTTTCAGAGCAAACCTCTCTGCCCGCCTCCGTGCTCCCAGAGAGAGTCTGGAAGTATATGCAGCAGAAATAAGCAAGCTAGTTCAAGAGGCATTCCCAGGCTATGGTGATATAGCTCAGAAAGAGGAGAAATTTCGCAGATTTCTGGCTGGACTTGACCCGGCGCTGAGAGCTAAATGTCACGAGCAGGGAGCTACTGATTTGGCTGAGGCCCTGACTATTGCTGGCCGGTGTGAGATGGCCCGAGAGGCCCTAAAGATGGACTATGTCAACACCCACATACGCCAGCCTCCCACTGAAAGCAGTGCAGCGGCTATGGTGCACTCCATATATGATGGGGGTGGTTTGTACAGAGCTATGGATAGACTTACTGCAGATATGAGGGAAATGAGGATGGAAATGAAACAAATGGCAGAGGAAAACAACCGACTGCGATCCAGCCGTTGGAGAGATGAACGGAAAGCCCCTCACCCAGTATGTGGAGGTCAGTGTCAGTGTACTTGTGGGGAGCAGGGCTGTCAGTCTCGCACATGGGGTGAACAGAGACGGCGTTCACCTGACCATGGCTGGCACGAGTGGCGAGCAGAAGGAGGCCCCAGGGAGAAACAGGACTACTGGACCCACTGCAACAACCGAGCCAACTCCACAAGTTGGCGGGGTCCCAGACCTGCTAGGAGCCCCTCTAATGAGGAAACACAGAGACGGCGAGGCATGCATTTTCTCTCCCCCAAGAGGGAAGACTCAGCAAACCAGTCGGGAAAAGAGATGTAGCTGATGTTGCGGCCCAAACACCAGCTACAGAGCCTATGGGCCCTCTGGAGGGAGGAATGCTTATCCCCTCCCCGAGTAATGCCATGACACCAGACGAGACAGAGCAGCGAACCTCATACGTGAGGGGAAGCATTGAAGGGACTGAAATTAACATATTGGTCGATTCAGGGGCAACCGAGTCGTTTATCAGTGACAATTTCCGCATGTCTGTTCCAGCCCTGCACAAGCGGCCCCTAACAGCGGACTTTATTGCTGCGCGGGCAGTGAATGGACAGATGCTTGACACACTGGGTACCATAACAGTCACACTGCATCTGGGGAAGCTCTCCTGGCAGCATGTTTTCCACGTCATTAGGGAGTCCACACAAACAGCGCTGCTGGGCCTGGACTTTCTTGTCACAAATCACGCCCTCCTGGATTATGCCTGGGGCAAACTGCACCTATGGGACACTGTACTTCCACTTCTGATTGGCAAAGACCTGATTCCTGAGTGTTGTAATGTTTCCATCGCCACTGTCATGACACTGCCCCCCCCCTCACCGAGATGCTGGTGCCTGTGAGTGTGTCCCCACCTGGGCCCGTTGACAAGCTCCCTGACTTTGTGGGCTACTTATCAACCAACCTCAAAGGCAAAAGTGAGTGTGTCATAGCTCACACAGTGATATCTGTGAAAGATGGGGTCACCATAGCCCGTGTGTTGAACCCTACAAATCAGGAAATTATACTGAGGGAAGGCGTGCACCTGGGGGAGTTTTTCTCTGTGGATGAGTCCGAAATCGTGTCACTCCCACAGGTTCCGATGGAGACTGTCTCTGCCATTTCATCCAGTGATGTGCCTTTTTTGTCACTGGAGGAGTCTCCCGCTAGTCAGCAACAGAAAGCACAACTGGCTGCACTGCTGGCAGAGCATCAGGAGATATTCAGCACATCAAAAGGAGGGACTGGCAAATGCACAGTTATCCAACATCACATCAAGACCAGTGATCCTCCTCCTCTATGGCAGCGCGCCTACCGGACTTCACCAGAAAAGAGAGAGGAAACAGACAGGCAGGTGGCCGCCCTGCTGGCTGATGGGGTAATTGAGGAAAGCTGCAGCCCCTGGGCCTTGCCTGTTGTCCTTGTAAAGAAGAAGAATGGTGAGTGGAGGTTCTGCATTGATTATCGTCGCCTGAACAGTATAACCGTGAAAGACTCTCATCCTCTCCCCAGGGTGGACGAGACCCTGGATGCACTGGCGGGCTCCCTGTGGTTCAGCACGTTGGACTTCTCTAATGGATACTGGCAGCTCGAGATCGCTGAGGGAGACAGGGAGAAAACTGCCTTCACAACGGGCCGGGGCCTCTATCAGTGGCGGTCGATGCCAATGGGCCTTACTAACTCACCTGCAACATTCCAGCGCATGATGGAGCTGGTGCTCAGAGGACCCCCATGGCAGGTGTGTATGGTGTACCTCGATGACATTCTAATATACAGCCTCACCTTCGAGGACCATCTCTCCAGTTTGTGCGAAGTTTTCTCCTGGATTCAGGCAGCCGGCCTCAGGCTGAATTCTAAGAAGTGTCACCTGGCTCGAGATCATGTAGTGTTCCTGGGACATATTGTTTCTCGCCACGGCTTACAGCCTGACCCTCGAAACACAGATAAAGTCAGAACCTGGCCCACACCACAGAATCCAACCAAAGTGAGAGCATTTGTGGGCCTTTGCTCTTACTACAGACGCTTTGTTAAGGACTTTGCCCAGCATGCAGCTCCTCTGCATCGCCTCCTCTGCATCGCCTCACCTGCAAAGACACACCTTTCAGATGGACAACTGAGTGTAACACAGCCTTTGAGTACCTGAAAGGGGTGCTTTCATCTGCTCTGGTTGTCACCATGCCTGACTTTAACATCCCCTTTAAAGTGTACATGGATGCCTCCATGGAAGCAGTTGGGGCTGTATTGGCTCAGGACAGGGATGGACTGGAGCGAGTGGTGGCATATGCTAGCCAATTGCTCACTTCCCCGGAACGGCATTGGTCTACATTTGACAGAGAACTGTGGGCTGTAGTGCGAGATGGGTATTGGAACTAGACCCTTATAACTGGATTATACAGCACAAGGATGCGAAATGGCATACTAATGCTGATGCACTCTCACAGCGTCCTCAGGACCCCGAGCTCAGGGTGGTAAATGTCACCACGCGGCAGCCAAAACAAGTGAATGTCATAGGCTCGGAGGAAGGGCCAAGTGTTCCCCAAACAGACACTCAGCTGCTTCAAGCACCCGCTGGGAACCCCCAGACCTCTGACTTCAACGCAGGGGAACAGCGTGTGGAGAGGAGCAGTGAGACACAGGATTTGTCTTTCATGCATGCACTTTCACATGATGGAACGGAAATGAGGGAGCTACAACGGGCTGACCCAGATATTAGGCAGGTATTGAACTGGATGGAGAGGAGTGGTTCTCGGCCACATAGGGGGTGGATGAGAGGTAGCTCCCGGTGGCTTAGAAAATTATGGACTAAATATCCCCGTCTCTCTGTTGTTAATGGACTACTCTGCAGGGCAGTGAACTCTCCCCTCACCGGAGATGCTCTGTGTCAGGTTGTCATGCCCTCCTCGGTGATCCCTGATGTGCTGCAGCATCTGCATGGGGGCTTTACAGTGGCACATTTCTCAGTGGAACAAGTGTGGCAACGTGCAAGGAAAACTTGCTACTGGCCTTCCATGTTCAAAGATATTCAACAGTGGTGTGAGCAGTGCATCCCATGTCAAACTCGCAAGGCCCCGGTGCCTAAGCATCATGCACCGATGGGAGCGTCCGAGCAACTCGGCCATTTCAGAGAGTGGCAACTGACATCCTTGAACTGCCAGTGACTTCTAAGGGAAACAGGTATGTGTTAGTAGTGGAAGACTACTTTACCAAGTATGTGAATCTGTATGCTCTCCCTAACCAAATAGCCCAGTCAGTAGCACAGTGTTTGTTTGAAGACTATGTGCTGGTGCATGGCGTTCCTGAAGTGGTCCACAGTGATCAGGGCCGGCAATTTGAAGCTGAGATTGTTCAAAGACTGTGTCAGCTCCTGGGAATTAAGAAAACACGCATTACACCTTATAATGGTTGAATGCTTTAATCGCACCCTCATTGACCAGCTGGCCAAATCATTGCTCGCCTGTGGTGGTGAGTGGGACGATTATCTGAAACAGGTGGCTTTCACCTATAACACATCTGTTCATGCCTGCACCAGCTACACTCCGTATTATCTAACTCAGGGGTCCCCAATAGGCGGCCCTCGGGCCACGTCCGGCCCGTGACGGGTTGATTTATGGTCCGCGAGAATTTTTGGAGAAATGCCAGAAGGAAGTTTTTTTTTTATTTCCCTACCAAAAAAGAAATAAAAAATTGTTTCTTCCTTCTGGTATTTCTACACATTTTGTTTGGGAACACTATTCCAAATATAATTTCAGCAATCAATCCAACAAGAAATGCTACCTTGTAACTATCAATTCCACCTCGCATTTCCCCTTGTGGGCTAGTCCAGCCCCCCTCACTTGCGTATCGACACCAAAACAAACTAACGAACAACATGCTGCTGGAGGTTGAGTGGCCTGTGGTTTTAAAAGTGGCCCTAAAAGTGGCCCGCTATGAAAAGTAATTGGGGACCCCTGATCTAACTCATGGACGGGAGGCTCGTGTTTCAGTGGATGTGTTGGTGCCATCTCAGTTGGTGCGTTCGGACTTACCTCTTTCTCATGCTGACTTTGTGGCCTCTCTGGCAGAGAGGCTGGAGACTGCTTTTGCTGGTGCCAGGCAGGGTGGCGCTGACGCTCATGAGAAGCAGAAGTTGTACTATGATGGAACGGTCCGTCACCAGCCGTATGCAGAAGGGGATCTGGTATGGCTGCATAATCCGACAGAGGACCGTATGAAACTTGCTCCCCACTGGAAGGGGCCCTACAGGGTCCTGTCTGTGTTGGGCTCTGAGGGTAAACCTGGACTCACCTATCATATTGGCAGCCCTTTGGACTTTGATGGACAGGGGCAGGTCGTCCATTATGATAGACTGAAACCATACACACTACCGGTGGCTGCTGGTTTTTCAGATAGCCTGCCGGCTTCTCCTCTTCATGCTCCCTCGCTGCTGGACGAGGGGTCGCCAGAGAGGGACTTTGTGGCTGAGGAGCCGCTGGCCTCTGGTGACACAGGGACTGTTCGGATTACAGGCACCAGTGAGCCACTACAGACTGTTGCTCATTCTGGGAGGATTGTTAGAAAACCACTTCGTTTCAAGGACTTTGTCACGTTTGGTTAGCTGTTTGAAAAACAAAAAACAAAAAACAAAAAACAGCACCGACAAGTCAATATGACTGTTGGAATTTCTGTTGAATGTTTGTCGGGGTCACTTGACATGTTTTTTACTGTGATGGTACATTTTTTTTCTTCTCATATGTATATAGTATGTCTGGATGCTATGGTGTATCAGAACTTTCCGGTGTACGTGGGGCATAGTGTGGCATACTTTATTGAGACTGTGCAGGGACGTGAGGGATAACGTGCATAATGTTATTGTTAAGATTTTGTTTTATGGTGTTGGGTTTCTTCTGAGGTTCGCAGATTGATATGCACTTTTTTGGTTTCAGGGTGTGTTTTCTGCTTTATATATATATATATATATATATATATATATATATATATATATATATATATATATATATATATATATATATATATATTTAGGAGGACCGGTTGATAATGTTTTGGACAAGCCTGTGTTTTTTTTGCACTTATAGTGTTACTGTTTTGAAACGAGGACGTTTCTTTTTGTAGGAGAGGAGGTATGTAACCTATTTTTCTGGACTTGCCTGTTAGTGATTTTAAGTTCCTGTTATAAGCTGTTGCCAGAGTATATGCCTTGAGCTCTTATTTTGAAGGCTGAAGAGAGCGCGGAAGTGCTGTATGCAGTGTTGTTGCTGTGGAGTTCTGTTGGGGGAAGAATCCAAATAAAGTGGTCCTCGTGTGAAAGTGGAACCTCCGTATTTGTTATTTTATAGTTTCATACCGTATAGGCGACATCTACAAACCCTCGGTTACAATATCAACATCCATAACATCTTCCTTCCTTTAGATTAATGTTCTGTAAAT
The DNA here is from genome assembly GCF_029633865.1 of Lampris incognitus. Classification (NCBI taxonomy): domain Eukaryota; kingdom Metazoa; phylum Chordata; class Actinopteri; order Lampriformes; family Lampridae; genus Lampris; species Lampris incognitus. The sequence goes on from NC_079212.1 coordinate 59,044,743, forward strand.
ACTTTGAACTCTTAACTTTTCAATAACTGTTGCACAATAACATAACTTATCAATAACTTCTTGTATCACATTGCAACATGCATGACATTAACTGTCCTTTCACAACTTCTCTCTTTTTTTCTTTTTTCTAATAATAAAGGAATAGACCAACAGTCTTTTGTGAAGTTTCTTCATGTGTGTGCTGCCAATGTGTATGTGTGTGGGCATTAGTAAGGGCCGCGATCCATCTACACCCTAGTCGAACCCATGTTCTCATGTATGTGTGCTTCATTTGAACCTAAGTTCTCACTAAGTCAAAAGTTCAGTCTTTGAGGTGGCCGTGAGAGGCGGCCACTACGTGAGTAGACTGCATGGCCTGGTGTCCTGCTGTGATACCCCGGTGTCTGGCACTGTCCAGGCACCGGTGTACTCGGGGTGCGAGGAGCCAGACTGCTTGGTGTGTGAGGGGCTTCCATCCCTTCTGGTTCGCCCTGGCCTGACCCATGCCCAGTCTCGGCTGACTTCCCAGTCATATGTCCCTGTTCAGGACTGCGCTGCTCAGGCATACTGACCTGTTGTGCTTCAGCTGAGCGCTCTGCCACCCATAGATCCATACGGTTGCATCTGTACAGTGTGCCGTTGACATCCACCACGAATGAACGAGGAGCGACTTTCTGGATGCATTGGCCCAGCGGCCATCTTCCTGTGTGATCACCTGGTAGTGGTTTCATTCTTACCCGATCTCCCACATTCAGCTCTGGGAGGTCCCTGGCAGATCTGTTGTAGGTCGATTTCGCCATCTGCCGTTTCCACCGCAGCTTCTCAGTCACTCCGACCACAACATGTGGCTGCAGCAGGCTGTCTGCAACTGGCAGTGAGGTTTTGAGCCTACGCGAAATTAAGCGTTGAGCGGGGCTGCTGTCTAACCCCTCTGTGGGCGTGTTACGCCAGTGGAGGATGGCCATCCATACATCTGTACCATCTGCTTTTGCCCGCTTGCAGAGTGATTTCACTATCTTCACAGCCCCCTCGGCCTTACCGTTCGTCGTCGGGGGGAGGATGTGACATGGATAAAACCCCAGCTTGTTGCAAACCTCCTGAATTGTTCACAAGCAAATTGTGGGCCGTTATCTGTGATCACTTTGTCAGGCTGTCCATAACGCGCAAACTGGGCTCTGCAGCGCGTGATGAGAGTGTCGGCCGATAGGTCTGGCAGCTGGTCGATTTCCCAGTAATCCGAGTAGTGGTCTACCAGGATGAGAAAGTCTTTGCCGGTGTAGGAGTAGATATCCATGCTCACAGTTTGCCATGGACGTGTTGGTATCTCATGTGACATCATAGATTCCGTCTGCTGATTCTTTGCGTACTCATTGCATGCAGAGCATTTGGACACAAAGTCCTTTATTTTGACTTTCATGCTCGGCCAGAAGAGGGTATTCCTGGCCCGTCTGTAACAGGCCTCGCCACCAATGTGGCTTGAGTGTATCCGCTTGAGTAGCTCTGCTCTCAAGGCCTTCGGGATAATAACACACTGTCCTCTGTACAGCATCCCATTTTGCACATTCAGCTCATCCCGGAAGGGCCAGTATTCCCGCACTGCCAGTGGGGTGTCCTCCTTGAAGTCAGGCCACCCGTCCAGGATCACCGTCTTCAGCTCTTGGAGTACATCATCCGTGTCTGTGTGCTGTGTTATTTGGTGGAATCTGAAGGCGGTGACATTCAGGTGCTGAGCTTGGTCCAGCTCTGTCTGGTCGTTGTCCATGGCAAACACTGCATGTCACACATGTGGGGTGTCTGACCCCTGGCACGGCAGAGTAGCTCGGCTTAGAGTGTCACTGACGTACATTTGTGTCCCAGGCTTGTACACAACATCGCGGTTGTAACATTGCAGCTGCATCAGCATTCCCTGAAGGCGTTTAAGTGTACTCAGGAGGGGATTCTTGAAGTTGATGATCAGTGGTTTGTGGTCCGTCTCTGCGATGACTGTTTCTCTGCCGTATAAGTATTGGTGGATTTTTCGGCATGCGAAGACTATGCTCAAGCACTCTTTCTCGATTTGAGCGTAGTTTTGCTCTGTTTGTGTCAGGGCCCTCGAGGCAAAGGCCACAGGCTGCCCCCCTTGCAGCAAACAGCATCCCAGCCCATTCATGCTGGCGTCGCTCTGAACTGTGACAGGCTTTGTGACGTCATAGTATCTGAGAACAGGTGTGTTGGAGACCAGTTGCTTTATTTCCTGTACCGCATCCTCATGTTTGGGCAGCCAATGCCATTCTGTGTCCTTGTCCAGAAGTCTGCGGAGCGGCTCACAGACCTCTGAGAGCTTTGGCAGGAATTTTGCAAGGTAAGTCACAAACCCAATGAAGCGTTGCACCACTTTTGCATCCGTAGGTGTCGGCACCTCCAACACAGCCCGTGTTTTCTCTGGGTCGATCTTCAGTCCTTCCGAGGACAGTATGTGTCCGTGGAAGTGGACCGCTTGAAGTTTGAACTGCAGCATGCGCTCGCTCAGTCTCAGCTTCACGGCTCTGCATCGCTCCATGAGAGCACGCAGGTTGTTGTCATGGTCCTGTTCCACTTCCGCCTCTGTGTCGCCACACCCAACCACCAGGATGTCATCGGCTATTGGTTCAATGCCAGCCAGGCCTGCTAGCAGTTTGTGCTGTTTGCGTTGATAGATCTCTGGTGCCACAGAGACACCGAATGGGAGTTTGAGCCACCTCATGCGGCCCCACAACGTCCAGAAGGTCGTCAGATGGCTGCTTGTGTCGTCGAGCTTGCACTGTAGAAAGGCGTCGCGAGCATCCACCAATGTGAAGACACAAGCCTTGGGTAGCTTGTACAACACATCTTCCAGCGTCGGCATGTGGTAGTGAGACCTCAGCAGTGCTCGGGTAAGGGGTTTGGGGTCGATGCACAGTCTTATTTTTTCTGGTTTTGTCACCATATTACTTATCCACGCCGTGGGCTCGCTCACTGGTGTGATGTTGCCTGCTCTGATGTGCCTGTCTAGCTCTTCCTTGACCTTCTCCCTCAACGCTACCGGAACATTTCGAGGTGCGCACTGTACAGGAGATATATTTGGATCCAGCTCGAAGTGTATTTCGCCTGGGACTGACTCAATTGGGTCCTTGAAGACATCAGTGTAATTATTTAACAGCTGATCTTTTGTGAGGGGCACGCACTGACCTGCTTGTACTTTGTTCAGCTCCTCATGGATTGTGAATGTCATTAGGCCCAGACACTCGCATGTGGCCCCTGAGAGGAGAGGCTCCTGCTGAGTTTCAACTATCTCAAAGACCAGCTCGTGCTTTTCTCCTCGAATGACACATTCTGTGTGGAATCTCCCTTGTGATGGCAGTTTCCCCAGAATATAGTTTCAGCTTGGTTGTGCCCGGGTGTAACACTGTTCCGGGTGACAACTTCTCTTTGGTCTTCCTGCTCATAACATTACAAGTGGCACCTGTATCTAGCTGACATGCTTGCCTTTTCTTGTTCAAACGCAGGTGCACGAACCATTTGAGCCCCTTTGATTTCATATTGCTGATGCATTCTGTGGCTAGGAACATGTCATCCGTATCTGCGTCCCTGTCATCCGTATCTGCGTCCCCTTCCCCTTGCTCAACATCTTCCAGCACATTCACCTTCTTTGTCTTGCTACTAGCCTGACATACTTTGGCAGTGGTTTGAAACGCCGCATGTTCTGCGTGTCTTACCGTAGGCTGGGCATTGCTCTCTGCCCCGCTTGAGGCTGTTTCCACAGTGTTTGCACGACAACTGTAGATCTCTTCCTCTCTTGTCTTGAGTTTTACATCTCTCATCTTGTTTGCCTGCTGCGTTTACACTGTCCGTCGGCACTTGTGGGCTCTCCATACTTCTCATATGCTTCTCTGTCAGTTCTGCAAGACGACGTATTTTCACCGCTGAAGGCCGCATCAGCTCTCGTTCGCGCAGCAAGTGCCTTCTGGTGTCCTCACTTGCAACACCGAGCACGAGCCTGTCTCGAATCATCTCGTCTTTCAGCCCACGAAACTCACATGACACAGCTCTTCCCCGTAGTCTGGTTAGGAAACTGTCTATTGGTTCATCAGTCTCCTGTTTGCAGCACCCAAACATATATCTTTCGTATATTACATTTTTTGCCGGCTTAAAATGCTCCCCCAAAGCCTTTAGGATGGCAGTAGAGTCTGTCTTTTGCTCTTCAGTCAATGCTACGTTGTGCATATCAACATGACGGCACTCGTTACCCATTAGCCGTCTCAGCGAGGCTTCCTGTACTTCCTTCGCCTTCTCGTTTAGACCCGGGGCTAACAAAAAGTTCTCAAATTCCGCACGGAAACCCTCCCAGTTCTTCACCAAATCCCCGGACATCTGCATGCCCTCTGGTGCTGGAATAATATTGCTCGCCATAGCATGTGTTAACTAGCTATTAGCTAGACCGCTTCTAACACAATGTTTCAGTTCATGAATCTTTATTAGAATGAATCACAAGAACAGCGCACAGCATTATGGGTCTCAGATAACGTAACAGACCACTAGGTGTCGCTAAGTGCTCAATATCAACATCCATAACAACATGGTCAAGGCCGATTATGCACGGGTCCCGGATGTTGGCGAGCCAGAACTCGTGTGCCAGCACCTGGTCTCCAGCCTGGACTTGCAGTGACTTCTTCTGTCTCATGCCAGCCTTGTCCCCTGTCACCGTCATCGGCTGGGAATTGGTAGACCCCATGTCTACCAGGGCCCTGCAGGATCGACCATCGAGTTGACAGTCCAAATACAGTCCTTTGGTGTGACTTTTGCAGCCAACCAGCGTAAATTGGCCGGGTGAAAAGTTTCAGGTTGTACATTACGTCCACAATTCCGTCCATCCGTCCGCTCGTCCTCATAATTGTGGACGTAACTTGATATTGAAGCGTTTCGATCTATAATGAGGCCCGGAGATACGATGTCAGGTCAATCGGTGAGATTTATTGCCCTTTTTTATTACACCCACGACTCGCACTAGCTGCTCGCCGCGCAGACCAAAACATGAAGACGCCAACTTCCTCTCGACTCCCGCTCAAAGACCACCCCAAAAAAGCCCACTCCCATTCGTTGCTAGGTAACCAAATCCTGATATGCTACATTGCCCCCCCCCCTTTAAAGAAAGCATCGTCCCCGAATGTGACAGTTCTATGTAACAGCAACTTGAACTGATGGCCATCAGCATTTTAACTTCTGGAGTGATTCTGAATTGCTGGCTCATCTAGAATAGAGTAAGTATCATCTTTCCTGCTTAACAAGTTGCTATTAGTCTTATTCCAGTTGCTTGAATATTAGTCCTTTTCTCTATAGATCTGCTGCTGGTTCCCAGTGGGAACTAGTGGGATCTTATTCTAACTGTAGCTGTCTTATTTTAGCTGTAGCTGTTTTTCACCTAGTGTGTCCTTAAATATTTCTTGTTGCCTAGCTGTTTCAACTTAGTTATCCTTTTAGCTTATAAATATATTCCTTGGCAACTTGCTGTTTGCAGCTTTAATTGTTTTGTGTGAGGTTTGATAGAGTTTTACATAAGTGACCAGTTTCTAGGCAATAGGCCTACTTTCATTTTAGCTCTTTGGCCAATTGGGTGTTACGTGGCCAGGGTGTGACCTGCAGTCCTGCCACACAATTAGCAATCAGTGTTCTTTAAATCACTGCTGCTACTTGGAAGCGCCAGCTTCCAAGTATCAGGCAAACAAGCTTAGGGAAAACGGGTCAAGGTGAACGAAGGCTAGAGTGAACAAAGGCAAGCGCAACTTTTTCAAGCCAAGACTTCATCAAGCAAGGACTGTTCTTTTAGATCCAATCAGTCATCTGTATTTTGTGTACCTAGTATAGACTAAATGTTTCCTTCGCATTCCTGTCCTTTCCTCTTCCCGGGCCTGGCATAGACGTTGGGTCACTCCTCAGCGCTGCAACCCTTTTTTTTTCTGGAACTCTTTTTCTCTTTTCAGGAGCTATTTTTTCTTTTTTTCAGGAACTCCATTTCTCTTTTCGGGAGCTCTTTTTTTCCTTTTCAGTCTGTTTCATCATCAGCTATGCTTGCACAACAGCAGCACTGAGCTGCATGCCGCTGTTGCTTTGATCTTCTCAACTCAAAAGTCTTCTCCTTTTCCTCCTCCCAACTGGCCCCTGCTGAAACTTCGTCCTCTTCATCCATTTATGTCCACATAGGCGCCTCTGTCTCCTCTCCATCTGAAGCTGCTGTCGCCCCTGGTTCGAAGTCTGGCTGGCTGTCATCTGCCGTAGTATAATGTCCTGAAGGTGTAGACCCTGGCTCAACTTTTCTCCCTCCTCTGTATGGAGTTAGATGGTCTTGGTGCATCACTACTTTCTTACACCGGCAATTTTTCTGTACCCGGTACACTACATGGGACAGGGCTTCCAGTATAGTGCATGGTCCCTCCCACTGACTCACCAGTTTGGGGCATCTTCCTCTCTGGCGTCGGAGGCAGTATAGCCACACATGGTCACCTGGCTGGTATAGCTTCCCATGAGCACGGGTATCATACTGTTGCTTCTGTCTTTTGGATTCTCCTTGGATGTGGTGTCGAGCAAACTCATGAACTCTCTCCATCTGCTCCTGTATGCACTGGACATACACGGGCCCTGTTTCACCCAGTTCTTCTCCCAGAGGGTGCCCAAAAAGGAGCTCTGTTGGAGTTCGCAGTTCTTGGCCAAACATGACCAAAGCTGGAGTGCAACCAGTGCTTTGGTGCACTGCACTCCGATAGGCCATCATCAACAACTGTAAGTAGTCATCCCAGTCACGCTGGTGCGTTTGGACGAAGAGTGACAGTTGTACAAGGAGGGTGCAGTTGTACCGCTCGACCATCCCATCGCTTTGGGGGTGCAACGCCGTTGTGCGTGTCTTCTTGATGTGTAATAGACGACACATCTCTTTGAAGACTTGACTCTCGAAATTTTGACCCTGGTCACTGTGGATTTCATCAGGCATACCACTGCCCTGCAGTATGTAGGTCATGAGCTAGCCTGAGGATCTCCTGTCTAAGGACTTTTGGTTCTATCAGTTGCCACACCACCCTACCTCCACTGGAGGACTCCCATTTGTGATACAGGACTCCTTCTTTCAGCTCCAGGCAGTCCCACATGGCCCACAAACTCTTCAACAGCTGACCCCGTGCAGCCACTTCACACCCAGCTGGTCGTCGTCCGTTGAGTTTCCACTCCAACACAGGTGCAATTTCGCTGTCAACAGCCTGCATGCTTCTGATGTTAACCTCTCCAACCCCTCTGGAAGTTCCTCCACAGCGCGCAGTAAGTGGTGCTCTTCCTGTATCTCTTCCTGCAGGTCTCCCTGTCTCTTTTCCCATCACTCACAGTGTAGGCAGTGGATCTCTAGACATGGGCGGCGAGAGAGGGCATCCGCATTTCCATGAAATCTCCCCACTCTGTGCTGGATCTGGAAGTCATATTGACTGAGCTGTTCCAGCCACCTAGTGAGCTGGCCCTCCGGGTGTCTGAAGTTGATCAACCACAGTAGGGATGCGTGGTCTGTCCTGATTGTGAATGCCTGGCCATACAGGTAAGGATGGAAATGCTCCGTAGCCTTCACCACTGCTAACAGCTCGCATCTCGTCATGCAGTAATTTCGCTCTGGCTGGCTAAGGGTTTGGCTGTAGAATGCCACCACCCGCTCCTCTCCCCCTGTCACCTGTGAAAGTACTGCCCCCACCCCTTTGTCGCTGGCATCTGTATCCAGTATGAAGGGGCAGTCTGGTAAGGAGTAGGCTAGGACTGGGGAGGTGACCAGGGTCTCCTTCAGAGCCACGAATGCCCGACTGCACTCTTCTGTCCACTGGAACGGTTTCCACATCTCTGCCTGGTGTAAGGGGCTGGCAATGTCTGCGTAACTCTTTACAAAATGTATGTAATAGTTTGCCAAGCCCAAAAAGCTCTTTAGCTGGGGGACATTCTCTGGCTTAGGCCACTTTGCCACAGCCTTGACTTTCTCTGGGTTGGTGGCTATTCCAGCGCCACTGACAATGTGACCCAGGAACAGTGTTTGGCATTGGAAAAGGTGACACTTCTGGGGGTGGAGTTTCAGGTTTGCCTGCCGCAGTCTTCCCAGAACGTCTCTCAAGTTTGCAAGTTCTTGTTCAAAGGCGGAGGCATGGATCAGCAAATCATCCAGGTAGACCAGGTAGGCAGACGTAGGCAGGCCCTCGATTAACGGCTCTATCAGCCTCTAAAAGGTTGCCAGGGCATTACAGAGACCGAAGATCATAACTGTAAATTCCCAAAGCCCCTGTCCCAATGAGAAGGCTGTTTTCTCCCTTGATTCTTTGTCCAACTGTACCTGCCAGTACCTACTTCTCAGGTCAAGCGTAGAGAACCAACATGACCCTGCCAGGTTGTCCAGGAATCATCTACGTGGGGTATGGGGTGTGCGTCCTTTATGGTGACCTCGTTGAGTCTGCAAAGGTCAATGCAGAACGGTGTTCATCCATCTTTCTTTGGGACAAGGATAGCTGGTGATGCCCATGGGCTCTTGGATGGGACGACGATGCCAGCCTCTCTCATCCTCTGCAGCTCCTTTTCCGCTGCTCCTTTTCCGTGGATGGGCAGACGATATGGGGCATGGCAGATGGGGTGGGCTTCGATGTGGTGCTGCATGACTGAAGTGCAGCCAATGTCATCGGGGACTGTGGCGAAAACATCCTTGAACTCCACCACTAACTGCGACATCGTAAGATGCTCCCCAGCACGTGTACACATTGCCTCTAGGACCTCTGGAATGGGGGTTTCGGTGTCCTCCACTAGGGGATCCAGCACTCCTATCTCGCGTGCCTGACCAATAACGGCAATGTGGAAAGTCTGTCCCCCCAGACCCAGCATGAGAAGCTCAGCTTCTAGATCCAGATGACTTTTTGTGGCCTGAACGAAGTGCAGCCCCAGTATCAGGTCATCCTGGATGGGGGCTACCCTGGCCTCCTGTTCTACCACCACATCTCCTATCTGGATTCCCAAAGTGATCTTCCCCTGGCTGTCAGTGGCCTCTCCAGTGGCCGTGCGTAACACTTCCTGACTGGGCTTCACCTGGGTGCGCCATGCCCCGCCCCCTTTGTCCAGCACACTTCCCCTAACAACAGTCACAGAAGCTCCTGTGTCAATCAGCCCTCTACAGACTATATCATTCACCTGGCAGTCTATGTAGATGTGGTTAGCGCCTAGGGGCCCCCGACTCTCCGTTCCTGTATTTGTTTTCTTTTTCACCATGCTTATTCCTTGGTCATTGTCTCCACTCTCTTCTCCTATTTTGTGATCTTCCGCGCATATATTCTCCATTTGTATTGTTTGTCTGCCCCCATAGGGTATTAGGCAGACTGGTTCTAGCTTGAGGTTGGTGGTATTGTCTTTGATGTTCTTCTGTGGGGTCTCCACTATTTCAGTTTGGACCAAGCACTAACCCTTGTGCTTGGCCCTTAGTATTCCCCCTGGTCTTTTGTCACAAAGTCTGCCCGTTCCTGAGATCTAGGTCCAGGAACCTAGGCCAGATGTTCAGTGCTCCCACACACCCAGCAAACAAGTCGCTGTCTGCTCCTCCTGGGGCCCCCACCCATTGTAGCTAGGATGTTTCCCACAGCGCGGACCATGGCATAGAAGTCCTCTTCTTCGGCATGCATGGTTGGAGGTGTGGCTACCCCCTCCCTGGAAGCAGTAACCGTGGCCCGTCATCACAGTACTGGGCGGCAGTGGCTCTGTTTCTCTGCATCACTGGTGTGGGGTTATATCGGGGGGGTGTCATCATTTTCTGCTTCTGTGTGAAATTTCCCCCCACTGATTGTTCACTGGTATTCTCATAGGAGCCACGGAACCAGCTTGGCTGACTGATTGGGTAGCACTAGCTTTTGTCTATGTCAATTTCCCTTACTGTAGCGCTCTCGTGCATTTTTGGACGATTTGACCTTCCTAAAGTGGCGTCTTTACTCCGACGCCAGGGTATGGCGTCACTTCCGGCTGGGACTCGCGCGACGTTCATCTGAGTGAGCGAAGGGAGCGATAGCTTTAAGGTTAATGTAGGGATTCCTCAGGGTTGTCCGGTTTCTCCATTATTCATACTAGCTACAGAAATGTTAGCAATTTACCTCAAAAATTGTGATGACATTAAACAACTAAATGTATTAGGTACAGATATTATCATCAGCCAACTAGCAGATGACACGACAATTTTCTTAAAAGATAGACACCAAATTCCAACAACTATTGAAAACGTTGAAAAATTCTCTAAAGCTTCAGGATTAACACTAAATTTTAAAAAATGTGAACAATTGGCTGTACATGACATCCCACTAAAGAAATCTGTAATATTCCTATTAAATCAGAAATCAAACACCTGGGAATTTTCCTTTCAAAAGACCAAAAACGAAGTCAGTCTTTGAATGTAGAAAATAAGATAAAGGAATGTAAATCAAAGCTAAACATCTGGCTCCAAAGAAACCTATCGATTCTTGGCAGAATTTATTTAACTAAGATGGAATGCTTATCAAGGTGTATTTACCCAGCCTATTCTCACGCCATTCCAAAAAAATTAATCAAATCAATCAATCAGATTAATTTAAATATCATTTGGCGAAACAGACCACACTATATAAAGAAAAGCCATATGATTAAAGAAGTAAAGGATGGAGGACTAAAAGTTATGGATTTTGATTGCCTTAATGGAACTTTAAAAATAAATTGGCTAAAATATTGGATCAAACATAGTAACTCCTTCTAGTACTGTATTCCAAATCACTTATTCAATAAAATTGGAGGATTGAATTTCTACTCAGATCTGACTATAATATTGATAAACTTCCTGTTTCATTATCAGAGTTCCATAAACAGATACTGTTATATTGGAGAATGTTATATGTACATAACTTTTCACCCCACACCACTGTACTTTGGAATAACAGATATATTGTAGAGGAGCTCAAGCAGGAGTCGTGACAACTTTCTCTTTCGACTACACAACGTGCACCATTTATTCCTTCCACCATTACAACAACAAAAAACCCGCGCAGCGGAAGTGTGTCACCGTAAACCCGAACCGAGGAAACAGCAGCTGTAAACTAACGTTCCTACTAGCTCAATAAGGGGAATTATGTAGCCCCATAACCACCACACACGTCCCCCCAGAATTCGCCTTAATACGAAAAGTCAGTGTGGCGAGGGGGGCGGATCTCTCTGCCCCAACGGCTCCGCTGAACAGGAGCTGGGGGCTGGTTAACCGCAGGCAAAGCAGCAGAGTCCTCACAGCTGGACCGGGGAAAGGGAGGGGCTGGTGAAGCAGGGAGCGGCTCGCCGGGGGAGGGGGGCAGAGCCGGAGGGCGCCCCCGCCGTGGGGGCAGGGCAAGACCAACAGGGCGGTCTAAGTCCAGGTGAGCAGGCTTGAGGCGGTCCACAGAAACCCGCTCCAGCCTGCTGCCAACCTCCACCACAAAGTGCTTATCTCCAGTGTCCCGTACCCGAAATGGGCCGTGGTAGGGTGGCTGCAGGGGACCGCGGTGTGCGTCGTGACGGATGAAAACATACTCCGCCGACCGCAGCTCCGTGGGAACATAGGACTGAGAGCCGCCATGCTGAGAAGTGGGGACCGGTGCAAAAGCCCTGGCTTCCTCCTGCAGCGCAGTCCGTTGGCATCTGGCGGACCAGGGAGCTGTGGCGGTGGGAAGGAAATCCCCCGGGACCCGAAGTGGCTGTCCGTAGACCAGTTCGGCGGATGAGGACTGGAGGTCCTCCTTGGGAGCCGTCCTGAGCCCAAGCATGACCCAAGGCAGTTTGTCGACCCAGCGGTCGTCCTTGAGGGTAGCCCGCAATGCGACCTTCATCGAACGATGGAACCTCTCGACCAATCCATTTGCCTGAGGGGGATATGCTGTGGCGCGATGGAGCCTCACCTCTAAACCCGCGGCGATCTCCTCCCAGAGCGCTGACGTGAATTGCGGCCCTCTGTCCGAGGAGAGGTCAGATGGGGTGTCAAAGCAGGCGACCCAGGTTCCGATGAACGCTCGGGCAACCTCAGGCGCTGTCGTGGACGAAAGCGGGACGGCCTCTGGCCATCGCGTGGTCCTGTCGACCATGGTGAGCAGGTATGTGAAACCACGGGAGGGGGGTAGGGGGCCTACCAGGTCCACATTCACGTGGTCGAACCTCCTCTCAGGTACCGTGAAAGGTATCAGGGGCACTTTGACGTGCCGGAGCACTTTGGAGCGTTGGCACTCCACACAGGTGTCAGCCCAGTCCCTCACATCCTTTTTGAGTCCATGCCAGACAAACTTTGCCGCCACCAACCTCTGTGAAGGCTTTCTGCCAGGGTGAGACAGCCCATGGACTGCGTGGAAGACCCGCCGCCTCCAAGCAGTCGGAACGACTGGTCGGGGCTGACCCGTAGAGACGTCGCACAGGAGCGTGGCGCCGGCGTCGTCGAAAGCCACATCCTCCAACTGCAGCCCTGTGTCAGCAGTCCTGCATGCCTGCACTCCTGGGTCGCCGGCCTGGTCAGCCGCCATCTGGCTGTAGTCGAGTCCCAAATGGGCGGCACCAGCGATGGCCCGGGAGAGACAGTCAGCGACCGGGTTGAACTTCCCAGCGACATGCCTCACGTCGGTGGTAAACTCTGAGATGTAGGCCAACTGTCGCTGCTGGCGGGCTGACCACGGCTCTGCCACCTTGGCCATCGCGAACACCAGCGGTTTGTGATCGACGAAAGCCGTGAACTGACGGCCCTCCAGTAGGAAACGAAAGTGCCTAACAGCGAGGAAAAGGCCAAGCAGCTCACGATCAAAGGTGCTGTATTTGCGCTCTCTCAGGTTCAACTGCCGGCTGAAGAAGGCAAGCGGCTGCCACGCACCGCTCACCCACTGCTCGTAAACCGCGCCGACAGCGTAGTCCGAAGCATCCGTCGTGATGGCAATGGGCGCTCCAGACACAGGGTGTGCCAGCATCGCCGCGTCAGCCAGGGCGGCCTTCACATCCTTAAAAGCCGAGTCCCTCTCTGCAGACCAGTCCACAGCGTGTTTGGAGGCTGTGCCCTTCAGAGCCTCATATAGGGGGCGGAGGAGATCGGCAGCCCGGGGGATAAACCGGTGGTAGAAGGACACCATGCCAATGAACTCCCGGAGGGACTGGGCCGTGTGTGGGCGTGGAAAGTCTGCGACGGCCTCCACCTTAGATGGAAGGGGGGCCGCCCCGTCCTTGATGACCCGGTGGCCCAGGAAGTCGATGGTGCTCAGACCAAACTGGCATTTGGCCGGGTTAACTGTCAACCCGTGCAGGCTGAGTCTCTCGAAAAGGGCTCTGAGGTGGGACAAGTGCTCGGACACGGAGGTGCTAGCGACCAGGATGTCATCCAGGTACACAAAGAGGAAAGGCACGTCCCGCAACACTGAGTCCATGAGGTGTTGGAAGGACTGCGCGGCGTTCTTAAGCCCAAACGGCATGCGCAGGAACTCGAACAGTCCGAACGGAGTTGTCACAGCCGTTTTGGGGACATCAGCGGGATGGACGGGCACCTGGTGGTATCCACGGACGAGGTCCACCTTGGAAAAGATCACTTTCCCAGCCAGGTGGGCGGAGAAATCTTGGATGTGAGGGACCGGGTAGCGGTCCGGTGTTGTTGCGTCATTGAGCCGACGGTAGTCACCACATGGACGCCACCCACCGCCAGGCTTAGGCACTATGTGGAGGGGTGAAGCCCACGGGCTGCTGGAGCGGCGGATGATGCCGAGGCGCTCCATGTTCTCAAACTCCGCCTTGGCAACAGAGAGCTTGGTCGGGTCGAGGCGCCGAGCTCGGGCGTGCACCGGCGGGCCGGCGGTGACGATGTGGTGCTAAACCCAATGTTTGGTCGTAGATGACGAGAATGTGGGCTGAGTGAGGTCAGGGAACTCGGAGAGAAGATGGAGAAACACGTCCTCATTGGAGAGCATGCTGGACAGCCTGACGGAGCCTGTATCGCTGAGTGCACACGCGTGTGAAGCGAAGGTGACGGCGTCAATCAGGCGTCGATTCCTGACGTCCACCAGCAGCCCATGAGCACAAAGGAAATCTGCACCGAGGAGGGGAAATGCCACGTCGGCGGTGACAAAATCCCAGCTGAACCGCTGTCCGTTAAAACACATGTCAATGTGCCTCGTGCCGTACGTACGGATAGAGCTGCCGTTAGCAGCTTCCATGGGAGGGCCGTGAGCGCCCGACAGGGCGTCCACCCTCGATGCAGGTACGACACTCCTCTGCGCCCCAGTGTCGCATAGGAAACGCCGCCCCGAGATGGAGTCTCGCAGGAAAAGTAGCCTGTTGTCCTCCACGCCAACGCCCATGGCCACTAGTGAGCGCCGGCCTTGGCGTTTCCCGACGAGCTGAAATTGCACGGGGAGGTGCACTTTTTCGCCTTGGCCCCGAACTTTGCATGGTAAAAGCACAGGCCGGGCTGGGGGTGGGCAGGGGTGAGCGCGGACGCGCAGTGCTGCTGTTGGCTGGCCAGGAAGAACTTGTCAGCTTCTTCAGCTAGCTTGCGGCAATCGGTAATGCTGGTGTACAAAGAGGAAATCAGGTGTGTGCGTCGGTCCCAGCAGATTCAGCATTTTGTCCATGAGCTCGGATGGCTTGCTGTCACCCAAGCCTTGCAGAGAAAAGAGACGGTGGGCCCTCTCGGCGTCGGAAAGTTCAAAACTCTTCAAGAGGTGGTCTTTGAGCCCCTTGTATTTGTCTGTATTTGTAAGGAAACTCACCACTCTAGTTGCAGTGGAACACCCGAGCGCCGATACCACGTAGTAGTATTTAGTAGCATCATCTGTTATTTTGCGGATAGCAAACTGCGCTTCCGCCTGGGCGAACCATGTCGTTGCCGATGACTCCCAGAACTCTGGCCATTTGAGAGAAACCGCGTTGATTTCGTCAACCATGTTCGTTTGAAAGATTGTCTCTGATAACTACCAAGAGCCAAACGTCGGGGTCACCAGTGTAGAGGAGCTCAAGCAGGAGTCGTGACAGCTTTCTCTTTCGGCTCCACAACGTGCACCATTTATTCCTTCCACCATTACAACAACAACAAAAACCCGCGCAGCGGAAGTGTATCACTGTAAACCCGAACCGAGGAAACAGCAGCTGTAAACAAACGTTCCTACTAGCTCAATGAGGGGAATTATGTAGCCCCATAACCACTACAATATATTATTTCGGAACAAGTCTTTATTCTTTAAAGATTGGTATGAGGAAAATATATGGTCAATAGTTGACCTAATGGATCCTAGTGGTAATTTATTAAATTATGAACAATTCCAGACAAAACATACTTTCAAGCCTTCCAAATCAAACTTTACTAAATTACACAAAGCACTCCCCAAAGAATTTGTATCTCTGATAACAAATATAATGACTCACCAACCTATACAGCCACGATTGGCCCCACTGTCAATTCAAGGGTTTTTAATCTTGGACAAAAAATGTGATAATCATTTTATTAGAAACTGTCTCACCGAAAACTTATTCCCTGAAAGACAAAACAAAAATGACATTTTACACAAATTTGATAAAAATTCAATTATTAAATTGAGAGCAATGTATCTAACATTTCCTACCCCCCCCCCCCCCAAAGCGAAGGAAGCACACTTCAAAATTATGAATAACATATATCTCTCCAAAGAACTACTTAGATCACGGTTTGGTTTTGACGATAATATATGTTCATTTTGTGAAAATGACATAGAAACTACGGACCATGTATTTTTCTCATGCGGTGTGGTACTTGTGTTCTGGCTTGACGTTCACAAATGGATAAAGCAAAGGATTTTGTCCTTTCCAACTTGGATTTCTAGAGACAATATAACATTTGGTATGATTTTGCAAAACAAAAACGATGAACTCTGTTGTAATGTAATCCTCTGCTTAGCCAAATTCTTTATTCATAAAAATAGATACTTTAAGTCGTCCCCCAAATTTGTTGTTTTTTTTAAAATTAATTTAGATTATACTTGAAATCTTTAAAACTAATGACCGATACAAAAGCTCTAAAGATTTATGAGGTGTTAAAACATTTTCCCACTGAATTAGAAGACTGATATTGTAGAGCCGAAGGAACGGAGAAGACCGTAGGTTCACACTAGCCGTGTAGGCAACTTTCTTTAATCCACGGTAAATCAGAGAGACAACTAAACCACAGCTCGACTGAGCGGAGGTGGCAAGAATAACCAGAAAACTGGCTGGACAACCATAACTTAACCCTGCGTTAACCTGCCAGGGCAACCATGACTTAACCCTTAGTTCCTGGGTTGAATTCTGTCCCCAATACGTGTCCGCCACATGAGCCCCCCCAGAATTCGCCCTAGTAATCGAAGTCAGGCAGGCGCGGGGGTACGACAGGCCGTCCGCGGCGGCTCCGGATAACAGGGGCCGGAGTGTCTCTGGGAGGCATTGACGCGGGCCTGTGGAGGTCGGCCTGAGGAGCAGAAGAGGCAGCTCGGGCCTCCACGGGGGGAGGAGGCGGAGCCGGGGGACGACCGCGACGAGGAGGTTGGGCTAACTCCAACGGCTGCGTCAAGTCCAGGTGTGCGGGTTTAACTCGGTCCACTGAAACATGCTCGGCCGTGCCCCCAAAATCCACCACCAGGTGCTTAGTTCCCCGTTCCAGGACGCGGAAGGGGCCGTCATAAGGGGGTTGCAGAGGGGGGCGGTGTGCGTCGTGACGGATGAACACGTAGTCCGCTGACTGCAGACCTGGGGGCACCTGGGACACCGGAGCGCCGTGTTGGGCGGTAGGGACGGGTGTGAAAGCTCTGACCCCGTCCAGCAAGGAGGCTCGTTGGTCCACAGCTGACCAGGGACGCGTTGCATTGGGCATGAAATCGCCTGGGACTCGCAGCGGCGTGCCGTACACCAGCTCCGCAGAGGAGGCTTGTAGGTCTTCCTTCGGGGCGGTCCGCAGGCCCAGCATGACCCATGGGAGCTTGTCGACCCAGTTGCAGTCCTTGAGAGTAGCCCGAAGCGCAGCCTTCATGGACCGGTGGAAGCGCTCACATAGGCCGTTCGCCTGAGGGTGGTAGGCGGTAGTGCGATGAAGCTTGACGCCCAGAGCCTCACCCACAGCATTCCATAGCTCTGAGGTAAACTGTGGCCCGCGGTCAGATGAAAGGTCGGAAGGCGTACCGAAACGTGAGACCCACGACCCAATAAAAGCCCGGGCCACATCAGCAGACGTCGTGGATGCCAGGGGAACAGCTTCAGGCCAGCGCGTAGTCCTGACCACCACAGTGAAGAGGTAGGTGAACCCATGGGAGGGGGGTAGGGGACCAACCAGGTCGATGTGGACATGGTCAAATCGTCTCTCCGGCACTGCGAAGCGTTCCAGGGGCGCCTTAATGTGGCGGTGTATCTTAGCCCGCTGACAGGCAACACACGAGTCGGCCCACACTTTCACGTCTCTCTTAAGTCCCTCCCACACAAACTTAGCAGAGGTCAGGCGCACGGATGGCTTACCGCCTGGATGAGAGAGGCCGTGCACAGCTTCAAATACGGGGCGTCTCCAGCTGTGCGGGACAATGGGCCTGGGCTGTCCTGTGGAGACGTCACACAGGAGGGTGACACCTGTGTCGCTGAAAGGAACGTCCTGCAGGCGGAGCCCCGTGTCGGAGGCCCGGAGACGGAGGATGCTCGGGTCCGTGGCCTGGTCAGCAGCCATCTGTGCATAGTCCAGGCCTAGGTGGACCGCTCCAATCACTGCCCTAGAGAGGCAGTCAGCTACCTGATTAGACTTACCAGCGACGTGCTGGATGTCGGTAGTGAATTCCGAAATGTAGGAGAGTTGTCGCTGCTGGCGAGCGGACCATGGCTCGGCCGTCTTGGACATGGCAAACGTGAGGGGCTTGTGGTCCATGTACGCAGTAAACTCGCGGCCCTCTAGCAGGAAACGGAAATGCCGGACGGCGAGCCAGAGACCGAGGAGTTCCCTGTCAAAAGTACTATACTTGCGCTCTCGGGGTGTAAGCTGGCGACTGAAAAAGGCCAAAGGCTGCCAAGCCCCCCTCCCACCCACTGTTCGTGAACCGCACCAACAGCATAGTCCGATGCATCCGTGGTTATGGAAATAGGCGCTGTAGGTGAAGGATGCGCTAGCAGGGTAGCCTGGGAGAGCGCAGCTTTAGTCTCGGTGAACTCACGGTCCCGCTCTGCTGTCCAGTCGACCGCCTGGTTGGGGGACATGCCTTTCAGCGCCTCGTACAGTGGCCGGATGATAAAGGCGGCTCGGGGAATGAAGCGGTGGTAGAATGTCACCATCCCGATGAACTCCCTGAGCGCACGAGCTGTTTGGGGGCGCGGAAAGGCCGCCACCGCTTCCACCTTTGAGGGCAGGGGGACTGCCCCATCCCCAGTGATGCGGTGCCTGAGGAAATCAATGGCTGTCAGCCCGAACCGGCACTTCGCCGGGTTGACGATCAGCCCATGCTGGCTGAGGCGTGTGAAGAGGGCATGAAGATGGGACAGGTGTTCTTCCTCGGAGGCGCTGGCGATGAGTATGTCGTCCAAATAGACGAAGATGAAAGGAAGGCCACGGAGCACTGAATCCATCAGCCGCTGAAAGGACTGGGCCGCGTTTTTGAGTCCAAATGGCATTCGTAGGAATTCAAATAGGCCGAATGGGGTAGTCACCGCTGTCTTGGGGATGTCTGAGGGGTGCACGGGAACTTGATGATAACCACGGACCAGGTCGACTTTTGAGAAGACGCATTTGCCAGACAGGTTTGCAGAAAAGTCCTGGATATGCGGGACAGGATAGCGGTCGGGCGTGGTGGCGTCATTTAGTCGGCGGTAGTCCCCGCATGGGCGCCAACCTCCATCAGGCTTAGCGACGATGTGGAGTGGGGACGCCCACGGGCTGTCAGAGCGGCGGATGATCCCCATGCGTTCCAGGTGCTCGAACTCAGACTTGGCAATGGCGAGTTTGGCGGGGTCGAGACGCCTGGCTCTGGCGTAGACCGGGGGCCCCTTCGTAGCAATGTGATGCTCCACCCCATGCTTAGCGGTGGGTGCAGAGAGGGTAGGCTGGGTGAGGTCAGGGAACTCAGCGAGGAGGCGGTTGAACTTGTCTGCCTCTGAGAGAGAGTTGGCTAGACCTGCATAGGCCGCTTCCCTCCGCGTACATGCGAAGGAGGAGAAGGTTAAGGCATCGACCAGACGGCTGTTCTGAATGTCCACTAACAAACCGTAAGCGCACAAAAAATCAGCTCCGAGGAGGGGAAGCGTTACATTGGCCATGACGAACTCCCACGTGAAACGTTGTCCACCAAAACACAGTTCTACAGACCGCACGCCGTAGGTGTGGATAGGGCTGCCGTCAGCCGTCGCCAACTGGGGGCCCCGCTCCCCGCCCATGATGTCGACGTCAGTAGCAGGGAGCACGCTTCTCTGTGCGCCCGTGTCACAAAGAAACCGCCGACCGGAGATGGTGTCGAGGATGAAGAGTAGCCTGCTCGTATCGCCAACACTCATGGCCACTACTGAGTGTTGGCCCTCTCGTTTCCCGTCGGCCTGTAGTTGTAGGGGGAACGGCACCGTTTAGCTTTCGCACCAAATTGAGCGTGGTACATACAGAGTCCAGAGGGCTTGTAGCGGTCTGATGCTGTGGCGCCACCGTCGGGCCACGCCCGCGATGTCGGCGGGGGGCCAGTGAAGGTAGGAGCCAGCACCCCGGCATAGGAGGAACGTTGTGTAGCGACGAAGAATCGGTCAGCCTCCTTTGCCAGCTCACGGGGATCAGTGATGGTGGAGTTAGCGAGCGCAGTCTGGACGTGGGGCGGCATGTTGCGCAGAAACAGCTCCATAAACAGGAAACATGGCTTTTCTTGACCCAGTAGGTTTAACATCCTGCTCATTAGCTCCGATGGTTTGCCATCTCCCAAGCCCTGAATTGCGAAGAGGCGACGTGCTCTCTCCGTTGTTGACAGTTCAAAAGTTTCAAGGAGGAATGTTTAAGTGCGGCGTATTTACCATCGGCCGGTGGGTTGGTTATGAAACCGCTTATCCTGGAAGCCGTAGCGCCCCCCAGCGCTGCCACTACGTAGTAGTACCTGGTCTCGTCTGCTGTTATGTCTCTGAGCGCGAACTGTGCCTCAGCCTGCGCGAACCATGTAGCCGCGGAAGACTCCCAAAACTCCGGTAGAGCCGAAGGAACGGAGAACACCGTAGGTTCACACTTTAGCCGTGTAGGCAACTTTCTTTAATCCACGGTAAATCAGAGACAACTAAACCACAGCTCGACTGAGCGGAGGTGGCAAGAATAACCAGAAAACTGGCTGGACAACCATAACTTAACCCTGCGTTAACCTGCCAGGGCAACCATGACTTAACCCTTAGTTCCCGGGTTGAATTCTGTCCCCAATACGTGTCCACCACAATATCCTTATTAATTCCCCCTTGTATGATGGACTATGTTTTATTATTTTCAGTTAGTGTATGTCATGTATTTAATTTATTATTGTTTGTGCCCTTATTTTCACAATACATTACCGTATATTTGTCATGTGACATTCAACCTCTATGTACTTCCTGATATACTGTATATAAATGTTTACATACTGTTCCCTTTGGCACTTTGGATATATCTATGTATTTTTGGATGGAATGTATATTTGCCATCTTTGTTTTATAATGAACTTTCTTCAAGAATCTGTACATGAATATGAACAATGTTCAATAAAAATATATTTTAAAAAAAAAGAAGGGAGCGATAGCACAGCTAGAGCGATTGATGGAGCTAGCATTTCCCAGTTCAGCCCAGAGCCCTAGAAGGAGAGTTGCGTCAATGAGGGGTCAGAACGCGAGAGGGTCACGTGGTTCATGTAGCCGCCGAATAGTTACAAACGAAGCTTGGCGGGTCGTTTAAATTAACTGCTAAGCCGCGATTTCTGGTAACTACTAACCAATATTTTCAGATTTCTACATTTATATATAGATCTAGATATATTCCAACATGACACATATTCTATGTGCACTGTTTGGAACTATCCGGGGCTCCCATGATCCGCCATTGCTGTTAAATAACTGGCCCATTGACGTCTACGGAGTTGACGTAACTCTCTCTTTCTAGGGCTCTGGTTCAGCCCAGTACACAGTTTCCACCGCCATAGCTGTTGTGAGTGCCTCTCTCATTGTCACAGGGCGTCTGAGTTTAACATGAACTCTCGTTTCGCTGTCGTTTAGCCCATCAATGAATTGTTCAGTCATCATTCGCCGCTGTAGTTCACAGTTAGCACCGGGGTATGCTAGAGGGAACAGCCTCTCTACCTCGCCTGCATATTTCGGCAGGGACTCGCCTCGCTCTCTCGCTCTGTTTGAACCGTTTGGTTTTCTTCTCCATAGCGGAGGGCTGGTGCTTCACATAGCATGACATAATCGCATCGCTTCAGTGCCGATAGGCTAGCTAACACTGACATAGCATCCCCTGCTAAACTTACAGCCAAATAAACCCCTTTATCTTCATAGCTCATCTATTGAGTTCACTTACGATGTCGAACTGCGTTCTGAAGACCTCCCAACTGGACTTTCCCTCGTAGGTAGGGGGCTGTTTGCGAAGGCTAAAACTTTCTCTGTGCCCCCCCCCCCCCGTTCCGGGACGGGCTGGCTGCTCAGCGGCTGCGGCAGCAGGATTGTTCTGACGGGTGGGGGGTCTCGCAGTCGCACCTGTCTGCTCCATCTCCATGTAGGCTAGGAGGCGCTCTGTTTCCTCCAGTTTATCCAGTCGTTCAGTTTGTCTGCTGCTTAGCTTTATTACCTTCGGGTCGCTGTCCTCCTCCCGGATCTCCCGTTGTAACGGTACCTTGGGTCTCGCGCCTCCATAGCTAGCTGCGGTTGGTTCGAAAGCTTCTCTCCCCCGGCGTGGATTACCAGTCATGATCCCACTTCTGACAACAATGAAGCGTTTCGATCCATAATGAGGCCCGGAGACATGATGTAGCCCGTGGAATTAGATACCACACAGGACACAATTACTTCCGGGGTTCTTGTAGCTTTAATTTTATTGTTTGAACCTTCGAATGCAGATCGTTTTACTGAGTGCATACATTCCCGTGTCTTTCGAGCAAACAGCTCATAAATGTTCACAGATGTGGCAAGTTTAACAGAAAAGATTTAAAAAAAGGGAAATAATAAATACAAAATACGGTGCAAAATACGGCAGTGGACTATGTACGTTAAACAGGGTTTAACAAAGACATGTGGAACTTCCTGAAGATCGCGCAACTTCTCACTCTGTCAGTTACCTTTAAACAGAATTAAAATGCATGTAAAACCTTTACATCCCAAATACAATGGCATGGTGTGGCTTTATTCACGCCAACATTACCTTGTCATGCCTGCAATGGCGAACAGCGGTCGACGGCTCGCGCCCAAAATCACCGAACATCAACTCCAGTAGCGTCTAAATCAAACCATCTTGTCAAATTACCGACATACAATATTGTTTGGAATAATGTTACAGGTATATTTCCCAAGATATTTACCCTTACTTACTACGGAGTCAGAGCCTCGTCACACCGCAATCTTCAGGCGCTCCACGCAAGAAAAAAAAAGAAAGAATACCCAAGATGCACTTGGATAACTTGCACGGAGTTACAATAAAAGTCCGCCACTGCCACTTACTGGTCAAAACATGCAATGACAACCAAAACTATAAAAATACACTCACAATCTGCTTCACAATTTAAATACATCAAATGACATTTTACATGGCTTGACAGTGTAACAATTACATATATTAACAGTTAAACTATACTAAATTTAAGTGGAAAATCATTTAACATATTTAACAGATTTACCACCCGGCTACATACTCCCCTGCAAATATAGTCAACGTCCTCGGTGACTACGAAACATGAACTGACTCAAATACTCCCTGCAAGGCCTTTTCAAAGAGAGCAGCACCCAGGCTTGTCAAAACCTTAGAGACCATGTCTGTGCTGACTGAGACTGCATTACAGGCTGACTTTGGCAGATGAAATGGGTTTGAATGAGATCCAGCCATTTCCCGCTTGCTTTTCCTAATGGCAGGTTTAGGTGCATAGGTTCTACGTCCTGCTCCACCAGCATCCTCTGTTAGTGCGGGCCTGTCCCTGTTTTCAATAATGGGCAAGTCACTGTCGCTAACGTCTGGATGCACATCATTAACACATTCTGTTTCTGTGCCACAATTTCTCATATCTGAATAACCTTCCTCAGGTCCTTCACCGTCACTCTCATCTGTGGGTGCTGTCACAGGTAAACTAACACTTTCTGCTGCAAGAGGCAGGTTAGGTACTTGCACAAGCCGGCGAGGGATGACTTCCTCAACAATAACAAAATCAGCCTCAGGTGACTCAGGCTCATCCTCAGCTACAGGCTGTGTAGTGGTCTGTAACCTAGTACTAGTTCTTGGTTTGGGAACTGGTTTCGCACAAGGTCGCAACTCTGACCTATGAACTCTTTTAATGGGACCTCCCTCAAAAGGTTCAACAGTGTGTGTGGTACCCTGGATGTCAACTACCTTGTAGACTGTTGAGGTCCATGTGTCCTGAATCTTATGTCTACCTGGGGGTCTGTGACGTAGGAAAACCAACTGACCAATGTCCACAGGAGGACAATACACCTTCTCATTTTGCAGCGAGATCCTCTCAGCTGCCTTCTGCTCTGAGTACTCTCTGGCTCTCTCATGTGCCTGTCGGAGTCTCTCCTGATGAACAGACAACCAATCCTGTTTCCTGTCTGACACACACTCACGCCCTAATAAAGCATCTACTGGGAGATGTGGCTGTACCCCGAAAAGCAAATAATAAGGCGAGTACCCTGTGGTGGAATGAGGAGTGACATTATAGGCATATACTACTTCAGACAGATGCTCTGGCCAACGCTTTTTTTTCTCTGGTGGGAGTGTCCTTAACAAGTCATGGAGTGTGCGATTGTATCTTTCACACTGACCGTTTCCCTGTGGCCTGTAGGGAGTTGTCCGTGTCTTTTTAACCCCATAGAGTTTGCACAGCTCTGCTATAATTTCACTCTCGAAATTTCGACCTTGGTCTGAGTGCAGTCTCTCTGGGACCCCATATTTCATGAACCACTCCCTGAGCAAAACTTTAGCTGTAGTGTCAGCCTTCTGGTCTTTGGTAGCATACGCTTGTGTGAACTTTGTAAACACATCGGTCACAACAAGGACATTTTCACGGCCATCTGAAGCTGCCTCCAACACTGTAAAATCAACAGCCACCACTTCTAGAGGTCGGGAGGCCAGGAATGCCTGAACTGGAGCATGGATTTTTGGCTGAGGCATCTTGGTCAAAATGCACCGCTCGCAGTTTTTAACCCAGCTTTCAACATCCTCGCATAGCCCTACCCAAAAACACCTCCCTCTTAGCAAGTTTACAGTGCGCTCTATGCCCTGATGTCCCATGTTGTTATGTACATTTTCTAGAACTTGGTCCCTCAAACAACTAGGCACGAGTAACTGCCACACTTCTCCATGACGTGGGTCTGTGATAACCCTGTACAACAACCCTTCTCGTTGTTGTATGCATCTCCACTGTTTCAACAATCTTTTCACTTGACTAGACAGGGCTGCTCTCTCTCTGGGACATGGCCTCCTCCCCCGATCCCAAAATGCCCTAAACTCTTTTAGGGTGGGGTCACCGGCCTGAAAACCTACCAGCTCCTCTCTGGTATAACCTGGCAGTGTGGGGGTGTTGCCCTGTTTAGTACCTGTCTCACCAGACCTCGACTCCCCAGCACGGATCTGTCTCACTTTGTAACACTCCAGACCTCTAGAGACAAGACCAGGATCCAGAACTGTTCCTCGCTCAATCAGGTTACACACAGTGATACAGTCGTCAAAATCCGAGTCAGGGTCTGTTTCAGGCTCCCCTGCAAACTCCTGCCTAGAGAGAGCATCTGCGGCGGCATTACTGCAACCAGGACGGTACTTAACCTCGAAATCAAAAACAGACAGTTGCGCTACCCACCTCTGCTCTATAGCACCTAACTTGGCTGTCTTGAGGTGGCAGAGGGGATTGTTATCAGTCAGGACAACAAACTTTGAACCAAGCAAGTAACCCCTGAATTTTTCAGCAACTGCCCATTTTAAGGCAAGCAACTCCAACTTCATGCTACTATAATTTCGGTCATTCTTCTCAGCCTGGCGTAGTCTGCGGCTAGCATATGCTAGGACACGTCTGGTGTCACCTTGCTGCTGACACAATACAGCGCCTAATCCATGCTGACTAGCATCTGTCTCAACTACAAATGGTTGTGTGAAATCGGCAAAACCCAAAATGGGAGCAGAGGTAAGTTTTTCCTTTAACTGCTCAAAGGAAGAGTCACACTCTGGTGTCCACATATTACAAAACTGGTGACCTACTTTCCCTGTTTTCTTCACACCTGAACATTTGTTGACTAGGTCATGCAGTGGCCCGGCAATCTGTGAGAAGCCTCGAATGAATCTCCTGTAGTAACTACAGAAACCCAAGAACGACTGCAGCTCTTTGGCAGTGGTTGGGACCTTCCAGTTCTTAACAGCAGAGACCTTGGAGGGGTCAGTTCCTATACCTTCTGCTGACACCTGATGACCCAAAAACTTTACTGACTGTTGTAGAAAAGCACACTTCTGCAACTTCACCTTAAGGCCCGTCTCTGCCAGTCTCTTAAACACAGTCTCAAGTCTCTCCAAATGCTGCTCAAATGTCTCTGAAAAAACCAAGATGTCATCTAGGTAGACCAGGAGTATCTGAAAAATGAGATCATTCATAGTAACTTGCATAAGTCTCTGAAATGTAGCTGGACCGTTACAAACACCAAAAGGCATTCTCACGTACTCATACAGACCAAACGGTGTAGTAAATGCAGTCTTAGTCCGATCTCTCTCATGCATAGCTACCTGGTGGTATCCGCTCGCCAGATCTATGGTCGAAAAGAACTTTGCCCCTCTCAGCGCATCAAAACTCTCATCAATTCTCGGGAGCGGGAATGCATCACGTCTTGTCTTTGAGTTGAGTTTCCTGTAATCAACACATAGCCTCAGACTACCATCTGCCTTTCGCACTAGTACTATGGGCGAAGCATAAGCACTAGAGCTTTCTTGAATGACCCCTTTTTTAAGCAGCTTGCCAATATGTTCCCTGACTTCACTGTACTGTGTGGGTGGGATTCGTCTGTATGGCTGTGTTACAGGTATGTCATCTGTCAGATGGATCTCATGTTGTACTTTGTCAGTGTGGCCTAGATCTTCATCTTCTGTTGCAAACACAAAAGAGTACTTCTCCAGTAACAAAGTCAGCTGTGCTTGCTGTTCTGGGCTACCACAAAAATTGAGCTTGCCGAGAATTTCCTGCACATCTGTCGGTGTTTCGGGGTGTTCACTGATACTCACTTGTTCAGTGTCTGCTGAGATTCTCTGGAACTGTACCTCACAAAGCTCATCACTTTTCACACAGTCTACCTGAGTCAAAACCCCTAGCCTAGTCCGTGGCCCTAGCCAGATATCTTCATCAGACATGTTCATGACTCGGACTGGAAAAATGTGATTGCCCGATGAAACCAAAGTAGGCACAACAACCAAACCTCCAGGAACGGGGACACCCACAGACTCCAGCAACAAAAAAGAACCATCCTCACTCACAGTCCTGAGTCCCCTAGCCATAACTGTAGCAGCAGATGAAGCAGGTATATGGACTACATCCTTACCAGCTACCCTAGCGAAAGAGAGTCTGTCTGTTGCATGTACTGCATGAAGATGATTAAAAGCCTCTCTCCAGTTTGAGTCAAACCTCTCCTGCAGTGTGGTGTCAAACTCAGTGTGTACTAGCTCTCTGCATTTTTTGACAATGTTCATCCCTATTAGACCTGGAACAGAGGAAGAGTGTTCAGAATCTTTAACTATCAGAAAACCTCGCTCTGGGATAGTCAGACCCATGGCTTCTACATCAAGCTCCACATAGCCCATATAGGGTATGTCTAATCCATTAGCTGCAGTGATCTTTAACCACTCAAATGCCGGGTGAATGTCTTCACCTTTCACTGACAGGTGTTCCCTGAAAAAACTCTCAGAAATTGTACTGACCTGGCTACCAGTGTCAAGTAAGCAGGACACTGTAACACCTCGTAGTTTCACCTCAACAGTTTTACATTCTCCGACTGCACGCTCTAAGATCCTGCTTCTGTCTGGAGTCTCTTTTGGTGAGCCAGCTTCCTCCCCTCGAGTTGTGTGGCTCATGACAACTGAGGGTGCGAGTTTTCCTGCACTACATAAGAACTAGGTGTTGCGTCCCCTTGACCCCCTCTGGCCTGTGAGCATTTTCTTGCAATGTGACCTATGCCTCTACACTTGAAACAGATAGGCTGACCATCTGGTGTGAACTTTGGCTGGGGTCTAGGTCGTGGCTTGGGCTCTAGGAATGTCTGTTGAGTGCTGCGCTTACTCAGTTCACCTACAGCAAAGGCTAGATCAGCGAGTGTTTTGCCTAACTCTGCTAGCTGTTTTTCTTGATGGGCTACTGCTCTCCGAACATCATTTAATGCAATACCTTGGTCATTGTTTGTTTTAATAATAGAGCACTGGGTTTCCGGAACCTCTGATGTAACTTGGTTGCTCTTTATGACCCTGGGACGATGAGACCTGCTGTCCTCCATCTCCCACAGGAGGGCCTCGTTCCTCACATCTAGAAGACTGCTCTCTGGTTTGTCCCTAACCATTTTCCTGAGTTCACGCCTGAGTGCTGCTTCTCTTAAACCCTCAATAAACCGGTCTCTGAGCACAGTTTTCTCATTAGGTATTACATCTGTGGACTGTTTCACTACAGAGCTCAAAATCTGGGATAGTGCATGGGAGTAGTCACGGAGGTCTTCTCCATCAGTTTGGTTACGGTTGTAAAAGGTCTGCAAAAGCTGTGTGGAACTGCGCTTTTCCCCAAATGCATTGCTCAGGTAAGAGTATAAATCACTGGGCCCCACTGACTGACCCCTCATGCATAGTCGCACCTCTTCCAATGCAGGGCCATGCAATAGAGATAGTATATAGTCACATTGTTCTTCTGTTGTTTGCTCTCTGTATCTTAAAACCCTTTCAACCTCTTCAATAAACTCTTCGACAGATCTCCTGTCTGTACCACACTCCCCACTAAATGCTTGGATCTGGCGTTCTCTTGGAACGTAGATGTATGAACGTGTGGGTGCACTGTTATCACTTGCTCTCTGAGCCCTTGCTTCACCATTTAACCTGGTGAGCTCATCTCGCAGTCTGGCAAGCTCTTGCATGGTGGTCTGCATTTCTTTTGTAGCACCTTCACCTATACCCGTTATGCCACCTGAGGTGTGGCCATTATCATTACGTGAACTCCCTTCATCACCAGAATCACTAGACATAATGATATATTAATCTTTACTCAGTCCAGTATAAATGAGGATATTTAGTTCAAAACCTGGTTCAAGGATACTACAAGGACAGTCTTTAACTTGGAGCCTTGCTGAATCTTGGTCTTTGTAGCTGAAGTTAGCGCTGGAGTCCTCTGCGCTGGTACGGCTGAGTCGTGTGACACAGGAAGCACCAGAACCTTGTAGAGCCCCTCACGTCGTCTCTCGCTGGTCACCACCTCCACAGCAGGATGGCTTCAGACTCAACACCAACGGACGTCACCAGCAATCTTCACCACTGCCGTATTTTCTTTTTTTTTTTTTTTTAAGTAAAAATAAGCCACTCTGTTGCCAATTTTAAAAAAAAATGTTTTAGCTACACCCCACTCCTGGTACCAAAATTATGTAGCCCGTGGAATTAGATACCACACAGGACACAATTACTTCCGGGGTTCTTGTAGCTTTAATTTTATTGTTTGAACCTTCGAATGCAGATCGTTTTACTGAGTGCATACATTCCCGTGTCTTTCGAGCAAACAGCTCATAAATGTTCACAGATGTGGCAAGTTTAACAGAAAAGATTTTAAAAAAGGGAAATAATAAATACAAAATACGGTGCAAAATACGGCAGTGGACTATGTACGTTAAACAGGGTTTAACAAAGACATGTGGAACTTCCTGAAGATCGCGCAACTTCTCACTCTGTCAGTTACCTTTAAACAGAATTAAAATGCATGTAAAACCTTTACATCCCAAATACAATGGCATGGTGTGGCTTTATTCACGCCAACATTACCTTGTCATGCCTGCAATGGCGAACAGCGGTCGACGGCTCGCGCCCAAAATCACCGAACATCAACTCCAGTAGCGTCTAAATCAAACCATCTTGTCAAATTACCGACATACAATATTGTTTGGAATAATGTTACAGGTATATTTCCCAAGATATTTACCCTTACTTACTACGGAGTCAGAGCCTCGTCACACCGCAATCTTCAGGCGCTCCACGCAAGAAAAAAAAAGAAAGAATACCCAAGATGCACTTGGATAACTTGCACGGAGTTACAATAAAAGTCCGCCACTGCCACTTACTGGTCAAAACATGCAATGACAACCAAAACTATAAAAATACACTCACAATCTGCTTCACAATTTAAATACATCAAATGACATTTTACATGGCTTGACAGTGTAACAATTACATATATTAACAGTTAAACTATACTAAATTTAAGTGGAAAATCATTTAACATATTTAACAGATTTACCACCCGGCTACATGATGTCAGGTCAATCGGTGAGCTCTATTGCCCTTTTTTATTACACCCACGACTCTTACTAGCTTCTCGCCGCGCAGACCAAAACATGAAGATGCCAACTTCCTTTCGACTCACGCTCAAAGACCACGCCCAAAAAGCACACCCCATTCATTGCTAGGTTACCAAATCCTGATATGCTACAATCTACAACTTGAAACGTTTCACCCGCTTGCTGGGAGGTGCAGGTGAAAGTGTGTGGACAGTTGCGTGCACGTCGTTGACATTTATCCATGGTAAATCTTGCAGGCATCGCCAAAACACGCCATTGTCACTAGCACACGCCAACAAACAGGAAACTGGTATGACCGCTGCAGTAGAAACCGGAAGTCAGTGGACTACAGTTATGCACAGAACCGATCTTTTTTTTTTTAAATGCGCATCATATGGGCGTCCGGGTAGCGTAGCTGTCTATTGCCTACCAACACAGGGGTCGCTGGTTCAAATCTCCGGCTTGGTCGGGCGTCCCTGCAGACACAATTGGCCGTGTCTGCGGGTTGGAAGCCGCATGTGGGTATGTGTAGATAACCGTGTAGCGTTATGTTTGTACTGACCTGCATTCTGTACTTACAGAGTAGTCACGTGATCGTGCAGCCTAGTGGCGGCGCTATACACACAGCTACATGCTGTACACTGTACCTGAGTTCCCCTGCAATGATTATTAAATGTTAAGCCTAGACGCTAACACTGCCTCCACGCGAGTCATCCTACATGGTGTCAGAGTGAAAGCTGATACTGCCCCGACTCGAAAGGTCCATAGTCAGATCCGATGCCTTGTTCGGCAAAGTGAGTCCAGTTAGCGGCGCTGGCTAAGTAGCGTAGCCGTTCCCTCTGCACGCAAGCAACTCCACAAAGACGACAGAAGGAAAAGCTCGCTAGAAGGACGACAATGGCAGACGGATTTCGGCGACCAGACCCTCTTACCTTCCATGGTACTGTAGCAGAGAATTGGCGCATATTCGAGCAGGAATATGACATATTCATCGCCGCAGCGCACAGGGACAAACCGGCCGAAACGCAAGCATCCATACTGCTAAACTTAACAGGAGCAGAGGCGAGCGAACGTGAACGCTCATCCACGCATTCACCAGCGGTGCTCCCAGAAGACGGGGTCGTCATGAGGCGGGCAGAGACACGAGAAGACCCGGAATGTTTGAAAAGAAAATTCAGGGAAATGTGCAACCCTCAGACAAACATCACCATGGAGAAGCAGTCCTTCAACTCAGGAAACCTGGGGAAACAGTGGAAGCATATGTGAGTACACTCAGGATCAAATCTAAAAGCTGTAATTCCGGAGTTCTCCAGCAGGAGCTGATCAGAGACCGTTTAGTGTGTGGCATTACCAGTGATAGTGTCAGAGAAGCGCTACTCAAGGAACGTGAGCCAACTCTAGCTAAGGCTATCCGTATGTGTCAAATAAGCGAACTAGCTGAGCAACACAGCAAAACTCTGACCAACGCATGCCCCAGTCAGCGTGGATGCTGTCCAATATCCAAAAGCCTCCAGATAAAAGCAGAAGGCAGTCAGATTAACGTCGCAGAGTGAACAAACTTCAACAACAGGGATCAGCAACTGCAGAAGTTGCGGTGGAAATCACCCACCAAGGGAGTGTCCGGCATACGGGCAGCAGTGCCACAACTGCAACAAATGAACCATTTCAAAAGGTACTGCAGGTCCGCTAGACAAGCCCGTGCATACAAACCTGTCAATCATCTGGTCACAGCATAGGACTCAAACAGCAGCGATGGCTCATTTCATGTAGATGGGCTATCACCAGACACTAGTAGAGAAATCAGCACAATCAACCTGGAGAACATAAAGAACAAAAAGGAGAGTTATTGCTCCGTCACAGTGAATGGCAAACCATTGGAACTAAAAGTAGACACTGGGGCCAAGTGTAATGTCATCTCCTCAGACACTTACACCTTCGTGAAACAGGTAGAGAAAATCGACAAGACACAGACAGCCAAACTAGTCGCATACAGTAGTGTAATATTTGCTAGTAATATTTGATTTGCTAATGTCCCTTACGGCTTTCCGTAGCGCCACAACAAAGTCACGTGATGTACGTAACAACGTCAGTCGGAATCCGGTCGATGAATAAACACCCAGCACGAGAGAAGTCGTCCTTGCTTTATTAATGTTATAAGTTAACATAGCCAGAGGGCACAGATCATTACATGGTGTCAGAGTAGCGGAGTTTAAATACCCAATATGGATTCGTACGGCGTTCCAGCTCCACGGATGGACTGGGAATCGGCGAACTTACCTGAAGCATGGAGACGATTTCGACAAACAACGGAGCTAATGTTCACGGGCCCCCTGCGCGGGAAGAATGAAGAGGAGAAATGCAGCTACCTCCTGCTCTGGATAGGGGAAAAAGGGCGCGATGTGCACAACACTTGGACACTCAGCGGAGAACAAGCCAAGAAGCTAGAAACGTACTACGATAAGTACACTGAGTACATCACCCCCAAAGCAAACCCGATTTATGCCAGATATAAATTTCATGAAAAGATGCAGGGAGAGAGTGAATCCTTCGAACGATTTGTAACTGAGCTAAAGCTCCTAGTCAAAGACTGTGGCTACCCAAATGCCGACGAGATGGTCAGGGACCGCATCGTGTTTGCCACCAACTCACCCAGAGTGAGAGAAAAGCTACTTAGCCAGGGAGCTGAGCTAACGCTAGAAAAAGCCATAGATGTAGCCCGCTCACACGAGCTAGCAAAGCAACAGCTAACGTTTATGGGCCAGGGCAGCACACATGAAACGGTGCACGCAATAGGCAGAAAGACTTACAAACCGAACGCACCCAAAGCAGCTAACGCTAACTTCAGACAAAGGGAGGGTAACGTTAGCACCGCCGCCGCCAGGGCGTGTAGCTATTGTGGAGGGCTACACGGCGCTAAAGCCACTTGCCCAGCTAAGGGTAAACAATGCATTAAATGCAAGAAGCTCAATCATTTTGCTAAAGTATGCAAGTCTAGCTCCCAGGGACAGACAAAGTACTACCGCGGCACAGTACATGCCGTCGGAGAGAACCCAGAAGAGTACACCACTGACAGAGAGCAGGAAGAACTGTACTTCGACAACATTACAGTGGAGAGCACCGCTGTGGGAGAACAGACAGAGCTGTACATAGACTGCATCTCAATAGAGAACAACGGAAAAAGCAACGAGCAGGCTTACGTAGAGGTTGGAATTGGCACACCTCCACAGAAGGTAAAGTTTAAACTAGACACTGGGGCACAGGCCAATACTATTCCCACCAACCTGTTCCAGGCGCTGTTCAAAAATGTGACACTGAAACCAGCAATACACAGACTCACTGAATATGGAGGAGGCGCGCTGAGCGTGAAAGGCACATGCAAACTCAAATGTAAGTACAGAGACAATGCAATGATGCTGGACTTTTACGTCATTGACACAAACGCCCCACCAGTCATGGCAATGAAAACATGCCGTGACCTAAACTTTGTAAAAATAGTGATGGCTGTGAGCGAGGAAAACAATGTCACATCACAGAGCATAATGGATGAGTATGCAGATGTTTTCCAGGGAATAGGAGAGTTCCCAGGCGAGTGCACCTTCCGCGTCACACCAGATGCAACGCCGGTCGTCTGCCCGCCACGCAGAATCCCCATCGCCCTACGCAGCAAACTGAGGGACGAGCTTGACAGCATGGAGAAAGGCGGCATAATCTGTAAGGTAACAGAACCCACAGAATGGGTGAACGCACTCGTTATTGTTGAGAAGCCAAAGACAGGCAAACTTAGAGTGTGTTTAGACCCCAGAGCTCTTAACAAAGTGATACAACGACCTCACTACCCCCTCCCCACGCTGGAGGACGCCACCACAAAGCTTGCTGGAGCTGAGTACTTTAGCGTGTTAGACGCGCGGTCAGGCTATTGGGCCATCAAACTGAGCACTGAATCCTCAATGTTGACGACATTTAACACAGTGTTTGGCAGGTATCG
Source organism: Lampris incognitus (assembly GCF_029633865.1). Classification (NCBI taxonomy): domain Eukaryota; kingdom Metazoa; phylum Chordata; class Actinopteri; order Lampriformes; family Lampridae; genus Lampris; species Lampris incognitus. Next base: position 59,078,401 of record NC_079212.1, read on the forward strand.
TTTCCTCAGACTGCCATTCGGAATCGTGTCCGCTCAAGACGAGTTCCAGAGACGCGTGGATGAAACATATGAAGGATTGGACGGTGTGACGGCCATAGTGGACGATATACTAGTGTTCGGCAAGACTAAAGAGGAACATGACCAGCGTCTCAGAGCGATGCTGAAGCGCACAAGGGAGCGAGGGGTGAGGCTCAACCCCGACAAGTGTCACATATGCGTGTCCGAGGTAAGCTACTTCGGCCACACGCTCTCACACGAAGGCATCAAACCAGACCCACACAAGGTGAAGGCGGTCAAGGACATGCAACCCCCACAGAACAAAGCAGAGCTGGAGACAGTCCTCGGCATGATCAACTACCTCGCCAGATTCGCTCCACACCTCTCACAGATAAACTCACCCCTCAGACAGCTTCTGAAACAGGACAGTGAGTTTGTGTGGGATGCAGTCCACGACAAGGCGTTCCAAGAGATGAAGAATCTCATTACACAGCACCCAGGTCCAGTACTCTCATATTTCGACCCGCAGAAAGAGCTGCGACTCCAAGTGGATGCATCCAAAAGTGGCCTTGGGGCTGTCATGCTCCAAGATGGCAAACCAATTGCCTATGCGTCCAAGTCACTCAACAGCACTGAAGAAAACTACGCACAGATAGAGAAGGAGCTCTACGCTGTGGTCTTCGGCTGCAAGAGGTTCCACGAGTACATGTATGGACGAAAAGTGATTGTGGAGTCAGACCACAAGCCTCTGGAGGCAATACTAAAAAAGCCACTGGCAGCAGCACCACCCCGGCTGCAACGGATGATCCTGGCGCTCCAAAAATACGACATCCAAATCATCCACCGCCCCGGTAAGGACATACCGGTGGCCGACACACTGTCACGCAAGTCAATAGAACACCACGACAGTGACCTACAGGAAGGGATGGAGGCCCAAGTGCACACAGTCCTCAGCAACATCCCTGTGAGCGACACAAGACTCACAGAAATCAAGCAGGAAACAGCGCAAGATCCACAGCTCACCGCACTCAGACGAGCCACACTCACTGGCTGGCCAGACACAAAGAAAAAGTGCCCGCCCAGCATCCAGGAATACTGGAACCACAGAGCAGAAATCTCAGAAATGGACGATATCCTGTTCAAAGGTGAGAGAATCATTGTCCCCCAAAAGCTTCGCAAGGACATGATACAGCGCATCCATGCCAGCCACCTTGGCGTGGAAAAAAGCAAATGCCGAGCAAGAGACTTACTGTTCTGGCCTGGCATGGGGAAACAGATCGAGGATGCGGTAGCAGACTGCAGCATATGCCAAGAACGGCGCAGCGCAAATGCAAAGGAACCAATGATGTCACACGCCATACCCGAGCGGCCGTGGCAAGTGATAGGCACAGACCTATTCACATGGAACTCACAGGACTTCATAGTCACTGTGGACTACTACTCCAGATTCTTCGAGCTAGAAAGACTTTACAGCTGCACCTCATCTGCCGTCATCATGAAGCTGAAAGCAGCAATGGCTCGACACGGAATCCCCGAGACTATCATCAGCGACAACGGTCCGTGCTACAGCTCTGGTAAGTTCCGCAACTTCTCACAGACATGGGGTTTCTCACACACCACCACAAGCCCCCACTACCCACAGAGCAACGGCCTCTCCGAGAAGACTGTCCAGACGGCCAAACGCATCCTGGACAAAGCCAAAGCTGAGAACAAAGACCCCTACATGAGCTTACTGGAGTATCGCAACACACCGGTGGACAACCTGAAATCACCGGCACAGCTACTGATGAGTCGGAGGCTGCGGTCCATTCTCCCATCAACAGCAAAACACCTGCAGCCACAGATCGCCAGTCAGGAGGATGTTCACAAAAGGAGAGAGGTATGTCAACAGCGCCAGCAGGCATACTACAACCGAACAGCCAAACCTCTGCCCCACCTGCCCGCAGGCACACCAATCCGCTTCCGGCAGGAGGATGGATCCTGGAGACCTGCAACTGTGGAAAGACCAGCGAACACAGACAGGAGCTACCACATCCAAACCAAAGAAGGTCAGATCTACCAACGCAACCGTCAACACCTGCGACAAAGCAGAGTGAACACTCACACTACACACACACACACTTCACAGCAGACTGTTACCAGCGCTAACAACAACACACAAGCCCATCAGCAAGAGCATGCTGAACCTCCAGACACGAACAATCAGCGACAACCAGACACACAGCCTGGTTACACCACGAGGTCAGGTCGCACGATCAAACCAAGACAAATCCTTGACTTATGAATGTTAAAAAAGAGAATTTTACACCAACCTGTACTATACCTGCTATGTTTTGAAAAGAAATATTTACAGCGTTGCAGTTACCAGTCGTTTATAAACGTGCTCAACGTGGTCTGTATCTCTGCAGAGAAAGCAGCACTTTTCAGAAAAAGGGAGATGTAATATTTGCTAGTAATATTTGATTTGCTAATGTCCCTTACGGCTTTCCGTAGCGCCACAACAAAGTCACGTGATGTACGTAACAACGTCAGTCGGAATCCGGTCGATGAATAAACACCCAGCACGAGAGAAGTCGTCCTTGCTTTATTAATGTTATAAGTTAACATAGCCAGAGGGCACAGATCATTACAAGTAGAACCGTGATCCACACAGAAGGCGCTGTGCTGCTATACTGTCAAATGAGGACGCAGACACACACGCTGCAGTTCCATGTGGTGAAAAACAATGTCCAACCACTACTTGGCCTACCAGACTGCCTAAAGATGGACTTAATCACTCTAAACAACGACGTATATCAAGTTGACGTCAGCGAGGATTCTACATTTTCACACATAATATTCTCTGAATATGCTGACCTGTTCAACGACGAGATTGGCTCACTACCTGTAACATACACCATGAAAGTCGATCCAAATGTCACACCTGTCGTGAGGCCACCAAGGCGCATCCCCGTAGCGATGAAGGACAAAGTCAAAAAAGAGCTGGATCGGATGGTGACATTGGGAGTAATCACACCAATGACAGAGCCCACAGAATGGGTTTCTGCAATGGTTGCCACACACAAGAAGGACACTGACAACATTCGCATATGCATCGATCCACGTGACTTGAATGAAGCTTTAATGCGCCCTCACCATCCTATGCGCACGGTCAAAGAGGTGGCTACACAAATGTCTGACGCCACTGTGTTTTCGGTGCTGGATGCAAAAAGTTAATTCTGGCAAATCAAACTGGACACAGAATCCTCCATCCAAACAACATTTGCCACACCCCTGGGGAGGTTCAGATTCCTGAGAATGCCCTTTGGAATCTGTTGGGCATCAGAGGTGTCGTGTATGAAACACAAATACTGTTCTAAACTGTTTAAGTAGGTAACTGGAAAGTGCACACGGCAGACTTATGACAGTAACGTAGTATATTTATTATTACGCTGTAACAACCTAGCTATCCCGAGTAGAGCAGAGTACCAAGAGAGCGCCCTGGTGGCGATTCTGCCTTATATACTCTTCAGGAACAACCAGTAGCTGACCTCCACCTCATTCAGCACCAATCACATTTGAATGTGCACATTCAAAACCAACCAACCCACACTGGTTAATATTCTGTGTAGGGAACACCACAGCTCCTCCCCTGTAAATCCAAACTTCTTTTTTTTCTAGGATTCTAACATATCCTTTTTGCTCTTAAGCTCATAACCATGTACAGTATTTCTTCAACAGTAACCATACATTACATTACAGATTTCTTTTCTCTTTTTTTTTCTTCAATAACTAATCTGCATGTCAGTCACAAGTTCAGTCTATCAGGAGGACGTCTGTCTCTCACAGGACGAGTGTTCCTTTCCACAACTGGCAGTGGTGGTTCTACTAGTCCATGGGCCAGACGATATTTCGGTACACTCAAGGTGGCAAAACTTACTTATGATTTTTGAAAGGATCCATGTCTGTAGATGATATTTTGGTATGATAACCATTCCTCAGTGGCAGCTGTATCACAGTTATCAGCTCATGAAGTTAACCACCCGCTAAACTAAATTGCATTTTAGACGCTGGTGCATATCCTGGTTTAGCCTCATGGTCAGGACATTTTTCAATGTTCTATAATATTGTCTTTGGTATCATTTTAAAGGGGACCTTCTTAGCTTTCATTCAAGCCCTGTTGTGGATATTTCTCACAAATATAGAGGTCACTTGAGCTCTTCAACCCGTCAATAACACACATCTTTCTGCAATTTTCGCCTAAACTATATACTTTCTTTTAGCCCTGTGGCATCTAGGAATATCAGGGACACAAAACACAAAAACTGGAATACTCACAGGACTGTAAAGATTCAGGAAATGTATAATATACCCATACTTTTTCATTGTGTGAGGTGATTGTGAGCCTTAAATGAGAACTAGACCAAAGCCAGTTAGGTCACAAACTGGTCTCTATACATTTGTTTAAATACACAATCAAAATACATGATAAAAAGGAATACCATAGTGAGGTAATGAACTATTTTAATATTTTAAACAACATTGACATTTACATATACTTAGTCAATGATACATGTAATCCCATATCATTAGTGGGTATATGTAATGGTAATGGGTAGGGTAATGGGAATATGTGAATATGGTTACATTATTGTTATCAAGCTCTGGGTAACCAAGTCCAGAATCAACATCCTGTGCATCAATAGACTACTACCACAGTAATACCATCAGAATCATCACACTGTCATTCATCAAACTGCTCGTTTCTCTCATCATCTGACTCCCCAAGTTCAAAGTCCAGTTCCGGACCATCCTGCTGTTTTTGGTTACTGCAGGTCTGTAACCTGCACATGTCTGTGCATGGAAGTCCATTTGACAGGCACATGCAGCTTGGCATTTTGCATGAATGCACACACTTGCATGTTAGCATTTCCAAGACCACATCTGGTGCAGGTGGGGAGCGCATCCAGTAAATGGCCAGCTTGCCTTCATCGTCTGTCCATCCATACTCAGTAGGGCTTGGCACCACAGGGTTAGCCTGCAGACAGCACTTCCATATTGCTGCCTGATAGTTGGCTCGTTGAACATGCATAAAGAGACACTCTCTACATGGTGGCAGCTGGCTGGACTCAACCTCTCCCCTTTTGGTGCAGAAGAGCTGGTAACGCAGTTTGTTCACCTCAGCAGTGCTGCTATTAGCAACATACATCCGACAGGTGAACTGCTCAATTTTCTGGAACAGCTCATCACTCACATTCCATGTCTGTCCCAGTTGACTAAAAGTCTCTTGGCAGGAAGTGTGCTTTCTCACTATCTTCAGGGCATTCAGCTTCCCTCGACCAGCGAATGCACTGACAGTGTCGCAGCCTGTGAAGGCATGTAAGCCAATTAGGCTGTCACAGATGCTGTCTCCAAGTGAACTTGCCAGTTTGGTGATGTCGACAAACCGTGTGCGGTTCTGAGTCCCACACTTCTGGTAGATGGGACAGGTGATGTCCTTCTGGAAGCCAAGACAAAGCACCATGACATCAGTGTCCTCAGCTGTGATGATAACTGACTTTGAGCCCGCATTTGCTGCATGCAATGCATGCAGGAGCAGACGGGTGTCAGCTTCTTCATGTGTGGAGTGCAGTTCTGCTGCTTCCTCACACCCATCTTCTGTCAAATTGTAGCAGGTTTCCTCACAGGTCATGTACAACACCTTGCCATGCAGCATAGCTCTGTATCGTGGGAGTTTCCACTCTTCCACCAGAAACTTGATGAGACTGGTCTTGTTGGAGGAACTGCACAGAAATTTTCTCCACTGCTGGATGTGGTGTCCCCCTGCAAGATTCTTGTACTGGAGAGTGATGTCTCCACCCCGGTTCAGTCGTTCAGCATCTTTGATCGAAGTCTGGTGATGGACATCAAAAACAACATCAATCCTCCCACTCTGTGCTCCCTCATGGAGGACCTGGGTCAAGGCTGACTCTGCCACCTGTGCAAAGGTTTTGTTGTTGTCATTCATTTTTTGGACCAGGCTCATCCCATCAATGATGGAAGTAGATGGGATTGGGATGTCTTCTGCAGGAGATACATTCTTTTCAAGCTCTCTGGCAAGTGCAGCCTTGTTTGTTTTTCGTAAGGACCCATCAGCATTTGCCAGTGCCCATGGTAGTGGGCCCAATGGGTAGGCAAGGACATCCTTCAGATTCACCTTCCTGCTTTCAGCCACCAGGATCATGTGACTGAAAAGGTTTCTATCTGCCTTCAGAACCACATCCTGTGCTTTCTTTCCATGAGCTTGTTTTGTGCTGACATTGGAGAATGTTTTCAGACTTTGCTTGGTCATCTTGTCGTGGAATTTCACAGGTGGTGGGTCTGCATCTAACCTTGTTTGCTGGAATGCTTGGTAGGCCTCTTCTCCTTTCTCAAGAGCTCTCAAGAGATCTATGGTCACATCAGGTGGAGCCATGTTGCCAGTGGAGAGGCTAACCAAATCAATCTCATCAGGGGACATAGGATTGAGCCAGTTATTCTCCATAAGGTCCATGACAGACTGGACATCTGCTTCATCTCTCTTGATCCTTGGACTCTGTAGATCTGGATGAGACCATTTGCACCTGCCTTGACCTGTCAGGTCTCTCAGCTGTCTGAGGTACATGCTTCTATACTCAGCTGTGAGATAATATTTGGTCACAGCTCCTGGCTTCAAGCTGAATCCCTTTGTCCCTCCAGCTGTTTGGGTGTCTTTGTTCACCGTTTCTTCTATAGCTTGGTCAACAGGGATTCGGCCAAAGGGATTGGTGGAGCCCAGTTGGACTGAGAAGCCTCCTTCCATGAATTCTGTGTACACATCTGGGTGTGTGATGGGCAGCTCAGACATCTGGGCGTAGTAGTAGGGGAGGTAGCGTGCATAATTCATCCTGTCATAAGCAAAGCACCATGGGATCATTGCTCGAATGCTAGCCAAGTGTAGCATCCAGTCTCCCTCTCTGGATGCTCGGATGAGCCCCAACAAGATTTCAACCATGTCCAAATATGACATCCAGAAGTTCGAGAGGCTGCCGTTTCCACCTCTAAGGAACTCACGGTAGACTTCAAATAGATCCATGATGCGTGTACAAGAGCTGTTCTCGAGGACCTCCTTCAAAGCATGTTGTGAGACTTCTTTCCCAAGGCTGTCAATGGTCTTCAGTGTCTCATTCAGGTGAACCATGTCATTCCTGTGAGTTTCTTCCAACCAGGACAGGAAACCATTCAAGGTCAGTCGCATGAGAGCCTCATACAGGAGCTTGTGTAGTCGCACTGCCCTGTTGTACTTGCGGCCATCCATAACACCAGCAATTGAGCCTTCTGCAATCATGCCAGACTCAATGCAGAGGTCTTTGAGTCCAGCATCTTGGAAACGCTTTCCTATTATTGCCAGCAGTGTGCAGATGGTGTGGAATACCCCAAGCCTAACGATGATATCATGGAACTTGTCATGGTGTTTCCATGTGATCTCGATAGCCTTCGCATACAGGGCTTGGTCAAAGACACAGACAATCTTCCTCAGGCCTAAGCACTGCATGATGCTCAGTGACTGGTTAAGCATCTCGTTGACAGTAGACATTTGTGTCGCTGGAGCATTGATGGTAGGCAGATAGCCTATATTGTCAGGGATGACCGTCATCTCTCCTCGAGTCAGGATGTTGAAGCCTGTCCAGCTGCTGACTGACTATTCTTCTTGTTGTGACATGCGTGCTAGGACCCAAAGAAGGTTTTTCTCTCTGGCAAGCTTAGTATTGGCTGCAGTATCGGCATCTGACTTTTTGCTTTGTGGTGGCCCTACCTGTTGTCCAGCATTGTAAGTTGGTAACATTGGTGGGGGTCCATCAATGCTTCTCTTCTTTGTTTTGGGAACAATGGGCATGGGTGGGACAGGAAGTGGGTTGACTGACTTTGCTTGCACAGCAATCCCATTGACTCTGTGAGATGTTCCCTCACCACTGACAGTTTCTTCAAGAGGGTCGATATTGTCCCAGGCTAAAGTTGGGAATATGCCAGGATGGATGTTAGCTGGAAGGGCAATGCCACTCCCTGATGATGAGAGTTTCTGGAGACACAGGGCAGAGTTGATCTCTTCCATCTGTGAATAGGACACACTGTGACCAAGTCGGTTGAGGATGTTTATCAACTCTACATTTCCTGTCAACGATTTGACACTGAATGGCAGAACTATGTGCTTGGAAGGCTTGGTATTTCCACATGTCACTGCATATACTATGTCATGGCCAAATGACTGCAGAAGGCACTGCACTCTCTGGGATGCATGATCAGGATCATTTGAGCCTGTGAGTAGAGAGTACAGGAAGATAATGAGCGACTCTGGATTGGTAGGACATTCTGCTTCTGGTTTGACTTCAGGCGGCCAGGTTTGAGGAACATCTTGACTTTTAATGTCTGCTCTCAATTTGATGGCTGCTTTGACTATAACATCTTGTGCACTGACACTTTTCAGGGTCTGCAGCTCCCTTTTGAGAGACTGATTTTCTTTGGCAAGTTCCCTCATGGACAAGTTATCGGGATAGAGGAGGAATTTTCCTTTCTCATCAGGGAATATCTGCAAGGCTCCAGCAAACTCACTCTCCAGGTTTCGCCTTATGTGCTTCTTGGTTGATTCCTTGACTTGGGCAATGCCTTGGGAGTTCATTGAAGCTACCAGTCTAGAAGAGAGATCAGTCATTGTCATCACTTGAGGATTGCCAAAAAGCTCCATCCTGATGAAGAGGAACAGCTCATTGTATGCCTTATTCACAGCAGCTTCATACTGGGCTGCAGCATCATCATCTTCATTGCTGGCAACCTCTCCTTTGGAAACCTCTTCTTTGGTGTAAAGTCTATAGCATGACCTGTGGTAGTGCCCTTCAGCTGCTACAAGGTCTCTACTCACAATGGCAAGGATTCTGCTGTCCCTTTTCTTTGTGGCTGCACTCCTGATCTTTGCATCAGCTCGCAGTTCTCGACACTGCACCAGTACTTCTCTCGTATTCTGTCTCTTGGAATATTTGCTGTTTTTCTGACAAAATATGCACTCTGCATCATAAGTCCTAGATGTACTTGGAGCATGTCGAGCTACTCTCTTAGATTGTTTCTCTTCAGCAGAGACACAACTTTTCTTTTCTTTTGCAAGGAGGCCATCAAGAATTTGCTTCATAGTGAAGATACTGCGACACTTTCTGTGGTAGTAGATTGCTGGAATCTGTCCCTCAGGAATGTCTTTTGCCAGTTTCAAAACTGGTGCATGATTTGGTATCTGAGCTGCCCTGAGCAGAGTTCTCCATGAGTCGACACTTTGTAGTGAAACCAGCTTATCTGTATCATCAGAACAGTGGATAATGCACTCCACCCTTGGTATTGGGTAAAAACTTGCTTGTTCACCAGTGGCCATATTCAGTCAGTTTTCACCTTCCACATACAAACAAATACATGTAACTTAGGTGTATGAACACTACTAAAACAAAGTTTACTTTGCTTCACCAGCGTCATATTACCATTATTTATCTTACATAGCCACAAATAGATACATTACCTAGTTGCTATGCAACAGCTGTATTTTGTCCACATGAGGCCGCTAAAATCAACACAAGATGAAAGTTCCTCGTAGCCACTTTAACTAATCATATTAACATATACATTAAAAGAACATGCTAACATTATGGGAAATTAGCTTACAATCTTCTCCAGAGTGAGTCAAGAAGATAGATACCAGTTTCCTCTATATGTGTTTAGTAGAAAGCTATCTGGCTGCACGTTAGCCTAGCTTAGCACAATGAATGGAAGTACACAGTACTGGTTATCCTTGGTTGTTGGCCAACTAAGAACTGTCCCAGAGTTTTTTTTAGGCTAATCAGTACCAGGGGTGTTGAAATGCTATATTTGTAAAAATCTGGGCAAATACACAATCGTGAGAGGCACAGAAACAGGTTTCCTGAAAGAAAAATGAAATAGCTGCTCATTTGGAAAGGTTATCATGTATTATTTTACTTCTGTTAGTATACCAAATAAAATGGCACCAGTGAAGTTGTGTCACCTTGGGTGATATCGATATCTGGTCTGACCCATGGACTAACTGGCTTTGGTCTAGTTAGTTTCTTAGTAATAATGCCCTTCTAATTTAAGGTTCACAATCACCTCACACAATGAAATAGTATGGGTATATTATACATTTCCTGAATCTTTACAGTCCTGTGAGTATTCCAGTTTTTGTGTTTTGTGTCCCTGATATTCCTAGATGCCACAGGGCTAAAAGAAAGTATATAGTTTAGGCGAAAATTGCAGAAAGATGTGTGTTATTGACGGGTTGAAGAGCTCAAGTGACCTCTATATTTGTGAGAAATATCCACAACAGGGCTTGAATGAAAGCTAAGAAGGTCCCCTTTAAAATGATACCAAAGACAATATTATAGAACATTGAAAAATGTCCTGACCATGAGGCTAAACCAGGATATGCACCAGCGTCTAAAATGCAATTTACTTTAGGGGGTGGTTAACTTCATGAGCTGATAACTGTGATACAGCTGCCACTCAGGAATGGTTATCATACCAAAATATCATCTACAGACATGGATCCTTTCAAAAATTATAAGTAAGTTTTGCCACCTTGAGTGTACCGAAATAGGAAATTTTGGGCTCTGGCCCATGGACTATACAGGTCGTTCTTCCACAACCTGTGGTTCAGGATGTTCTGACACATCAGTGTCTGCATTGAAATCATCAATCTCCCAAGAAGCTCCATCACAAGAGTCCATTTGAGTCTGATCTGGATTTCCCTTGACACCCAACATCTGGTTCACATGTCTTTTCACACAATTTCCATTTACTTCAACACTGTATGTGACAGGACCCAACACTTCACTTATAACTCCATTCAACCATTTCTCCCCTCCCCTGTAATTTTTTACCAACACGTGTTGACCAACCTTAAAAGACCTAACACGGAGAAGATGTTACGTCTCGCCGCTCCACACCCGCTCTGCAGTGTAACCTTGGCCAAGGCTCAACGTCTCCCCGCTCCACACCCGCTCTGCAGTGTAAGCGTACCAGGAGCTCTGCCAACTCCACCTGATGCCTGTTTCCTCGTTACCCCTCCACTCACCTGTTGGCAATCACCTCCCTATATCTGGCTGTGTCACTCTCAGCTTGTTGCCAGTTCGTGCCGTTCCCTGGGAGAGTACTTGTGCTTGTCCTGCTCATCGAAGTTTGTTTACTTACCTGGATCTTCCCTGGAGATTTCTCTGTTGGACCTTCCTCGTTGCTCCCCTTCCCCTGTGCGCTGCTTTCCGTTTACGAAGAGGATTTCTTCACTCCAGCGTTGCTGTGATTTTCCGTTCTCCTTTGGTATCCTCCTGTTTACCCCCCCCCCCTCCTGCCTGGATTAAGGGCCGACTCCACTGTTCCCGGATTAAAGGGCGACTCCACGGTTCCCGGCTTAAAGGTGGACTTCGCGTTTCCTGGTGAGAGTGGACTTCCTGAGTTTTCTCTTCAATAAATTAGCCTGTTGGTCCCGCTATATTGTGCCTTCTGTGTTTGTGCATCCGGTAAGCGGTCGGGATTCTGACTCACGACTGAATAACATCCAGCAGGGCGGCGCCAGCGTCACAGATTACTCTGTCGACTTCCGCCTGGCTGCCGCTGAGAGCGGATGGAATGACCAGGCCCTGCGTGCCACTTTTCGTAGAGGATTGAGCGAGGCGGTGAAGGATCAACTTGCTACCCGAGAAGAACCCTCATCTCTGGATGACCTCATTGCTCTCGCTATCCGCATTGATGGACGTATCCGGGAGAGAAAGCGTGAGAAGGCCTTGCGTGGAACTTCCTTCAATCCCAGAACTACCTCTGCGTCAGACCGAACCGCTGTTCCCGTTTCCCCGGCCAATCCCTCCTCTGACTCTTTCGCGACAACGCCACCTGGGGATGTAGAAGAGCGGATGGAGGTAGGACGTGCTAGACTTACTCCTGCTGAACGGGAGAGCCGATTCAAGGCAGGTCTTTGCCTGTACTGTGGTCTTAAGGGGCACCGACTCCGCGACTGTCCCTCACGGCCAAAAGATTAGGCTTACCAGGACCAAGGGAGATCCTAGTAAGCCGCCTTTCCTTCTCCCGTGGGTCCGAATCTCGCGGCCATCTTGTTCCTATTGCTTTAGTCTGGGCGGGCCAGAGACTTTCCCTTGGAGCCCTGATTGATTCCGGAGCAGATGATAGTTTTATGGACCTTGACTTTGCCTCGCAGGCAGACATTCCCCTTGAGTCTCTTGGGACCCCCATTGATGCGTTTGCCTTGGATGACCGGAGATTAGCCTGTATCACACAGCGGACCGTCCCCGTTCCTCTCACCGTTGCAGGTAACCACACAGAGACAATGCAATTTTACATCATACGTTCCCCGCTTAATCCAGTTATCTTGGGACGCCCCTGGCTCAGACACCATGAACCCCACATCTCTTGGTCCACAGGCACAGTCCTTGGATGGGGCTCTACTTGCCATGCCCAATGCCTTCGTGCAGCTCCTAGTGCTACGCCTTTGAGCTCGCCTACTCATCACTGGGGACGGGGCAGTCCCCCTGCCCTCAAAGGTGGAAGCGGTGGCGGCCTTTCCGCGCCCCCAAACAGCTCGTGCGCTCAGGGAGTTCATCGGGATGGTGACATTCTACCACCGCTTCATTCCCCGAGCCGCCTTTATCATCCGGCCACTGTACGAGGCACTGAAAGGCATGTCCCCCAACCAGGCGGTCGACTGGACAGCAGAGCGGGACCGTGCGTTCACCGAGACTAAAGCTGCGCTCTCCCAGGCTACCCTGCTAGCGCATCCTTCACCTACAGCGCCTATTTCCATAACCACGGATGCATCGGACTATACTGTTGGTGCGGTTCACGAACAGTGGGTGGGGGGGGGGGGGGGCTTGGCAGCCTTTGGCCTTTATCAGTCGCCAGCTTACACCCCGAGAGCGCAAGTATAGTACTTTTGACAGGGAACTCCTCGGTCTCTGGCTCGCCGTCCGGCATTTCCGTTTCCTGCTAGAGGGCCGCGAGTTTACTGCGTACGTGGACCACAAGCCCCTCACGTTTGCCATGTCCAAGACGGCCGAGCCATGGTCCGCTCGCCAGCAGCGACAACTCTCCTACATTTCGGAATTCACTACCGACATCCAGCACGTCGCTGGTAAGTCTAACCAGGTAGCTGACTGCCTCTCTAGGGCAGTGATTGGAGCGGTCCACCTAGGCCTTGACTGGCAAAGAAGGAGGGCAGCCTGAGGCCTTGCATAGATTATCGAATGCTAAATGACATCACGGTGAAAAATAAATATCCACTCCCCCTTATGAGTTCCACGTTCGAGCCACTCACTCACGCCACGGTGTTCACGAAGCTGGACCTGCGCAGCGCGTACCACCTGGTGCGCATCCGGGAAGGGGATGAATGGAAGACGGCCTTCAACACCCACCTAGGGCATTTCGAGTACCTCGTTATGCTGTGGTGGACACGTATTGGGGACAGAATTCAACCCAGGAACTAAGGGTTAAGTCATGGTTGCCCTGGCAGGTTTACACAGGGTTAAGTTATGGTTGTCCAGCCAGTTTTCTGGTTATTCTTGCCACCTCCGCTCAGTCGAGCTGTGGTTTGGTTGTCTCTCTGATTTACCGTGGATTAAAGAACGTTGCCTACACGGCTAAAGTGTGAACCTACGGTCTTCTCCGTTCCTTCGGCTCTACACTGGTGACCCCGACGTCGGTTTTCGGATAAGTTTTCTGAAACCACACACATTATGGCTACGAACGCCGTTGCAATTAAACTGCCGGCGTTTTGGGAGTCTTCCGCGGCTACATGGTTCGCGCAGGCTGAGGCACAGTTCGCGCTCAGAGACATAACAGCAGACGAGACCAGGTACTACTACGTAGTGGCAGCGCTGGGGGGCGCTACGGCTTCCAGGATAAGCGGTTTCATAACCAACCCACCGGCCGATGGTAAATACGCCGCACTTAAACATTCCTCCTTGAAACTTTTGAACTGTCAACAACGGAGAGAGCACGTCGCCTCTTCGCAATTCAGGGCTTGGGAGATGGCAAACCATCGGAGCTAATGAGCAGGATGTTAAACCTACTGGGTCAAGAAAAGCCATGTTTCCTGTTTATGGAGCTGTTTCTGCGCAACATGCCGCCCCACGTCCAGACTGCGCTCGCTAACTCCACCATCACTGATCCCCGTGAGCTGGCAAAGGAGGCTGACCGATTCTTCGTCGCTACACAACGTTCCTCCCATGCCGGGGTGCTGGCTCCTACCTTCACTGGCCCCCCGCCGACATCGCGGGCGTGGCCCGACGGTGGCGCCACAGCATCAGACCGCTACAAGCCCTCTGGACTCTGTATGTACCACGCTCAATTTGGTGCGAAAGCTAAACGGTGCCGTTCCCCCTGCAACTACAGGCCGACGGGAAACGAGAGGGCCAACACTCAGTAGTGGCCATGAGTGTTGGCGATACGAGCAGGCTACTCTTCATCCTCGACACCATCTCCGGTCGGCGATTTCTTTGTGACACGGGCGCACAGAGAAGCGTGCTCCCTGCTACTGACGTCGACATCATGGGCGGGGAGCGGGGCCCCCAGTTGGCGACGGCTGACGGCAGCCCTATCCACACCTACGGCGTGCGGTCTGTAGACCTGTGTTTTGGTGGACAACGTTTCACGTGGGAGTTCGTCATGGCCAATGTAACGCTTCCCCTCCTCGGAGCTGATTTTTTTTGTGCGCTTACGGTTTGTTAGTGGACATTCAGAACAGCCGTCTGGTCGATGCCTTAACCTTCTCCTCCTTCGCATGTACGCGGAGGGAAGCGGCCTATGCAGGTCTAGCCAACTCTCTCTCAGAGGCAGACAAGTTCAACCGCCTCCTCGCTGAGTTCCCTGACCTCACCCAGCCTACCCTCTCTGCACCCACCGCTAAGCATGGGGTGGAGCATCACATTGCTACGAAGGGGCCCCCGGTCTACGCCAGAGCCAGGCGTCTCGACCCCGCCAAACTCGCCATTGCCAAGTCTGAGTTCGAGCACCTGGAACGCATGGGGATCATCCGCCGCTCTGACAGCCCGTGGGCGTCCCCACTCCACATCGTCGCTAAGCCTGATGGAGGTTGTCGCCCATGCGGGGACTACTGCCGACTAAATGACGCCACCACGCCCGACCGCTATCCTGTCCCGCATATCCAGGACTTTTCTGCAAACCTGTCTGGCAAATGCGTCTTCTCAAAAGTCAACCTGGTCCGTGGTTATCATCAAGTTCCCGTGCACCCCTCAGACATCCCCAAGACAGCGGGGACTACCCCATTCGGCCTATTTGAATTCCTACGAATGCCATTTGGACTCAAAAACGCGGCCCAGTCCTTTCAGCGGCTGATGGATTCGGTGCTCCGTGGCCTTCCTTTCATCTTCGTCTATTTGGACGACATACTCATCGCCAGCGCCTCCGAGGAAGAACACCTGTCCCATCTTCACACGCCTCAGCCAGCATGGGCTGATCGTCAACCCGGCGAAGTGCCGGTTCGGGCTGACAGCCATTGATTTCCTCGGGCACCGCATCACTGGGGACGGGGCAGTCCCCCTGCCCTCAAAGGTGGAAGCGGTGGCGGCCTTTCCGCGCCCCCAAACAGCTCGTGCGCTCAGGGAGTTCATCGGGATGGTGACATTCTACCACCGCTTCATTCCCCGAGCCGCCTTTATCATCCGGCCACTGTACGAGGCACTGAAAGGCATGTCCCCCAACCAGGCGGTCGACTGGACAGCAGAGCGGGACCGTGCGTTCACCGAGACTAAAGCTGCGCTCTCCCAGGCTACCCTGCTAGCGCATCCTTCACCTACAGCGCCTATTTCCATAACCACGGATGCATCGGACTATACTGTTGGTGCGGTTCACGAACAGTGGGTGGGGGGGGGGGGGGCTTGGCAGCCTTTGGCCTTTATCAGTCGCCAGCTTACACCCCGAGAGCGCAAGTATAGTACTTTTGACAGGGAACTCCTCGGTCTCTGGCTCGCCGTCCGGCATTTCCGTTTCCTGCTAGAGGGCCGCGAGTTTACTGCGTACGTGGACCACAAGCCCCTCACGTTTGCCATGTCCAAGACGGCCGAGCCATGGTCCGCTCGCCAGCAGCGACAACTCTCCTACATTTCGGAATTCACTACCGACATCCAGCACGTCGCTGGTAAGTCTAACCAGGTAGCTGACTGCCTCTCTAGGGCAGTGATTGGAGCGGTCCACCTAGGCCTTGACTATGCACAGATGGCTGCTGACCAGGCCACGGACCCGAGCATCCTCCGTCTCCGGGTCTCCGACACGGGGCTCCGCCTGCAGGACGTTCCTTTCAGCGACACAGGTGTCACCCTCCTGTGTGACGTCTCCACAGGACAGCCCAGGCCCATCGTCCCGCACAGCTGGAGACGCCCCGTATTTGAAGCTGTGCACGGCCTCTCTCATCCAGGCGGTAAGCCATCCGTGCGCCTGACCTCTGCTAAGTTTGTGTGGGAGGGACTTAAGAGAGACGTGAAAGCGTGGGCCGACTCGTGTGTTGCCTGTCAGCGGGCTAAGATACACCGCCACATTAAGGTGCCCCTGGAACGCTTCGCAGTGCCGGAGAGACGATTTGACCATGTCCACGTCGACCTGGTTGGTCTCCTACCCCCCTCCCATGGGTTCACCTACCTCTTCACTGTGGTGGACAGGACTACGCGCTGGCCTGAAGCTGTTCCCCTGGCATCCACGACGTCTGCTGATGTGGCCCGGGCTTTTATTGGGTCGTGGGTCTCACGTTTCGGTACGCCTTTCATCTGACCGCGGGCCACAGTTTACCTCAGAGCTATGGAATGCTGTGGGTGAGGCTCTGGGCGTCAAGCTTCATCGCACTACCGCCTACCACCCTCAGGCGAACGGCCTATGTGAGCGCTTCCACCGGTCCATGAAGGCTGCGCTTCGGGCTACTCTCAAGGACTGCAACGGGGTCGACAAGCTCCCATGGGTCATGCTGGGCCTGCGGACCGCCCCGAAGGAAGACCTACAAGCCTCCTCTGCGGAGCTGGTGTACGGCACGCCGCTGCGAGTCCCAGGCGATTTCATGCCCAATGCAACGCGTCCCTGGTCAGCTGTGGACCAACGAGCCTCCTTGCTGGACGGGGTCAGAGCTTTCACACCCGTCCCTACCGCCCAACACGGCGCTCCGGTGTCCCAGGTGCCCCCAGGTCTGCAGTCAGCGGACTACCTGTTCATCCGTCACGACGCACACCGCCCCCCTCTGCAACCCCCTTATGACGGCCCCTTCCGCGTCCTGGAACGGGGAACTAAGCACCTGGTGGTGGATTTTGGGGGCACGGCCGAGCATTTTTCAGTGGACCGAGTTAAACCCGCACACCTGGACTTGACGCAGCCGTTGGAGTTAGCCCAACCTCCTCGTCGCGGTCGTCCCCCGGCTCCGCCTCCTCCCCCCGTGGAGGCCCGAGCTGCCTCTTCTGCTCCTCAGGCCGACCTCCACAGACCCGCGTCAATGCTTCCAGACACTCCGGCCCCTGTTATCTGGAGCCGCCGCGGACGGCCTGTCGTCCCCCCGCGCCTGCCTGACTTCGATTACTAGGGCGAATTCTGGGGGGGCTCATGTGGTGGACACGTATTGGGGACAGAATTCAACCCAGGAACTAAGGGTTAAGTCATGGTTGCCCTGGCAGGTTAACGCAGGGTTAAGTTATGGTTATTCTTGCCACCTCCGCTCAGTCGAGCTGTGGTTTGGTTGTCTCTCTGATTTACCGTGGATTAAAGAAAGTTGCCTACACGGCTAAAGTGTGAACCTACGGTCTTCTCCGTTCCTTCGGCTCTACAATGCCCTTCGGCCTCACCAACGCCCCGGCCGTCTTCCAGGCGTTGGTCAACGACGTGCTCCGGGACATGCTGAACAGCGACCTTCACGTTTCTCCCCGGACCTCTCCTGCGATCTCCCCCCTTGTCCCTCTACCTGGACCCCTCCTTTCGGACTCGACTTCCCGGATCTCGGACCCGGACTTTCTCGGACAACCCCTCTTGGATCACGGACTAGACTCTCTTGCCAGGTGCACGCACATTATTTCAACACCTCCTGGTCATTTACAGACCGCACCACACACGGGCTAAAAACACTCACATAGTTATACACGCAAACCACGGGACACCACACATAGTTTATTCACACATCCCACTAACAGAACGGTTTTTTTTTTTACCATACATTCCCCTCCCACAATAAAACCCCCCTTTGTGGATTTTGAAGTCATCCTGTGTCTGTCTGTCTTGGGTTTCGCCACACGGGTCGGGTTCTGGTGCGCGAGCATAACAACATACACATAGTAGGGTTTCACAACGTCACCTTTACCCGTGTCCATTGCAAAAAGTTCGGCCCCTCCACTATCCAATGTCTGACCAGTGTACATGTTCTGTACAGCATCCGCCATGCACCTTGTCGGCACACAGCAGTCGTCTCTGGCACTGCAGAGCTGAGGCTGGATAGGATCTTCATCTGCCCGAAGAATGAGCGTTGCTCTGGTCCACGTGCTGAGGAGCGTTGCAACCAAGTCTTCCCTGCTGCTTGATAGCGCTGGAATTTGTACATGTCTCATCCGTGAGAGCGTGGCAACATTCCAAATGCCTGGTCCCTTTCGATGCCTTGCCATAGCTTCCTTCTTTAGGTGAACGACATGCTTTTGCGATGTGTCCCTTTTTCTTGCACTGGTGACACTGCGTCCTTGAACCTGCATTCATCCAGTCTGTGGCCTTTTCCATTGCAGCGATAGCAGGGCTTTCCATTAGCTGTAGACTTTACCGTAGCCTCTCTATGCTTTAGGTTAGCCTTCTTTTCTACCACATTAGCTTTATACCCTTCCTGTGCGCACTGTTGCCTTTTGTTACCTCAAAAGAAAGCGCCATTTCAACTGCGAGCTGTAATGTTAAGTCTTTTGTGTGAGCAGCATCGAGTAACCGATCTCTTAGCTCACTGCTCTTAACTCCACAGACCAACCTATCACGCAGTGCTTCATCTAAAAATGTTCCAAATTTGCATGTGGCTGCTAACTTTCTCAAACTTGCAATGTACTCACTTATTGTTTCGTTTTCCTTTTGGTTTCTTCCGTGAAACTTGCATTTTTCGGGATGTAGTGCTTTTCTAGCATTCCCACCAGTACTTCATATGTTTTACCCGATGGCTTATCTGGTGCACACAAATCCATCAGCAAGCTATGTGCCCTTTTTCCTACCACTGTAAGAAATACCGCTTTGGTTTTCTCATCTCGAGTGTCCAATCCATTTGCTGCGAAGTACTGCTCTAACCGCTGGTGATAACTATCAAAGCTTTCCTCACTTTCCTCGAAGTGGAAATCTTCTGGCTTACCGAATGCCATCTTCTGTTCGACGGTCCTTTCACTCACTGAACGTCTCTCTGGTTGTTCGTCGTTTACTTCTGCCTCGCTGGAGCTGCTTGACATGCTAACTCTGTGACTTCCAACTTAAACATCCCATCCTCGTCGCCAAACTGTGGTGTATGAAACACAAATACTGTTTAAGTAGATAACTGGAAAGTGCACACGGCAGATTTATGACAGTAACGTAGTATATTATTACGCTGTAACAACCTAGCTATCCCGATTAGAGCGGAGTACCAAGAGAGCGCCCTGGTGGCGATTCTGCCTTATATACTCTTCAGGAACAACCAATAGCTGACCTCCACCTCATTCAGCACCAATCCCATTTGAATGTAAACATTCAAAACCAACCAACCTACACTGGTTAATATTCTGTGTTGGGAACACCACAAGAGGTCTTCCAACGAGCGGTGGAGCAGGTCTTCGCAGGCAATCCATGTGCGATCATCGTCGATGACATCATCGTGGGCGGCAACGGAGTAGAGGAACATGATGCCAACCTCAAAAGTGCTGGACAGGGCTCGGAAAGTGAAGCTCAGACAGAATCCGGTGAAATGCAGGTTCAGACTCAAACAGGTGAGCTACGTGGGACACGTCTTCACAGACCAGGGACTCAAAGCTGACCCTGCGAAGATAAAAGCAATCGCAGAGATACTCCCACCCGAAGACAAGGCTGCTCTTCAGAGATTCTTAGTGTAGCCCGTGGAATTAGATACCACACAGGACACAATTACTTCCGGGGTTCTTGTAGCTTTAATTTTATTGTTTGAACCTTCGAATGCAGATCGTTTTACTGAGTGCATACATTCCTGTGTCTTTCGAGCAAACACCTCATAAATGTTCACAGATGTGGCAAGTTTAACAGAAAAGATTTTAAAAAGGGAAATAATAAATACAAAATACGGTGCAAAATACGGCAGTGGACTATGAACGTTAAACAGGGTTTAACAAAGACATGTGGAACTTCCTGAAGATCGCGCAACTTCTCACTCTGTCAGTTACCTTGTCATGCCTGCAATGGCGAACAGCGGTCGACGGCTCGCGCCCAAAATCACCGAACATCAACTCCAGTAGCGTCCTTGCTTACTACGGAGTCAGAGCACTGTCACACCGCAATCTTCAGGCGCTCCACACAAGAAAAAAAAGAAAGAATACCCAAGATGCACTTGGATAACTTGCACGGAGTTACAATAAAAGTCCGCCACTGCCACTTACTGGTCAAAACATGCAATGACAACCAAAACTATAAAAATACACTCACAATCTGCCTCACAATTTAAATACATCAAATGACATTTTACATGGCTTGACAGTGTAACAATTACATATATTAACAGTTAAACTATACTAAATTTAAGTGGAAAATCATTTAACATATTTAACAGATTTACCACCCGGCTACATACTCCCCTGCAAATATAGTCAACGTCCTTGGTGACTACGAAACATGAACTGACTCAAATACTCCCTGCAAGGCCTTTTCAAAGAGAGCAGCACCCAGGCTTGTCAAAACCTTAGAGACCATGTCTGTGCTGACTGAGACTGCATTACAGGCTGACTTTGGCAGATGAAATGGGTTTGAATGAGATCCAGCCATTTCCCGCTTGCTTTTCCTAATGGCAGGTTTAGGTGCATAGGTTCTACGTCCTGCTCCACCAGCATCCTCTGTTAGTGCGGGCCTGTCCCTGTTTTCAATAATGGGCAAGTCACTGTCGCTAACGTTTGGATGCACATCATTAACACATTCTGTTTCTGTGCCACAATTTCTCATATCTGAATAACCTTCCTCAGGTCCTTCACCGTCACTCTCATCTGTGGGTGCTGTCACAGGTAAACTAACACTTTCTGCTGCAAGAGGCAGGTTAGGTACTTGCACAAGCCGGCGAGGGATGACTTCCTCAACAATAACAAAATCAGCCTCAGGTGACTCAGGCTCATCCTCAGCTACAGGCTGTGTAGTGGTCTGTAACCTAGTTCTAGTTCTTGGTTTGGGAACTGGTTTCGCACAAGGTCGCAACTCTGACCTATGAACTCTTTTAATGGGACCTCCCTCAAAAGGTTCAACAGTGTGTGTGGTACCCTGGATGTCAACTACCTTGTAGACTGTTGAGGTCCATGTGTCCTGAATCTTATGTCTACCTGGGGGTCTGTGACGTAGGAAAACCAACTGACCAATGTCCACAGGAGGACAATACACCTTCTCATTTTGCAGTGAGATCCTCTCAGCTGCCTTCTGCTCTGAGTACTCTCTGGCTCTCTCATGTGCCTGTCGGAGTCTCTCCTGATGAACAGACAACCAATCCTGTTTCCTGTCTGACACACACTCACGCCCTAATAAAGCATCTACTGGGAGATGTGGCTGTACCCCGAAAAGCAAATAATAAGGCGAGTACCCTGTGGTGGAATGAGGAGTGACATTATAGTCAGCCTGGCGTAGTCTGCGGCTAGCATATGCTAGGACACGTCTGGTGTCACCTTGCTGCTGACACAATACAGCGCCTAATCCATGCTGACTAGCATCTGTCTCAACTACGAATGGTTGTGTGAAATCGGCAAAACCCAAAATGGGAGCAGAGGTAAGTTTTTCCTTTAACTGTTCAAAGGAAGAGTCACACTCTGGTGTCCACATATTACAAAACTGGTGACCTACTTTCCCTGTTTTTTTCACACCTGAACATTTGTTGACTAGGTCATGCAGTGGCCCGGCAATCTGTGAGAAGCCTCGAATGAATCTCCTGTAGTAACTACAGAAACCCAAGAACGACTGCAGCTCTTTGGCAGTGGTTGGGACCTTCCAGTTCTTAACAGCAGAGACCTTGGAGGGGTCAGTTCCTATACCTTCTGCTGACACCTGATGACCCAAAAACTTTACTGACTGTTGTAGAAAAGCACACTTCTGCAACTTAACCTTAAGGCCCGTCTCTGCCAGTCTCTTAAACACAGTCTCAAGTCTCTCCAAATGCTGCTCAAATGTCTCTGAAAAAACCAAGATGTCATCTAGGTAGACCAGGAGTATCTGAAAAATGAGATCATTCATAGTAACTTGCATAAGTCTCTGAAATGTAGCTGGGCCGTTACAAACACCAAAAGGCATTCTCACGTACTCATACAGACCAAACGGTGTAGTAAATGCAGTCTTAGTCCGATCTCTCTCATGCATAGCTACCTGGTGGTATCCGCTCGCCAGATCTATGGTCGAAAAGAACTTTGCCCCTCTCAGCGCATCAAAACTCTCATCAATTCTCGGTAGCGGGAATGCATCACGTCTTGTTTTTGAGTTGAGTTTCCTGTAATCAACACATAGCCTCAGACTACCATCTGCCTTTCTCACTAGTACTATGGGCGAAGCATAAGCACTAGAGCCTTCTTGAATGACCCCTTTTTTAAGCAGCTTGCCAATATGTTCCCTGACTTCACTGTACTGTGTGGGTGGGATTCGTCTGTATGGCTGTGTTACAGGTATGTCATCTGTCAGATGGATCTCATGTTGTACTTTGTCAGTGTGGCCTAGATCTTCATCTTCTGTTGCAAACACAAAAGAGTACTTCTCCAGTAACAAAGTCAGCTGTGCTTGCTGTTCTGGGCTACCACAAAAATTGAGCTTGCCGAGAATTTCCTGCACATCTGTCGGTGTTTCGGGGTGTTCACTGATACTCACTTGTTCAGTGTCTGCTGAGATTCTCTGGAACTGTACCTCACAAAGCTCATCACTTTTCACACAGTCTACCTGAGTCAAAACCCCTAGCCTAGTCCGTGGCCCTAGCCAGATATCTTCATCAGACATGTTCATGACTCGGACTGGAAAAATGTGATTTCCTGATGAAACCAAAGTAGGCACAACAACCAAACCTCCAGGAACGGGGACACCCACAGACTCCAGCAACAAAAAAGAACCATCCTCACTCACGGTCCTGAGTCCCCTAGCCATAACTGTAGCAGCAGATGAAGCAGGTATATGGACTACATCCTTACCAGCTACCCTAGCGAAAGAGAGTCTGTCTGTTGCATGTACTGCATGAAGATGATTAAAAGCCTCTCTCCAGTTTGAGTCAAACCTCTCCTGCAGTGTGGTGTCAAACTCAGTGTGTACTAGCTCTCTGCATTTTTTGACAATGTTCATCCCTATTAGATCTGGAACAGAGGAAGAGTGTTCAGAATCTTTAACTATCAGAAAACCTCGCTCTGGGATAGTCAGACCCATGGCTTCTACATCAAGCTCCACATAGCCCATATAGGGTATGTCTAATCCATTAGCTGCAGTGATCTTTAACCACTCAAATGCCGGGTGAATGTCTTCGCCTTTCACTGACAGGTGTTCCCTGAAAAAACTCTCAGAAATTGTACTGACCTGGCTACCAGTGTCAAGTAAGCAGGACACTGTAACACCTCGTAGTTTCACCTCAACAGTTTTACATTCTCCGACTGCACGCTCTAAGATCCTGCTTCTGTCTGGAGTCTCTTTTGGTGAGCCAGCTTCCTCCCCTCGAGTTGTGTGGCTCATGACAACTGAGGGTGCGAGTTTTCCTGCACTACATAAGAACTAGGTGTTGTGTCCCCTTGACCCCCTCTGGCCTGTGAGCATTTTCTTGCAATGTGACCTATGCCTCTACACTTGAAACAGATAGGCTGACCATCTGGTGTGAACTTTGGCTGGGGTCTAGGTCGTGGCTTGGGCTCTAGGAATGTCTGTTGAGTGCTGCGCTTACTCAGTTCACCTACAGCAAAGGCTAGATCAGCGAGCGTTTTGCCTAACTCTGCTAGCTGTTTTTCTTGATGGGCTACTGCTCTCCGAACATCATTTAATGCAATACCTTGGTCATTGTTTGTTTTAATAATAGAGCACTGGGTTTCCGGAACCTCTGATGTAACTTGGTTGCTCTTTATGACCCTGGGACAATGAGACCTGCTGTCCTCCATCTCCCACAGGAGGGCCTCGTTCCTCACATCTAGAAGACTGCTCTCTGGTTTGTCCCTAACCATTTTCCTGAGTTCACGCCTGAGTGCTGCTTCTCTTAAAACCTCAATAAACCGGTCTCTGAGCACAGTTTTCTCATTAGGTATTACATCTGTGGACTGTTTCACTACAGAGCTCAAAATCTGGGATAGTGCATGGGAGTAGTCACGGAGGTCTTCTCCATCAGTTTGGTTACGGTTGTAAAAGGTCTGCAAAAGCTGTGTGGAACTGCGCTTTTCCCCAAATGCATTGCTCAGGTAAGAGTATAAATCACTGGGCCCCACTGACTGACCCCTCATGCATAGTCGCACCTCTTCCAATGCAGGGCCATGCAATAGAGATAGTATATAGTCACATTGTTCTTCTGTTGTTTGCTCTCTGTATCTTAAAACCCTTTCAACCTCTTCAATAAACTCTTCGACAGATCTCCTGTCTGTACCACACTCCCCACTAAATGCTTGGATCTGGCGTTCTCTTGGAACGTAGATGTATGAACGTGTGGGTGCACTGTTATCACTTGCTCTCTGAGCCCTTGCTTCACCATTTAACCTGGTGAGCTCATCTCGCAGTCTGGCAAGCTCTTGCATGGTGGTCTGCATTTCTTTTGTAGCACCCTCACCTATACCCATTATGCCACCTGAGGTGTGGCCATTATCATTACGTGAACTCCCTTCATCACCAGAATCACTAGACATAATGATATATTAATCTTTACTCAGTCCAGTATAAACGAGGATATTTAGTTCAAAACCTGGTTCAAGGATACTACAAGGACAGTCTTTAACTTGGAGCCTTGCTGGATCTTGGTCTTTGTAGCTGAAGTTAGCGCTGGAGTCCTCTACGCTGGTACGGCTGAGTCGTGTGAAACAGGAAGCACCAGAACCTCTTAGATGCCCTCACGTCGTCTCTCGCTGGTCACCGCCTCCACAGCAGGATGGCTTCAGACTCAACACCAACGGACGTCACCAGCAATCTTCACCACTGCCGTATTTTTTTTTTAAGTAAAAATAAGCCACTCTGTTGCCAATTTAAAAAAAATGTTTTAGCTACACCCCACTCCTGGTACCAAAATTATGTAGCCCGTGGAATTAGATACCACACAGGACACAATTACTTCCGGGGTTCTTGTAGCTTTAATTTTATTGTTTGAACCTTCGAATGCAGATCGTTTTACTGAGTGCATACATTCCTGTGTCTTTCGAGCAAACAGCTCATAAATGTTCACAGATGTGGCAAGTTTAACAGAAAATATTTTAAAAAGGGAAATAATAAATACAAAATACGGTGCAAAATACGGCAGTGGACTATGTACGTTAAACAGGGTTTAACAAAGACATGTGGAACTTCCTGAAGATCGCGCAACTTCTCACTCTGTCAGTTACCTTTAAACAGAATTAAAATGCATATAAAACCTTTACATCCCAAATACAATGGCATGGTGTGGCTTTATTCACGCCAACATTACCTTGTCATGCCTGCAATGGCGAACAGCGGTCGACGGCTCGCGCCCAAAATCACCGAACATCAACTCCAGTAGCGTCTAAATCAAACCATCTTGTCAAATTACCGACATACAATATTGTTTGGAATAATGTTACAGGTATATTTCACAAGATATTTACCCTTACTTACTAGGGAGTCAGAGCACTGTCACACCGCAATCTTCAGGCGCTCCACACAAGAAAAAAAAAGAAAGAATACCCAAGATGCACTTGGATAACTTGCACGGAGTTACAATAGAAGTCCGCCACTGCCACTTACTGGTCAAAACATGCAATGACAACCAAAACTATAAAAATACACTCACAATCTGCCTCACAATTTAAATACATCAAATGACATTTTACATGGCTTGACAGTGTAACAATTACATATATTAACAGTTAAACTATACTAAATTTAAGTGGAAAATCATTTAACATATTTAACAGATTTACCACCCGGCTACATGTGTATAGTGTGGAGCATGATATCAAATACAATGCTAGTAAGAGTGTTGTCATGATCTGCAGAACCAAAGAGGTCAATCATCTTACATTTCCTGATTTTAAATTGTCTGATAATGATCTTGTGGTATGTAATAAGCTGAAATATCTTGGGCACTGTATTACTGAACAAATGACAGACGATGATGATATTTATAGGCAGTGCCGCATAATGTATGCACAAGCAAACACTCTGTCATGCAAGTTTGGTATGTGTTCAGTTTGTGTGAAGACGTTTCTGTTCAGAGCATGTTGTACAACACTCTATACTGCACACCTGTGGTCAAACTATAAAAAAGCAAGTTTACAAAGGCTTCGAGTGGCTTATAATGATGCCACGAGAATACTGCTAAAAAGACCTAGATGGTGTAGTGCTAGTGAAATTTTTGTGGCTGCAGGAGTCCATACCTTTCAGGCTCTTAATGTTATTTTATTGTGTTTACTCTGTGTATTGTCTAGGGTTTGTCTTTTACCTATTTGTCTTTGTCAGTTATGGACCCTGAGTCTGCAATAAAGTTTTGAATTGAATTGAAAAAAATTGAATTAGCAGCTAACGTACGCGATGGCCCTGTATAGTACAGATATAGGACTGCAGTTCAACGAAACGGCGGAAACCTTCGACAGTTATGAAGAAAGGCTTATGCAGCTCTTGTCTGCTAACCAAATTGAGCAAGATAGGGTAAGAGCCGTGTTTTTGTCTGTGGTTGGACGGAAGAATTTTGCCTTGCTAAAGGACTTGATATCACCGAAAAAGTTCAGTGAAGTTGCTTTTGCAACCTTGCTACAGACGTTGCGGGGTTTTTACACGCCAAAGAAGAAGGTATTGGCGGAAAGATTTGCTTTTAGAAGCCGTCGACAACAGTCTGGAGATACTTTTGCTGATTACATTGCTAGCTTGAAAGGATTAGCTTCTACATGCAATTTTGGCGCGAGCCTGGAGGAGCAGCTCCGAGATCAGCTCGTGTGTGGAACATCTAACAAAGAGCTGAGCCGGAAGTTACTGAATGCCGCCATTGGCGAGGGATTGACATGGCAAAAGATGGCGGAAGTAACGAACAATTGCGAATGCAGGAATTCTGGATTAGGAAGCATGCAGAGGGACGGTCATCTGTGCATATGCGAGCGGATCATGTCGTAGTGCGGAGACACCGAGAGCCCAGGACTGCGCGGAACCAGAGGGAGGTCAGCGACAGCCACCAGGACCGCTACAGGTGCCTCGGGAAAGGACAGGGACCGGGGAGCTGCCGCTTCAAAGACTTCCAGTGTCGCGGATGTGGAAAGAACGGGCATCTGGAGCGAGCCTGTTGGAACCAGCGCACCGACGCCGGTAGGGACCAAGGGAGGCGGGCTGCTGGACATTCGTCTGCCCGCCCGCCTTGGACCAAAGGCGGCCCGGAGGTGAACTTTGTGGACCAGGCAGACGCAATTCGTGAACCGGACTCAGAGACTGATTCTGAGCAGCGAACTGATATGAGACTATCTTCAGTAAAGACTGAGTGGGAGTATGTGAAACCTTACAAGGTGATGGTAAAATGCAATGCTGTTAGGATGTACATGGAGGTAGATACCGGGGCAGCCATGTCAGTTATCTCAGAGAGCTGTACAAATCCAAACTGGAAGGGTCGAAACTGCATTCATGTGACGTGACATTGAGAACATACACAGACCAACCGTAAGCTTTGTGGGGTAAAATCCTAGTGAATGTGCAATGCGGGAAGCAGCATTTACAACTGCCTTGCTAGTGGCCCGTGGTAGAGCACCGGCGCTGATGGGGCGGGATTGGATTCGAGTGCTCAGCTTAGATTGTTCAAAAGTGAATCGCGTTGCCGCATCTGACCCAGTGGAGCAAGTGTGCTCAGAGCACAGAGCAGTTTTCAGTGCAGAGCTAGGCCGTGCAAAAGGCCTCACTGCATCCTTACGTGTATCCTCAGATGCTGTACCAACATTTAGCAAAGCGAGGCCAGTGCCTTATGCACTGCGTGCAACCATGGATAAAAAGTTAGCCGAACTCGAACAACAGGAATTATTCCTCCTGTGCAGCATAGTGAATGGGCTGCGCCGCTGGTATGCATTCCGAACAAAGATGGATCAGTGCACATTTGCGGAGATTATAAGGTGACAGTAAATCAGTGGCTTGATGTAGATCAGTACCCACTTCCAAAACCGCAGGATTTATTCTCCACTTTAGCAGGCGGAAAGCATTTCACTAAACTTGACTTGACGCAGGCCTACACTCAGCTCGACATGGATGAGAAAAGTAAGCCGTTTCTCACCATCAACACACACAGGTCTCTATGTATGCAACCGCTTGCCATATGGGGGCGCTAGCGCGCCCGCTATTTTCCAGCGCACTATGGATGAAGTATTACAAGGGCTTGATGGCGTGGTATGCTACTTAGATGATATTTTGATAACAGGAGCAGATACCACCGCACATATGTGCAATCTTACAGAGACTGGAGGAACATGGGCTGAGGCTTAACAAAGAGAAATGCACCTTCTTTCCGAACAGTGTGGCCTACCTCGGGCATGTCATTGATGCCGAGGTTGTGCGCCCAATTACAGAGAAAACTGAGGCTATTGACAAAGCTCCTGTGCCGAAAAATGTGACAGAATTGAGGTCGTACTTAGCCATGCTCAATTACTATGGCAACTTTATACCAAACTTGTCCAGCGAGATTAAGCCTATGACTGGGCTCCTACATAAAGATAAAGAGGGGTTGGACAAGAAAATGTCAAGAGGCGTTTGAGCGTACTAAAGCACAGCTTGTAGCCGCGCCAGTGCTTACACATTATGATCCTAAACTGCCTGTAATTTTGGCATGTGATGCTTCGCCTTACGGCATAGGTGCCGTGATTTCACATCAGTTTCCAGACCACAGTGAGAAACCTATAGCCTACGTGTCTAGGACACTCACTAAAACAGAAGTCAACTATTATTTCTATTAGAGAAAGAAGCACTTAGTATCATCTTTGGGGTGACCAAGTTTAATGACTATCTGTATGGACGGAAGTTTACTCTGCTTACAGACCACAAACCACTCCTAAAGATACTAGGGCCCAAGACTGGAGGGCCTACATTGGCAGCAGCTAGGCTGCAGAGGTGGTCATTAATTTTAGCAGCATACCAGTATGACATACGTTACAAGCCATCCTTACAACATGCAAATGCGGATGCATTATCGCGGTTACCACTACAGACTCAAGAGGCAGACTCAGATTATAGTTCTGTGTTTAGGGTCTCATTCTTGGATAAAGTGCCAGTGTCCTCACAAGAGATAACAACATAGACAAAGACTGATGCAGTACTACAGAGAGTGAAGCACTTCACATTGAATGGTGGGCCAAAGCATTTGAATGAAGATGAGTTAAGGCCATACTTCATAAGAAACACTGAACTGACTGTTGAATCTGACTGTGTGATGTGGGGTTTCTGGGTAATCATACCAGAGGTGTTAAGACCACAGATGTTATGAGAATTGCATGAAAATCACCAGGGAATGGTAAAGATGAAGGCATTAGCCCGTAATCACTTTTGGTGGCCAAACCTTGATTCTGACATAGACTCACTGGTAAACAGATGCCAGACATGCCAGTTAAACAGGCACCAACCTGCCACAGCTCCTGTTCACAATTGGAGCTGGCCTAACCGTCCTTGGCAGAGGATACACATAGATTATGCTCAGAAGAGAAAGTTCAACTTCCTAGTGGTCACTGATAGCTATTCACGTTCGCCAGAAGTAGCTTTGATGAGTAGCACTACATCTGAAATAGAAGTTTTGAGGGGACACTTTGCCTCTTGGGGGTCTTCCAGATGAACTTGTGTCTGATAATGGACCACAATTTGTATCTGCTGAGTTTGAAACATTCCTGAAAAACAATGGGGTGAAACACATTAAGAGTTCTCCTTACCACCCAGCTTCTAATGGGGCTGCAGAGCGTTTGGTGCAGGACCTGAAAACAGCTCTTGAAAAGGGAAAGAGCAGCAATATGACATTGCAGCACTGCATACACACTCTCCTATTCTGTTATAGGAGTACACCGCAGCCTACTACAGGGAACACACCTGCAGAATTGTTTCTCAGACGTCAATTCAAAACCAGGTTGTCTCTCACCAAACCTAACTTCGCAGAGTCCATGCAACAGAGACAGGACAGTCAACAGTCCAAGCCAGCAGATAAGTTGGCACAAGTCAGACACTTCCTACCAAAACAGAAGGTGTTGGTTCGAAACCACAGGGGAAGAGGAAGGTGTTAAATGGGTGCCTGGGTGCATTGTAAAGGCACTTGGTGCTGTCACATATCTTGTGAAAGTGTATGGAAAGGTGTACAAGAGACATGTCAATCAAATGATCAAAACTGAGATTGAGAACTGTAATGCGTCAGATGAATCTGATGATGATCTGAGGGTTGTTCCACATGTACCACATGCATGTGTAGCAACGCCTGTAGACGTTCCAGAATCCACTGAGAGGGTTGTGCAGCAAGGATGCAGTGATACTGCTTCCTCCTCAGTTGCAGAGGGTGTCCAGAGGCCGCAGCGGCATGTGAAGCCGCCTGATAGATTACATCTGTGAGAACCCAGTTGTTGTTATAACAATGTCATGTTGAAAAGATGTAAAAAAGAAAATGAAATGTTGTTGTACTGTAAATGTACTGGGTTCAGATTTCAGGGGAGGAGTGTAGTGTGGGGAGATACACACGAAAGCAAATGTTTTTATTTGCAGTAATATGTATTGTATGTTTGACCTCTGACCCTCGATGTCTATTGGTTGTGCATGTTGTATAAATGTACACCGCCACTCTGGTGCGCGCCCTTGGAAGAAGACAGAGCAAGAGGGTCACTCATGTGTTTTCCTGCCTGCTTAACGCAGTTGTTTTGCAATGTTACTACGGTCTAGCAAAGAAAAGAGGAAGACCAAGATACACTGTCAACATCAGAATGTACGAAGGCACATGCAAGCATAAATATTTATTTGTTTATTTATCACTGAGTATTTTCCCTATAATCTGAGAGGTCTTCATAGCTTTTTTGTTGGTTGTTGTCTTAGAAACGGAGTCAAAGAGATGTTGTAGTTCAACACAAAACAACCGGATATGAGGTGTGATGTGAAACACTTCAGCCTCATGTATGGGATATTATATATGTGATATGATGTATGTGATATGATGTATGTGTTATGTATTATGTATGCGATATGATGTATTATGTATGTGATATGTATGTGATATTATGTTATATGTATGTGATATTATGTATTATGTATGTGATATGTGATATTATGTATGTGATGTTATGTATTATGTATGTGATATGTGATATGATGTATGTGATGTTATGTGATATTACGTATGTGATATGATGTATTATGTATGTGATATGATGTATGTGGTATTATGTGATATTATGTATGTGATATGATGTATTATTCATATGATATGTATGTGATGTTATGTATTATGTATGTGATATGATTTATTGTGTATGTGATATGTATGTGATATTGTGTGATATCTATGTGATGTTATGTATTATGTGTGTGATATTTTATATGTGATAATTTGTGATATTATGTATGTGATATTATTTGATATTATGTATGTGATATTATGTATTGTAACGTGCATGGATAAGGAGACACGCTGGCCTCTAGCTGGCGGGTCTGACCATTTAGTCGAGCGGTTAGCGATGTCTCCTGCGGCGCGGGCAATACAGGTTCGCTTTCCGGCCGCGGCAGTTCTTGTGGTTGCGTTGTCCCCCGAATTCGTTACAGTATTATGTATGTGATATTATGTGATATAATGTATGTGATATTGTGCTGCTAACTCTCAAACAAGCCCTGCAGCTGAGGCGAGGATGAACAAGACGTCACTCAATGGTCGAACATTTCTTTATTTTTAACCAACAGGTTACCAACCTTGAAAAAGAAAACACACAAAATACAAACATACATCATTTAAGTAACCCTCAACTCAAAGCTAACACAATATAACTCACTCACTCTCGCAATCACTCACCAGTCCGTCCTCGTCCAGTCATACTAAAGAATCCCCGCTCTGAAGCTGTATTAACTGTCTTGACGTCACCCCCAGAACGTAAATCAGCCAATCACAGCAGCTGCCTAACTGAGACCCCGGATGCACGTATTTCTCACCAATAAAAGTCCTTATCAAGCACACAGAAATCACATACAATCGGAACTGAAATAAATATCATTATTATAATCAATACTCAGATTCACTTATGTAACTAACAATTCAAACAATGTCACAATTTCACTACATGTAAACGAAATAACCTTCACAAGTTTGTACTTAAACTAAACTAAAATCTCTGACTAAACACAACTCAAATCCCACCACCCCATAGAAAGTAACACACCTCCCACTTGGTCTCCTGAACTCTAGACCTAAGGAGACCACAGTAATAATCATCGCTTTCTCTTTGGTGGTGTTTCTTCGGTCAACTCTTCAATTTCTTCTTTAAGTCTTTAACGACCCCGGAGCCAGGTCCCCCCAAAGAGGCACGGCCAGTATCACAGGGTCGCTCGCTGACAGCAGGGTGCTTATCCATGCTCCATACGGAACCAGCGGCACCCCTCCTCTCCTGTGGTCTGGACCCTTCCATAGCACAACAGTAGTCCTGACGTCTCTTCTCTGACGACTACAAGCCTGTTCAATGTAGACTCAGGGAAAGCTACCCCCTCTTGAGCTGCCAAGCATAGGTCCCAAAAGGCAGCTCTGACCTCCCCTGTGTCAAGAACTGGCTTGCCCACCTTCTCTCTCGAGTGTTTAGCCTCCCACTCTGCTCTCTCCATGGCTCTCCCGCGAATCATCCGTCTCTTAACAGCTCGGCGAACCCAACCGATCACCCCACAGAGCTTGGCCAAGCTACTGAACTTTTCAGGCTCAACCAGATCAACGATGGCCGCGCCCCAGAGCCTGTCCTTGCTTTCAATCTCAGCGGAGGTCGACTCTTCCTCCTTCACCGTGTGCACAGGAGCCTCGTCAGCCCCATCCAGAGGCCCCTGGACAGGACTTGCCGTCTTCTTCCACTGGGCTCGAGTGAAAGCCGCTGTGAATGCCCTCTGCTGGAGCTTACTCACAGCCTCTCTGGCGCTGGCCGCCACCTCCGCCGCGGACTTCATGGGCCATTCTTCTACCAGCCTCACTAGGAACTCAGGACCCTTTTGCCAAATGGAGCCCTCACCCAGGTCTTCTGGAGGACCTCCTCGGGTGATAAGGTCGGCGACGTTCAGATCTCCTGAGAGCCACCACCAGTCAGCTACAGGCCCAGCCTTCTGAACTCCCCGACCCTGTTCGCGAAGAACGTCTGATACCCGTAACTCTCCCTCTGGATAGCTCCCAGGATAGTCTCGCTGTCTACGAAGTGGAACCATCTCTCCACCTATAGTCGACCCTGCCTCTCCCAGAACCCCCTCAGCCTGGCAGCAAAGACGGCGCCGCAGATCTCTGCTTTGACCACGTCACCCTTCTGGTCAAGGGGCGCCAGCTTGGCCTTTGACTCAACAAGGCGGATGTCCGCCTCTGTAGACATCTCCCACCTCAGGTACAGAACAGTTCCGAAGGCGTCATCACTCCCGTCTGAAAACGTGATGCCCCACGGCCTCCCCCTCCATCCAGGAGGAGTGAGGCTTCTTTCAAAACTGATTTGACAAAGCCGCACATACTCTTCAAAAAGCTTGATGGCATCTGCCCGGAGGTCTGCCGGAAGGGGACTGTCCCACGTGTCTTTCTTGGAGTCTCCTCCCCCAGACTCCTGGAAGGCTCTCCTTACCAAGATGGCCCCTCTCTCTTTGGCTGGGGTAGCTAGACCAACAGGGTCGTAGAGCCCTGCTACCTGGCTTAGGAGCTCCCGTCTGGTTTGAGGGTTTGGCGTTTTCTCCTTGATCTTCTTCTCTGAGAGGTCGACCCCCGTCCTCATCCTCTGCTTTCTTTTGGAGAAGTTGATTGAAACCATCAGGAAGAGTCTGTCGCTGTCCACGTAGTATCCGACACCAAGAGCCTTGTTGTCTTCCTGCCCTAGCTGGTTGGGCAACACCAGGGTTCCGGATTCCGGACTTGGGCTTTTAACAGCTTGCCCAACCTGACTACCCTCGCACCTCCCACTTTGACCGGACCGAACCCACGGTTTGAGCGAGAAGCCTCCGGCCCAGAGTATCTCCTCCACTCCTCTTGTGATCTTGTCCAGCTTCCCTGGGTCATTGTGGGACGTGAGGATATCGTCCACATAGCTTTCCTCTTCAAGCACTCTTCTCTCGTCGCTCATGTGAGAGAACCTGGGCAGTCTCGCGGTTTCCCTCATGACCAACTGCGCTATGCATCCCGCTGGCCTGTCTCCAATATTGACCCGAGTGATAGCGAAGTCTCTGATCTCTTCCTCGAGTGAGTCCCTCCAGAGGAACTGATGAAGGTGAACCTCTCTTTCATTCAGCCACACAGAATTGTACATCTTCTTGATGTCTCCTATGGCCGCATGCTCTCCTATTCTGAACCTGAGCAGAAACGCCCGGATTGGGTTTAGCACATCCGGACCCTTCAGCAGGATGCTGTTCATGCTCGTCCCTTTGAACTCTTGGCTACTGTTCCAGACGAGCCACACTGGCGTGGTGAGAGAGTGAGGGTTCGGTGTGATTAGGTGACTTACGTACCAAACTGGCCCTCTCCAACTGTTGATCGTGTCCTTCTTTAACTCGATGGCTGCTCCTCTTTCCACCATCTCGTGTACTTGGGCTGCGTAAGCAGCTCTTCACAATGGGTCCTTCATGAGGCGCTTTTCGGTTCTCAAGAATGTCGCCTCCACCACTTTCCTGTTATTTGGGGTATCCCGCGTTCCAGTGCGGCGAGTCACTGTGGTCGTCAGTAGCCACATAGGCCAGGCCTTCCTTGATCTTTTCTAGTTCCTTCTCTCCAGCTAGAGTCATTTCCTTCCCCTCTGGCTGGCATTTCCCACACCGACATCCTCCACACTTCAGCTCACAGGCAGCTCCGATGCTGTCCCATTTCCACCACTCAAGAACTTCCTTGATGGTTGTGGCCGTGTTCCTGATCTCCTGACCACTCTCTTGCTCCAGGCCCAGTGTTTCCTCTCTGGGCTATCTGGCTCTCTGGAAATCTCTTCGACCTTGATCACTTTTGCTCTCATTGAGCGTGCAAAATGTGTCTTTGAGTTGTGAATGGATACCTTCACCTCTTCGAACAGATCAGGGTGCGCTCCCCCCACAGTCTTGCCCAGTGGGCCGTCCCACAACACCAGGTCTCCCACTCTCTTCATCCGCTGCGGAGCAAGCCTACCCTCTCGGTGGCTGATTAAGAGTTCGATTTTCTCTGGCCTGACCAGTTCTTCTGTCTTGACCTCCGGGAAGAACTTCTTGAGCTGCCCCGGGCTAATGACATGGTCTGCTTGTGCGATCTCGTCCAGTCCATAACAGACGATCTGGTGGGGACTCCACTCATTCTCTGAAGTCCACATTCTGACTTTGAGCAAGTAC